>NC_086318.1:440801568-441119068 GCF_036172605.1 Pelobates fuscus
GTATCCGGGTATACCCCTGCCGTGGTTAATGGTGGTTGGCACTTTGATATAAAGTTGGTGTATGTTATAATTATGTATATATGTGTTATTATATGGGGGTCATTGCCTTTTGTATGGTAGCCGAAGGAACAGGATGCGAGGGGGCGGAGTATGGGGGGCAATGACCCATGTTTACCTGTTAATTTATTATCGATATTATTATTATTATTATTATTATTATTATAATTATTGGTTAATAAAGCTGTGGACAAATTTCCCCATACTACTTAGTGTCTGTGTATTATTGGGTTAGGTTATGGGGGTGGTTTGTCCTGGATTCCGACTGCCCAAATGGCGACTATAGACCTGTCATGCGATTTTCGCATTCAGCATCGCAGATGCGCTTCTAGCGGCTGTCAGGAAGACAGCCACTAGAGGTTGGATTAACCCTGCTGTGGCAAAACCAGCCCCGCCACTTTTGCCTGGAGAGGACTGATTGCCAGTCTCTTGCCCTGCGACTACGGCCCTGGGATGTATAGGAACTGATTTGGGCATGTTGTATTTTATTATGCTGCTACTGGCCCTTTAAGAACCATCTGGGGACATACTGTGGAGTTACTGGGTGGCCACCATTTCATGTATCAGAGGCACATGGTGAGAACAATGCATGAAGCACATGGTGAGAACAATGGATGGCGGCCATTTTAACTCACAGACACTGTTTTGACTTTTCTACACGGTGCCATCTCGACGGTATTTGGTGGACAAAGACATCGTTCAGTAGTTTTAAACTACAGAACAGAGGACACATTTAACAGTAATTATTGCCTGTATATGTTCTGCGGAATCTGCATTAAATCTGCATCTGTATCTTCCAAACTACTGAACGGATCTGGGTGAATTTTGGATATGTGGTTCACCCAGATCCGCTGGTTTTGGGGTCCCTGTCAGGGCCGTTTGAAGGAATTTGGGGGCCCCAAGCAAAATAGACATGGAGGCCCCCCCCCCCCCCTCCACGCCCTCCCCACCTTACGCACGCAAAGCCTACGGGAACCACAATAATTAACATACACCACCCCATAATTAATACACCCCCATAATATACACCCCCCATAATTAATCCACCCCCCCATAATTAATCCACCCCCCATAATTAATCCACTCCCCCATAATTAATATACCCCCCATAATTAATATACACCCCCCATAATTAATACAACCCCCCATAATTAATACACCCCCCATAATTAATACACCCCCATAATTAATCCACCCCCCATAATTAACATACACCACCCCATAATTAATACACCCCCATAATTAATATACACCCCCCATAATTAATCTACCCCCCCATAATTAATCCACCCCCATAATTAATACACTCCCCCATAATTAATACACTCCCCCATAATTAATATACACCACCCCATTATTAATACACCCCCATAATTAATATACACCCCCCATACTTAATACACACCCCTCCATAATTAATATACCACCCATAATTAATACACTCCCCCATAATTAATAAACTCCCCCATAATTAATATACACCACCCCATTATTAATACACCCCCATAATTAATCCACTCCCCCATAATTAATATACACCCCCCCATACTTAATATACACCCCCCCATAATTAATATACATCCCCCATAATTAATATACACCCCCCCATAATTAATCCCCCCCATAATTAATATACACCCCCCATAATTAATATACACCCCCCATAATTAATCCACCCCCCATAATTAATATACACCCCCCCATAATTAATACACCCCCCCATAATTAATATACACCCCCCCTGCCCCCCCCCCCGCCCCCACCTTAGTACGCCACTGACGAGAAAGGAGTGCTGCAGCCACCTGAGGCTCTCTATAGAGCACTCAGGCGGCTGCAGCCTTATAGGAAGCACCGGCTCTGCTTGGGGCCCCAGGCCAGCTCAGGGCCCCAAGCAGTTGCTTGGTTTGCCTGTCGGGTAGCGACGGGCCTGGTCCCTGTGATATGTTTTATAATACTGAATTTCTCTGTCTGTGATAATTATATTAACCATTGTGTTCACTAATCATATCACAGGCAGAGGGGAGGATTTTGTGTGGGAGTGTCTGTGTATATTGTACGGATTGATTGGTTGTATTTCAAAACCCTGTGGGCAGTACTAGGTTTGTGGATTGGGAATAAAGGAGGCTGTATGTGCTGTACAGTGCCAGTGCCAGTACAGTCAGTTCTGCTTGACCTCAAAACGAAGTGTCGTCTCGTTATTGGGGGAATTGGATTGTATGCTGATTGCCAGGAGTGTAAGCTGATTGTATGCTTTTCCTGTTCAGCTGTTTACAGCATTCATATGCTTGAGAGCATTCAAATGCTTCTCCGGTTCGGTGGTTATGGTGTCTATTGCAGGGCTTGGAGTCCTCAGGAAGTGCTAGGTGCATCTTTCAATGGAGGTACCCAGTCGGGGTGCCGGTCGATCCGTTACATTGGTGGCAAGCGGTGGGATGGCGTCCTAGTGCGAGGAGAAGCAGCTCAGAGACACTGGTAACGTTTGGAGTTACAAATTGAGGGCAACGCTAGTATCTGTACAGCGCCCCTGGCTACAGCAGGATGGAATTGGCTAGTTTTCGGACAGCGTTCCATGATGAGGAGGAGGAGGCGGTCGCGGACTACAGGGATGCAGACAGAAAGGAACTCTGGTATGATGCCCTGGAAGATGCCCAGTGGCGGCAAGGTGAGAGTCTCCCCAGTGATGAGCAGCAGCTACAGAAGCGTGTGGCAATGCGGATGTATCTATTGGGAGAGCAGCCCCTGGATGAGTGGGTGACAAGACTAGAGACCCTGGTATGGCGGGAGATCTGGCTAGACAACGCATATCAGGCCCTATGGTGGCATAACGTTCCAGCACGACTTACCGGAGGTGGATGATTATGATGGCCCGGGTTTATTATGGGATGCCTTGGAGGACGACATTGATCTTGGCAGCACAGAGGGGTCTAGGTTTTGGGACATCTACGACTACCGATGGGCATGTATGTCTGGGCTGACGAATGCGAGGTGAGCAAAGACATGACCCACCTGGTAACAAGGGAGTGCGAGCTGAAGCAGGACTACCAACACCTGCTCAGCTTCGTGCAGCCCCAACCTACCCAACAAGCAGAAACGGACCTCCTAGACTGGGATTAAACTGATAAGAATAGTACTACTTAACACACCACTCCTATCTGGTGGCACATTAGATTACACGCGCAGTGCACCAAATTTGAAGTAGGAGGACCAACCAAGCATCTTTTTCCATCTCCCGGTTCCTAAAATCAATGCCATATATATGTCCCCTGATAGGGGATGTAACAGGGATTAAACTGATAAGAATAGTACTACTTAACACACCACTCCTATCTGGTGGCACATTAGATTTCACACGCAGTGCCCCAAATTTGAAGTAGGAGGACCGACCAAGCATCTTTTTCCATCTCCCGGTTCCTAAACTCGATGCCATATACACGTCCCCTGATAGGGGACGTAACAGGGATCAAACTGATAGGAATAGTACTACTTAACACACCATATAATAACACAGAGAGAGGAGTCTGAAGAAGAGGAGTCATAGGAGGAAGGTGGCTTTGAGGAGGTAGAAGACCAAACACAGCAGGCGTCCCAGGGGGCATGTTGTCACCTTTCGGGGACCCTTGTAGTTGTATGTGGCTGGGTGGAGGAAGAGACCTTCAAGGACATCAGTGAGGACAAGGAACAGGACATGGCTAGCTCGGTATCCAACCTTGTGCAAATGGGGAGTTTGCGGCTGTGCAAATGGACTGTTTGCGTTTTTTGCGGTGCGGGGAGTTTGGCCACGGGGAGTTTGGTCTGTCACTGTGAAGCGGGCGTAACCCTTACACTACCTGATCGATACAACATCATAACTGATGTTTTAAAGCACGTTATTCCAAACAATTTAGGAATGTCAGGTGATTTATGCCCTTTATGGATTAAAACCAGACTCTGCATCAACTATGTAATTTTCCATGGGAGTTTTGCCATGGATCCCCCTCCGGCATGCCACAGTCCAGGTGTTAGTCCCCTTGAAACAACTTTTCCATCACTATTGTGGCCAGAAAGAGTCCCTGTGGGTTTTAAAATTCGCCTGCCTATTAAAGTCTATGGCGGTTCGCCCGGTTTGCCCGTTCGCGAACATTTGCGGAAATTCGCGTTCGCCGTTTGCGAACGGAAAATTTTATGTTCGCAACATCTCTACAGAGGACACATTTAACAGTAATTATTTTTCATATAGCCTGTATATGTTCTGCGGAATCTGCATTAAACCGTATCTTCCAAACTACTGAACGGATCTGGGTGAATTTTGGATATGTGGTTCACCCAGATCCCCTGGGGTTATTGCATGTTTTGGGGTCCCTGTGGTATGTTTTATAATACTGTATTTCTCTGCCTGTGATAATTATATTAACCATTGTGTTCACTAATCATATCACAGGCAGAGGGGAGGTTTTTGTGTGGTAGTGTCTGTGTGTATTGTACGGATTGATTGGTTGTATTTCAAAACCCTGTGGGCAGTACTAGGTTTGTAGATTGGGAATAAAGGAGGCTGTATGTGCCAGTACAGTCAGTTCTGCTTGACCTCAAAACGAAGTGTCGTCTTGTTATTGGGGGAATTGGATTGTATGCTGATTGCCAGGAGTGTAAGCTGTTTACAGCATTCATATGCTTGAGAGCATTCATATGCTTCTCCGGTTTGGTGGTTGTGGTGTCTGCTGCAGTGCTTGGAGTCCTCAGGAAGTGCTAGGAGCGTCCTTCAATGGAGGTACCCAGTCGGGGTGCCCGTCGATCCGTTACACCTGCAATGTAAACGTTTCTCTGAAACTGCTATGTTTAAATCTGAAGGGTAAAACCTGGGGGACCTGGCACCCAGACCACTTCATTGAGCTGAAGTGGTCTGGGTGACTATAATGGTCCTTTAAGTCACATAGCTGATTCATAGGCCCTGTACTATGACATTGGACAGACAAGCCTTAATAAGGTTTAGCAGGAAAAATCGCTGAGTTTTGAATGAACAAGCCCGTATCGTTAAGTCGTGCGGATGGGAATGTGATGGATTGGAGGGACTCGCCATTGTTGACATAACCCTGAATTCTAAAATGTAGCGAAGAAGTCCAGTGGGGAACATGGACAATACATGACAGGTGATGAGCTGTATCACCACTCCATGTAGGAAGCAAATGGAACAAGATCAAGACTGATTGCCTTAGTATCCATAGCCACACGGCAGTCAGAAAGGTTTTACATCTAATATTTCAAAAATATAATATACGGTATTCATTTCTATTCTCGCTTGGCTAAGAAAATGTTGTAGTAAACATTTAATATCTCAATTTAGGAAAAAAGTAGACTCGTCAACAATTCTTTTTTAAATTTTTTTTTTTTTTACGTGGAAATCTGAATATGTTTATACCGGTGCCTACATTATATATACATACGCACGGGTGCATGCGCGTGGCTAGTTGTTCTAAAGTGTGCAGAGTGCATTCGTACACATTTTTCTAGAGTCAAGTTTATTCGCTTTAGAAAGTCCTAATTATCGATCATAATAACACTTCATGGATCACAGGAAAAACAGATCAAATTCAGCCGAGCTGCACAGACTGGCTCACTATCGACCCTGAAATCCCCCTTTTCTGTCTCCTTGGTTTCTTAACACATTTGAGGAGGCAGAAGGACATTGATTAGAAAAGCCAGACTGCACGAAACGTGGAATAATATCCCATTAACCCCTTCATGTCTCCCACTTTTACATAATAATAAATATCAGTTTTAGATTTTAACAAGCACATTCAGATTGGACATTAAGTTACCGGCGGTTCCTAAACTTTCTTGTATTAGATAGCTGTTTATTCGAGTCCAATTTGTTTGCTCAAGTCGATGAGACTGTAAAGACAGAAACATATGTAAACGCACAAATCGTCCACAAGTGTTAACTGTTAGTGCAGGAAACACTATAGGGGCAAATTGAACGGTTTGTGAGACGTGGCTCCAGTGACGGGTTTAACGACAGTCAAGAGGGGAACCGGGAATTTCTGTGAACAGGTTGTTGTTTTTTTTAAAGGACTTTTTGTAGTTACTTGATTTAGCTCTGAGCTGACAGGTGCAGATCACAGACTATAACTAGGTGCCGGATTAGATTGCTAGCTCCTGTGGTGAGTATTCAGATTCGGGTACAATACAAAGATACATATACAGCACACAGAGCCGGGTACGATACAAAGATATATATACAGCACAGAGAGCTGGTTACAGTACATAGATACCAATACAATCAGAAGCGTAACTAGAAACCACGTGGCCCGGTGCGAAAATTGCCCTGCCTCCCCCCTTTACGCCAACCCCTCCCCCCCATACGTCTATCATCCCCTTCCCATATGTTATCCCCTCCCCCACACATGCAAACAGATACACATGTAGACACACACATACAAACACACACACACACATGCATACACACAGACACACACATACATGCACACAGACAGACACACATACACACAGACAGACATACACACACACTCACATACAGACACACACACACACACACACACACAAAGAGAGACACACACACAGACATACACACACTCACATACAGACACACACACACACACACACACACGCATACACACACACATACACACACACAGACAGACACACATACACACAGAGACAGACATACACATACACACAGACAGACATACACACTCACATACAGACAGACACACACACACAGACATACACACACACACATACAGACACACACACAGACATACACGCACTCACATACAGACACACACACACATACACATACACAGACAGACATACACACACATACACACAGACAGACATACACACACTCACATACAGACAGACAGACAGACACACACACACAGACAGACATACACAAACACAGACAGACATACACTCACATACAGACACACATACCTTTCCCTGGTGTCCAGTGGTGGCTCAGGCTGATGGGAGTCAGAGTTTCCACTCTGACTCCCTCTCCTTCCTCCCGTGCCGCTCCCAGGGGTTGCTGGGAGGAAGTCACCGAGGCAGTCACTTCCTCTCAGTCTCTGACATCATCAGAGGTGGCCCGGTCGCGCTGTTAAATCGCTGAATGGGACCCCTGGAATTACATAGCATCGGGTGGCCCTAACAGCATGGGTGGCCCTAACAGAATGTGGCCGCGGCCACAATATTTAGCTGGCAGGACCGCGACCGCAAGGCGGCTGGGCCCCCTGAAGTGATGGGCCCAGTCGCAGCTGCGACCCCTGCAACCGCGGTAGTTCTGTCACTGAATACAATACACAGAGCTGGGCACAACAGGATGCTACCTATACAATTTAGAGCTGGGCACAGTACAATGATACCTATGCAATACATAGTGCTGACCACATTACAATTCACAGAGCTGGAGAAAAAGATAATAATATACACTTACATTAGGCCGGGGCCAGATGCTGCTGTGCTCTTTTTGTGTTACTTCCAAGATGGCGTCTTGTTTCTCTCTTCATTGGCACTATAACCCCACCCCCTGGTGCTGTCAGCCAATGATGGCCCCAGAATAGTGAGGCAGTATGTCTCTTCTGCCTGAATAGCAACTCAATGTAATTTTGTAAAATTCCTTCTTAAAGGACACTAGGCATGTGCAAAACCTACTGAAACAGGGCAGATTTCAAACCTGCCCTATTTTTATGACATGTCTAGATGCTTTCAAGTAAGCGTCTCCAAACAGCTACCAAAGATACACCATTTCCCCCCCCCCCCTCCCCCCCATAATTTGTGGCTTACCTACCTCCCGTCCAGAAAAAAACAATCTTAGTGTTTCTAAACTAATGTAAATAATATTTTCTGCACATAAAAACTGCTGGTGCCCTGTACCAAGTTTCCCTATGGATGTGCCCCCAGTGCTCCACTTCAAAAATACTCCTAGTTATGTATTTTTAAACTACACAATACAACAGTGTTCATTATGTATTAATTTGGTTTTATTGGTTTGTTGTTTGTCTACATTGTGTATAATTAACAAAATTGTAAAATTGTAAAACACTGAATCAGAGCCCTCTTTACCTTTCGTATTGGTTGTACTTATTGTACTGACTTTTTCCTCAAGTGTACATCTCGGCAGAATATGTGAGCACTTCTTAAATGACAGTAATAATAATAATAATAATAATAATAATAATAATAAATGTGTTTAGTAATCAGTCTGTGGAAATAAGATCTCCTGCTAAGTCAGTGACGTCTCGAATAGTCCCTGACTCCCTTGGTGGCTCTTTTCGTGCATTGACACAATAAGCAATTACATCAACAGCTTTGGTTTGAGAGCAGGCCGACGGTCAGTTAGACATGGTGGTAAGGCTGTTGAATGAGCTGCCTACATATCGGCTCTGTGCCGTGATCTCACCATGGAAGAAACAGGTCACGGAAAATTGCTGTGTGTTCGTCCAGTTATATCTCTACTTTCTGGAACTAAGTTTCTTATAGAAGTAAATGAGAAGGAACTTGTGAAAGGGAAGCTTTTTGCATATAAAGTGATGGTAGAATAACTTCCAATCTGATCCTTCACGGTCTCTTAATATCTAAAGATATAGACAATATATCCTGCAAACACATTGTAAAAATGAGCTGCAGATATTCCTCACAGCAGCAGCCGGGAGGAAACAATTGCAAGTGATTCTGGTTGAATATTCCTCATTTTATCATCTGGTTCCATGTCTGAACTGGTGATGATCTCATTATTGGAGACAGTATTCCGTCTCCCCCTCCCGCCATGCCTTCCTGGGTGGCATGGATACAATATCTCAGACACTCATTACTTGGGGTGGGATTCAATGCAAGGAAGGGTCTTCTCATCCCGGAAACCTCAGGGAGCCAGGCTGTGGCTAAGGGCTGTCATTAATAGTTCTGCATGAGCGGAGGATCTGACATGGGGATGCAAACAATTAAGCAATAACTTTCTGTTTTCTTACCTTTTCTGATTTCAGCAGATTGTCTGAGCAGCAGGTCTTTGCAATGGGTTTCAATCTTTTACACAAAGTACAAGTCCAGCTTCCAGGTGCCGCCTGTGACATTTCGGGGCTTATTAATTACATTCTGAATTGTACAATGCGAGCGGAAAACTAGATTCAAATAACCAAGCTGTGTCTAACGGATTTAAAGAACTTTTATAAAATTAGACATTTTGTGCGGTTCAAGTCCACAATCCATTTGTATTTATTGTAAGGGTATAAACCCTTTTAAAACAGGTGAAAATATGACGGCAGTTAATTCAGCTTTCCATATTTATTCAATTCCCATCTTTAACTCATTGAAAGCATAGATTGTGTATAATCCCGGTATCTGTGTCTTCCATTCATAGAATGGAGAATTCTTACGGGTTTAAGGAATGATAAAGTCATATTAAATGGCACCAATGCAACTTTAATGCATTTGATAGAGTTTGGGCTAATTAATACGCTGTATTTTATTTTTATTTTTAGCATATTTAAATCTTTATAGTTTTTGCAGCAAAATAATAAATGTTTTGCATAATGTTGCACAATAAGCCGGCCTCCTGAGCCACGCCCCCTCATGCCAGAAAGACTTTCTTATCAAATGTATGCACACAGTCTCAGCACCAACAGCACAGAGTGAGCAGCTTTTAATTCATATCCTGGCTGCAGCCAGTCAGAGAAACTACAAACAGTTAATTATATCCTTACTATGTGTCCTCTCTTTCTAATGCAGACTGTTTTATAGTTCAGATTACCTAGTACTGTCAGTGACTGAGTGGTGTACATACATTTGATAAGGAAGTATTTTTCTGGAGTGAGGGGGCGTGGCTAAAGAGGCCGGCTTGAGAGGGCAGCATTCTGAAGAACATTTATTTATTTTATGCAAACACTATAAAGATTTGTACACGCTAGACATACAGCATATTAATGAGGCCAAAACCAAAATACAATGCATTAAAGTTGTATTGGTTCCTGGAGTAACCCTTTAAGTGAAACGCAGACACTAGCACAGGTCAATCATTGCTGATATTCTTGATTATGGGATTATACACTAAACAGGGAATTTATTTATATATAAAAGGAATTGCAATTAAAAAAAATGGCGACTTTCATCAGTTGACCAGAAATTTTAGAGAACTGACAATTGTGTAATGTATCGCAGACTAGCAAAACTGTGAAAATAGATATTGAAATCAGAGAATGATTGCAGTTAAACTGTGTTTCACTGATACATCCGGGTCCAATATCCAATATCCAGATCTATGAGATCATCTCATACACAGACATTCGTACAGACCTTCAATGAGGAGGAAATCTTACAGGGAATCCAATCATTTATTTATCAAAAGACATCTGTAGGAAATAAGGGAGAAAGCGATAACTGCTGAGTAATCACTATAGCAACAGACAATGTTTCCACCGATTTCTCCTAATTTACATGTTATGTTTCAATAGCTGCAATGTTGGACTGATAACCACGTGGCATATCTTGGTGATATCCATGGGTGGGTACTACGAGGAGCCAGGATGGACATAACAAATAGTTTGTATATTTTATTCAGCTTTTGGAATAATTTGAAATACAATCATTAGGCAGCATTTCTAAAAATGAAAAAAAAAAAAAGAATCTTCAATTTAATGTCTGCTCTTAAATAGTTTTAACAACTGACAAATAATGTATTCATTGTGGTGTGTTAAGATCATCCATTTACTCTGCACCTCGTTGCCTCGTCAGTTACGTTTGTCTACATGTTTTTAACTCAAACTCTTCCTAATCCGGGCTCTCTGTGACACTGTCCTTTCATGTACACCCTAGAACTGAAATGCGACTGAATTTGGGCAGACTGGGTGATCGGAAGAATTCCTGAACTCCGAGCCAAAATGTGCCTGAATCACGGACCAACAAAACCATGCAATGCCGGACTGCGATTCTGCGATAAGGATTATTGGTGGAAAAGAAGATGACTGATGGGTAGGGGACAGTCACTAAATGTTAAGATCAAATGAGAAGTGAGCAATAGCAGGAAAAAGGACCAGGAAAAAAAATAATATAATATATAAATATAGATTTTATTGTTTCTCCTCTTTTCCCTCTTTATTGGTTAATATATCCTCGGTTGATCTGTAACCCAAATGGTGTGAAAATGCACCTATCACTATAGTGCAAAATATACAGATATACAGTAAAAACAGAGGAGAAGAGTCTGCGCTTAATAACAGAGATAGGAGCAGCAACCCTAAAAAAGGGAATCCCTCAAGACCCTTTGTACAATAGGAAAAAGAAAGAGGAGTTAAGGGCTGCGCTATTAATAGAGGAATAGTACCATAAAACTTCAACTAATTGGTTGAAGTATATAAACAGCAAGTGGTAAAACCTAGGTATAATAGTCTCTATGCAATAATAAAAAAAAATATTAAAAATATATAAAAAAATAAAAAGCAGAGTCCATCCAGATGTTCAGTAAAGATCAAATTAGTAAAAAATGTTGAATAAAATCAAATAAAAACAGTGTCACTGATATATGGATAGGGTGTGTGTACAATCCTCAGGAGTTGATTCGTCCGGGTTGTAGATGATCCGTATATGTGATGATAAAAGAAAGCACAGAAAACTGCCAATAGTGAAATATTGTTGCTCCAAGATAAAAATAGGTAAAAAGGAGGATTTTTCACTCACATTTGTTGGAGCTAGTGCCAGCTCTGAGATGAAGGGCACTTAGTGGTATAATCCCCACTATGGGATATACTGGAGGGGTAGGTTCGTCCGTCCGGCTTGGGTTCTGTCGTTTTTCACAAGACATATGAAACAGCAAATAGTGCTCTCAGTAAGAACAATAAAATAAAATAAAATATACTCACAAGAGAAGAGCAGAAATTACTGCTCTATTTCACAGCGCTGGTGGAATTATCCCCACCTATGGATTTCTTGAAGCGGAATACAGTATAAAATTAGAATAAAAAATGCCAGGAATAATAATAGTGTATATGGGATACAATAAAAATAAGTAAAAGATTGGTCCTATAAAAAAGGTAACCAAAAATAGAATTACCATTCTATTTCCATTTTGATAAAGCCTTAAAGGTGAAACGCGTTAATGGTTTTAAATTGTGTATTTTATAATAATAAAAGTTATTTTTGGTTACCTTTTTTATAGGACCAATCTTTTACTTATTTTTATTGTATCCCATATACACTATTATTATTCCTGGCATTTTTTTTTCTAATTTTATACTGTATCCCGCTTCAAGAAATCCGTAGGTGGGGATAATTCCACCAGCGCTGTGAAATAGAGCAGTAATTTCTGCTCTTCTCTTGTGAGTATATTTTATTTTATTGTTCTTACTGAGAGCACTATTTGCTGTTTCTTATAGCTTGTGAAAAACGACGGAACCCAAGCCGGACGGATGGACCTACCCCTCCAGTATATCCAATAGTGGGGATTATACCACTAAGTGCCCTTCATCCCAGAGCTGGCACTAGCTCCAACAAATGTGAGTGAAAAATCCTCCTTTTTACCTATTTTTTTTTATCTTGGAGAAACAATATTTCTCTATTGGCAGTTTTCTGTGCTTTCTTTTATCTTCACATATACGGATCATCTACAACCCGGACGGATCAACTCCTGAGGATTGTACACACACCCTATCCATATATCAGTGACACTGTTTTTATTTGATTTTATTCAACATTTTTTACTATTTTGCTCTTTACTGAACATCTGGATGGACTCTGTTTTTTATATTTTTATATATTTCTAATGTTTTTTTATATTATTGCATAGAGACTATTATACCTAGGTTTTACCACTTGCTGTTCATATACTTCAACCAATTAGTTGAAGTTTTATGGTACTATTCCTCTATTAATAGCGCAGCCCTTAACTCCTCTTTCTTTTTCATACAGATATACAGATATACAGAAATATACTGATTAGCCCTTTTTTGATCTTCTAAATCATTTTACAAATTGGAATCTTTATTCCGAAATTCTGCCAAACATTTGTGTGTCCTCTTCAAAAATTAAATTTTTGAATAAAACTGTTCAGCTGAGCCGAATTTTCCAGCGGAGCACAAGTCTAATGCTGGGTGCCCTCTAATCTAAAGACCAACACCTGCGCACATACATCTACACTACATATATATCACAATGTGTTCCTCGACGTTTCTCTGGCATTTGGAGGGTTAGGTAGCCCTTGACTAGTCACAAAGGTGGGGCGGAATGGCGATGGTTCTAAGGTGCCAGCTCATTGCACATGCTGATGAAATATTTCTCTGCAGGTGTACGGGGCAGTGACAGAGCTAATAGCCTGTGCGGTTGCATTTCTGTGCATTGACAGAGTTAATAACCAGCGATAAATTCGTCGGCATAAACTCCGCTTAGGAAAAGTTCCCCGTGTCAGGTGGCATTAGCTGCTCAACGTTTTGATATCTTGTGCTAATCGCCTCCTGCCAGACATGGTTTTTCCAACAATCATGGTATTTTACAGGGGGAGGTGAAAGGCTACAGAGAGAATTAACAGAGAAATTGTCCACTTCTGCATAAAAACCTGGAGACAGCCGCAGGTAACGAAGGAACCGAAGCATGCAGCCAGTGCTAGATAGCTTCCGTTTTGGACTCTCCATACCATTTTATTGGTAATGCAATCGTTTCGAACTTCACCTAATCAACTCCTTCCATTGTGGGACAGTCACAATGTATCTTATTTCATTTATTAGCCCTATCTCGTCCCTGGCACTCACAATGTGTGTGCATCCTGTGCGGCTCGTGATGAATATCAATAGAAAACAAAACCGTGTTTTACTTTGGGCAAAAGCTTTGTTGGTTGGATACTGGTGTAACATGATGTAGGCAGCCTGTAGGGGGCAATGTCTCATCACCTCACCTGAGTGAGTATAACTTTAAATGGTTTAGTGTGAGAGCAGGAAGGTGTATATCCACTAGACGTGTGCTTTTGACTTAATCCAAATTACAATTCATCCAAATTTAGGCCTTATCGCCAAATTATCATATGGACGTATAACCGAGCTAACGACTAGCACGGGGGGCATAAATGTTTGTTTGATTCTGTATTCAGAGATCAGTCGTGGTGCCGAAAATAGAGAAGAAACATGGAAAGAAAGATGATGCAATAGATTTATAAATATATATATATATATATATATTGTGATCCTTGTTTGTAGATAGCACGGTCCTCTAGGGCAAAAACATGCACAGTCCTTTTATTTTCATATAATTCAGGCACTTTATTTGTAAGACCACACAAGAGACAGCAGCAAATGAAAACATAAATATAACAGGTTTCCCCTTTAAACAAAAACCTAGCTCGTCTGAGCACTGACTCACTTCAGGTTCCCTATCTCTCAGGGGTTAAACTAGAACAAAACAATATTGGTTTCACCAACCTAGTTCTTTGTCTTTTCTCAGCACTCCCAGTGCTCCAAGCCAGCCTTGACTGCTTTACTTTCTGCACTCCCAGTGCTCCAAGCCAGCCTTGACTGCTTCCTTCCGCACTCCTAGTGCTCCAAGCCAGCCTTGACTGCTTCCTTGACTGCACTCCCAGTGCCTAGTCTCCTTCACTCTCTCACTGGAGAGAACAGCCTCTCTCCAACCTGCTTCCTGGGAGGAAGCCAGCAATCCCCCCCCTTTTACCTGCCTAGCAGGGAGTGGTTTATTCCCACTGCAACAGCTGATTATCTGCAGCTGAGCAGTGGGTTGGAGACAGTCCAAAAAACCCTGGCCTGGATCTATGTCTCGCAAGAAAACCACTAAACTGTGGAGTGGAGCATTGGCCCACCCTTCTCTCCAAATGCTCCACCCCAGGGGCCCATAACTAAACAAAGCTTTGTGTTGTGCAACACACAAACTACATATACTCCCCCTGGGGTTAAATGGCTTCTCAGCCTTCACTTTATCACATATCCTCCTGCCCAGCTCAGAACCATCGGGTCGAGCGGCCTTAGAACACCAACCGTGAACATTCATGTCACCTAGGGCTGTACCAACCCTGACTTGCTGCTCAGTTACAGGAAGTGGCCTATTGTAGATGGCTGCTACCTTGCTCCCTTGTAGTTTAAGGAGCCCCCACCCAATAGGATAACCTAAGTAGTTGGTCTCCTCTAATCCTAGGTAACACTTGGTGTTAGCGGTCAAACCGGCAGCCCTTACATTATTCACAACTAACGTGACCTTCATCAGGTTAGCTTCACCATCCACCCTGTGAATTACCACATCACCAAGGGAGGCAGCTGAACACTTTGGCTGGAACATAACACTTTTCATCAAAGTAACCTCACTCCCTGAATCTATCAGTGCTTGTGCACTCTTCCCTACCACCATCACCACTTTTATCTGTGCTGTAACACCACCAGTCACCATACACCTATTTAAGCAAGTCAATACAATCCTATGCAGAGCCCTTATTATTATGTCATATTGTATTGGCTCTTCACTCTCAGGACAGTTATATGCAATACGTCCTTGCATGTGGCAGTTGAAGCATCGTATTTGTTTCTCAGTCTGGTCTCGTAGCCAAAATGGGACTTTTAGGTACGTTCTACCATCATAGTTATATTGTCCCGGGCTCAGTATCAGGTTTTGTCCTCTCTTTCCATTTTCCCCGCTAATATGGTTGTTAGCGGATCTAGGCTGAAGATCAATACGGTGTGGCTCCTTAGCAGCCAAGTTCCTCTCAATCATCATCATCTGCTTCCACATCCGCAGCTTCTGATTTGATAATCTCTCCATGTCGGAGTAACTTTCAAGCGCAAACTTTACAAAGGCTTGGCGTGTAATTAGCCTTTTTATATCAGCTATATGTCCAATTCCTTCATGAGCTGAATTTTCCAGGTGCTCAACGTCTTCAAGACCGGTTTCTGTTACCAGCTCATCCTCCACTAGAACAAGTCCCTCCGTGAAGGGCTCCAAAACATCCTCCATCAGTTCTGCGAATTCCTGGGAGCCTTCCTTGCTCCCTACGGGTAATGCTACAGGTCTCATCTCTATATCCTCAGGGGGTTTGCCAGGGAGGAGGTCTAGAGCAACCTCCTCCTGCATGAATGCAGCCTTTGATCTCAGCTCCATTCCATCATACTTGGCCTGACCTGGTATGGAGAGCTGTTCTTGTGCCGTAGGCCCAGACTCCCGGCTTAGCTCCTCTTTCCTTTGCCTGGTTTCCTCCCCAGGGTTATCCTCTGCTTGCTCGGCCTTGAGTGGCCACCTCTCAATGTCAGCAATGCTTTCCTCTGGGCTGTCTGGCGGTCTCCCTGCTCCCTTGGGGGTGTCCAGAGACGCAGTCATGGCCTCTCGCTGGGTCAGGACAGCCCCGGTATCAAACAGCCGGTCAGGCATTCCGAGTCCCGCCTTTAATCCCATGACTGTGTTCCCAGAATCTGGCAGCTGTTCCAGGTAGTCAGTGCGCCCAGGCCTTGTAGCAGTAGTCTTTGCCAGCAGTTCCAGTTCTACGGCTCCCGAACAATCATTTAAATTCTTTGTAGCAATACCAGGTGTCTCTGAAATATTTTGTTCCAATGTCATCTACTAAGTCATTTTCACCTTGGTTGGGCTTAGGTGCGGACGTGCCAATCTTGTTACCAGAGCTTGGTTCTGTAATGGTCGCTCTCTCTTGGCTTAGATCAGAAGCGGCTACTTTGCCTTTCTTATTTTGACTTAGTTTTGCCACTACTTCTCTGTCTTGCTTTTCTCTGCCAAACTGTCCAACAGCTGGTTGACATTTTTGGGTAGCCTCTGCTACTAAACAGTGCACAGCATTTTTTAGATCAACTGGGGTGCTTTGCTTCTCTCTATTAAGCTCAGCTCCATCGCGGTTTGTGTTCTCTGACTCCCCAAGTCAGTCTGCTTTTCATGCCTTCACCTTGTTCACTTGGGTGAACATCAGCGGCTTCTGCTTCACTTTTTCTTACACAAACCGGCTTGACACTGCTGGCCTCAGCCACAGTCGTTTTTTCTCCTTTTGTTGCCTTGGAAAGATTTATCAGCACCTTTCTGTTTTCTAATGTCTTTCCAGCAT
Organism: Pelobates fuscus; assembly: GCF_036172605.1. Classification (NCBI taxonomy): domain Eukaryota; kingdom Metazoa; phylum Chordata; class Amphibia; order Anura; family Pelobatidae; genus Pelobates; species Pelobates fuscus. The sequence goes on from NC_086318.1 coordinate 440,818,637, forward strand.
TCTCTTGAAACATGCAAGATTCAGCTTCTGAGCGTGAAAATATTTTTGTTTCTGACTCTTTTCCCAAGACCTCTTTTTCTGTTGTGATGCCATTCAGAGCAAGTTTGAGGCTTTCATGTGAAGCTACAATGTTTTGATTTTCAAATAAACACTTGTCAACTTCAGTAATCAGTTTGTCTTGTTCTCCCTTCTGATTCTTCTGCTCTCTCTTACTTTAGCGCATGTCATCAGTGTCACCATCACTGTCTCTTGACAATTCCACTTTTTCCTTTAGCTTTGCTGGACTCTTTTTGGTCCTTTTCACCCTCTTCCACATTATCACTACTTCCAGGCTCAATTTTATCCTTCTCGCCTTCTAATTCCTGTTCTCTCTCTTCTGTGTGTTTCTCAACATCACGCTTTGCTGCCTCCATGCTTTTCAGCTTGCTAAAGACTTCTTCTACTGCCTCTATCATCTTATGCAGGATGTCAGTAGCTTGGTTACAGGGTCCCTTGTCCCCACGCTCCCTGCAGGGAGCAATCTTCAAAACCTCAGAAAGGGCAGCTCTATTCTCCTGCTGAGCGTCCCTCAGGTTCTTAACCGGTGCAGCCAGTAAACGGTTGGTGTCTTGTTGTTTAGTGGTTGCCTGTACCACAGCCTTCAGCAGGTCCTCCATTATAGCACCAAGCAGGTAACAGTCTTAAAGGTACAGTGCTACTTATTTAACAGGTCTGCAAAAATAAAAGTCCTCAAGCAGACTACCGAATGACTGGCACACCCACAGACCCTCAATGTGCTACAATGCCCGCATTCTCCACCATATTGTGATCCTTGTTTGTAGATAGCACGGTCCTATAGGGCAAAAACATGCACAGTCCTTTTATTTTCATATAATTCAGGCACTTTATTTGTAAGTCCACACAAGAGACAGCAGCAAATGAAAACATAAATATAACAGGTTTCCCCTTTAAACAAAAACCTAGCTCGTCTGATCACTGACTCACTTCAGGTTCCCTATCTCTCAGGGGTTAAACTAGAACAAAGCAATATTGGTTTCACCAACCTAGTTCTTTGTCTTTTCTCAGCACTCCCAGTGCTCCACGCCAGCCTTGACTGCTTCACTTTCTGCACTCCCAGTGCTCCAAGCCAGCCTTGACTGCTTCCTTCCGCACTCCTAGTGCTCCAAGCCAGCCTTGACTGCTTCCTTGACTGCACTCCCAGTGCCTAGTCTCCTTCACTCTCACACTGGAGAGAACAGCCTCTCTCCAACCTGCTTCCTGGGAGGAAGCCAGCAATCCCCCCCTTTTACCTGCCTAGCAGGGAGTGGTTTATTCCCACTGCTACAGCTGATTATCTGCAGCTGAGTAATGGGTTGGAGACAGTCCAAAAAACCCTGGCCTGGATCTATGTCTCGTAAGAAAACCACTAAAATGTGGAGTGGAGCATTGGCCCACCCTTCTCTCCAAATGCTCCACCCCAGGGGCCCATAACTAAACAAGGGGCCCAGGGGCCCATAACTAAACAAAACACACAAACTACATATACTCCCCCTGGGGTTAAATGGCTTCTCTGCCTTCACATTAATATATATATATATATATATATATATATATATATATATATATATATATATATATATATATATACAACTATTCCCCTTTTTCCACCCCACTGGTTCTTACTCGATCTGCAAAATGTCGGAAAACGTCACCTATCGGTTTACTACATAATTTTTAATTCCACCTGATCTGGTGACAGTTTTGGTAGTGAAGGCCAAGATAAGGTTGTGTTAGTCTAAAGCTCTTTCACTCTAGATCACTAGTCACAATGGAACAGACCCATACTCTGTACAATGAGCTGTAAGGGACCTCAGTTAGGAAAAAGGATAAATGAGGCATTTATTACACGTGAGTTTACAGAGGAAGAGGTTCTATTTCAACTGTCAAAAGTAAAGACAAATAAGTCAATGGGACCTGATGGAATACACCCAAAGTTATTAAAAGAGCTTAGTGGTGTACTAGCAAAACCATTAACAGATTTATTTAACCAATCATTGTTAACAGGAGTAGTCCCAGAAGTTGGCGAATGTTGTGCCCATTCACAAGAAAGGTAATAGGGAGGAGTCAGGCAACTATAGGCCAGTAAGCCTTACTTCAGTAGTGGGGAAAGTAATGGAAACCATGTTAAAGGATAGGATTGTTGAACATCTAAAAACACATGGATTTCAAGATCAGAGACAACATGGGTTTACTTCAGGGAGATCATGCCAAACTAATCTTATTGATTTTTTTGATTGGGTAACTAAAATTATAGATCAGGGTGGTGCAGTAGACATTGCTTACCTAGATTTCAGTAAGACTTTTGACACTGTTGCACATAGAAGGCTTATCAATAAACTGCAATCTTTAAGTTTGGATTCCAATATTGTTGAATGGGTATTTCTTTTTGCCGATGATACTAAGATATGTAACAGGGTTTATGTTCTAGGAGGGAAATGCCAAATGGCAAATGATTTAGGTAAACTAGAAAAATGGTCAGAGTTGTGGCATTTAATGTGGATAAGTGCAAGATAATGCATCTAGAACGTAAAAACCCAAAGGCAGAGTACAGAATATTTGATATAATCCTAACCTCAACATCTGAGGAAAGGAATTATTACTTTACTGAGAGGGTAGTGGATGCATGGAATAACCTTCCAGCTGAAGTGATAGAGGTTAACACAGTAAAGGAGTTTAAGCATGCGTGGGATAGTCATAAGGCTATCCTAACTATAAGATAAGGCTAGGGACTAATGAAAGTATTTAGAAAATTGGGCAGACTAGATGGACCGAATGGTTCTTATCTGCCGTCACATTCTGTTTTTCTATGTTTCTATGTTTTACAATGAGCTGTACCCTGTACAATGAGCTGTACCTTGTACAATGAGCCGTACCTTGTACAATGAGCCGTACTCTGCACAATGAGCTGTACCCTGTGTAATGAGCCGTACCCTGAGCAATGAGCTGTATCCTGCACAATGAGATGTATCCTGCACAATTAACTGTATCCTATACAATGAGCCGTACTCTGCACAATGAGCTGTACCCTATACAATGAGCCGTACCCTGCACTATTAGCTGGACTATGTACAATGAGCTGTGCCTTGTGCAATGAGCTGTACCCTGCACAAAAATCCGTACCCTGTACAACGAGCCGTACCCTGTACAACGAGCCGTACCCTGTACAACGAGCCGTACCCTGTACAATGAGCTATACTAGGTACAATGAGCCGTACCTTGTGCAATGAGCCATACCTTGTGCAATGAGCTGTACCTTGTATAATGAGCCATACCATGTACAATGAGCTGTACAGTGTACAATGAGCTGTACCTTGTACAATGAGCTGTACTCTGTACAATGAGCTGTACCTTGTACAATGAGTTGTACTTTGTACAAAGGCTGTTGTTGCTCATCAATAGATCATTTTATAGTCCCGATGTGTTACACAGTAATTACAAACTCATACACATGAAACATATACAGATTCTCATTGACAAACACATACAGAACCAAAAATGTACAATGAAAGACACAGAAACACACATGTGTAAAGGCACAGTAATGTAAACACAGATGCACATATAACAAACCCATCAACAGACACAGTCATACTTACAAACTGAGACAGACGATCATGTACAGAAACAGACACACATATATACACACTCATGCAGAGACAGAGACATACACAGGCACACTCAAGCACAGTGACAGACTTAAAAACACATAAATAACTGTATTTTTTTTTTTATATATATATTCTTTATTTTTCACTCAATAGAACATAGCAAGTGTACATTCCCTGTGGGCGAGCCAAGGGTTCAGGCGGAAATAAAATTTTCACAGAACATAAAACATGTCAACAAAATACAATACATGCCTATACATTATAATACCAACAGTACTTGCCGTCCATTGAGGGATTTTATCATGAAGGACAGACATTTAGGTGATACCAGTAGCCCAATCTATTCCAGAATTAAGCTTGCGTTTGAGCTACCTTGTTCCTCCAACCGTATAATCATGTCTGGAGAAAATAAAACATAAAAAGAAAAAACACTTTCCGAGGAGAAGCCCTGGGAAGGGCTATTAAAAAGAACATAAATTAAAGTGAGACCAAAAAAGCGAGAACATCTAGAGATGAGATAGAGATAAGAAGAAACGAAGTGGAAAAAGGAGAGCAGAGAGGATATGGAGAGGAATAGGAAGAGAAGGATAGGAAGGAAGGCGGAGGATGGGGGGGGGGGGTGAGGGCATGGAAACCCCGCCACATCGATGTGGGAGCTATGTCCCCCTCCAGGAGGGATCCCCTCTAAATCTGGACATATACCCCAATAAAAGGCCCTGTCATTCCCAGTTTGAGCCCACTAAACTGTTGTCCCATGGTTCCCAAAGTTTTTGAAACATCGCAAAATAACTGTATTTTAAGCTCCGGTCAGTGTGCTCAAACTTTTTAACGACCAGGCACTATATACTGTCTGCTCAATGTGGTGCTGTATTGGTTGGCATCTAGCAGGCATACAGTGAATTAAAAAGAAATAAAAGTAGTTTAACTAAAGGAATCTTTACAGAGCCGCACCTGGGACTTCAGCCAATATATCGCTCTCCTAGCATTGCCTATGGTAGTGATATTTTTTTTTGGTTAAGATCTGACAGAGAATTGTTTTTGTTTTGGACATTAATAATTAAACATATCCAGATTGGAACATCACAAACAGAACCTTTGGCAACTAAGCATCTACAAATACAATTATCCTCTAAAAATGAATAGTTTGTCATGGAAGTGAAGCCAAACTCATTGTGAGCTAAGAGTTCAGAACTAGGTCCTCGAAACGAGGAGGGAGCTTGGAAACCTAATAAAATATCCATATTGTGCAATGTGGGGAAAGGAACACAGACAGAGGATCAGTAATGTCACTTAGCGCCACAGGAGGTTACAGCTCAGAAAGGAAACACAGAAATAAAGGAGAGACAAGAGACACGCAGGCCGCAGTTCAGATACATCAAGGAACAAACAATGTCTTCTGTGTACGTGTCTGCTGCTTTGGGTTTTATGCACGGCTTACTTAAGAGATTCACTTGTTAATGTAAGAGCTTTATTTGGGAGACCCCACTGATAGAGAAAAGCTTTGCTCTGTATGCCGCACATGTACTTAGCATTCTTATTAAATAAAGATGTATTTAATAGGCACAGGCTGCAGCTCTGGCGGGAGTCCAGAGTTGGCTCACACATTCTTTATTCATGCACTTTGTTAACATCAAGGATTCTGTGTATCAGAAAGGACTTTTTTTTCTCACTGAAATTGACAGGAAGCTATCGCAGTAAACTGGCAGGTTGGAAATTAACAAAATCGGCGATTTGATCTGACTTGGAGGACAATCTTTGGAATAAAGAGGTCAAGCCATGCCTTGGTTTATCAAACAATAGATTAATAATAAAAGGAAAGACAAATCTCTCTATTGGCAGAATCCGAACAACGTCTGCTCCGAGCGGTTCTGGCCCCCAGAATGCAAACTGGAAACACTCTTTTTCTGCTGGAAATCCCATTTTTATTCCTGAGCGGAGATATTCAAATTTTTTTTATTTTTATTTTTATAAACATAATTCAAATCAACAGTTTGGATGACATATGCGCGTGATTCAGTGATTTAATATGAATAAATCCAATTCATTTGAGAGGCAGACTGGGGTCTAGACCTAAACGGGGTCTCCCCAGTAAATTTCATACAGAGAGCTATTATTATTATTATTATATTCTCTGACATCATACATTTATATCAGCTGTTATTTGTCACCGCCTGTTACAGCTCGTTCTCACTTATATGTTTGGGTAAGAAAAGTTAATAACTATATACAGTTTTAAAACAGCATATTTCATTTCTTTGGAGTGAATCTTATGATGGGGCATGAATTGTACCGTATCAGAGGTGGAAGACAGATAACAAGAGGATTAAACTATTTAACCGGATATCCGAATGCATTGAATGCCTGACTACACATCTCCCAACATTTCACATGGACAAAGAGGGGCACTTTAATTTTAGGGGTGTGAGAAGGGATGTGGCCAGAGGTGGGGCAGTTCTGAGTGTGAGTGGGGGTGTGGCAAGAGGCAGGGCTGTTTTGGGTGAGAGTGGCGGTTGGAGAAGAGGCGTGGCTGTTCTAAGTGTGAGTGGGGGGTGGCCAGAGGGGATGTTCTGAGAAATTTGAGGTGATTTACTAATAACAATTTATAGAACTAAATGTAATTTTTCTATAAAGTTCAGGAGAACTAAACACAAATTCATTGGATAGAATCTGAAACAAACATAGAAACATAGAATGTGACGGCAGATAAGAACCATTCGGTCCATCTAGTCTGCCCAATGTTCTAAATACTTTCATTAGTCCCTGGCCTTATCTTATAGTTAGGATAGCCTTATGCCTATCCCACGCATGCTTAAACTCCTTTACTGTGTTAACCTCTACCACTTCAGCTGGAAGGCTATTCCATGCATCCACTACCCTCTCAGTAAAGTAATACTTCCTGGTATTATTTTTAAACCTTTGCCCCTCTAATTTAAGACTATGTCCTCTTGTTGTGGTAGTTTTTCTTCTTTTAAATATAGTCTCCTCCTTTACTGTGTTGATTCCCTTTATGTATTTAAATGTTTCTATCATATCCCCCCTGTCTCGTCTTTCCTCCAAGCTATACATGTTAAGATCATTTAACCTTGCCAAGAAGGCACTCACCTTGTTACAGATATGTGTAAACATATTGGCCTCAATTTTATCGCTTCCCAAATTATTTATCACTGTTACAAAAACTTTCCAAATGACTTGTCTACAAAAATTCTCATAGTCGTTAATGGAGAGCTCTGTAGATAAACCATTTGGAAAGTTTTCTCACAGTTTTGAATAATCTGGAGTTTATTAAATTGAGCCCATAGAGGGACATTTGCTACAATTAATTCTCCAAAACTCCACAACTTTATATATAAATATTGCTATAGATATTTAACGCTGGGCATTCAGGTTGTAGTCAGGTGCACCCGTCTTCCTATACTCAGGCCTGTTATTAGTTCTGTAAGTATGGAGGCTACCTTTGCTGTATATCGAACATACACTCCATGAAGAGTCCTCACCATAATTGCTCCAAGCTGTCCGTTCATTGGACAATCAGTTTCCTTGGAATTCACTTTCCGATTCCACTTGTCCCAACAGAGTCTCGTCCAGTCACTGTGAGAAAAGAAAGTCAAACAAGTGTTACAGACCCTCCATCATATCTCCACCTGATATCCTTGTTTGGACTATTCAAGGTCACTTGAAGAAGAGACACAGATTCCATGACAATCTAGGCAATTCCCTATGGACATGGAGGCAGTTCTTCTTGCTTTTTTCATAAATAGAGTAGCATATATATCCATGGGGAAGCCTGTCATAGGAAGGGCAGGGAATTAAGAGTGATGAGCATAATTCCAGAATCTTGTAGACAGAAAAACGAAAACAGCCATACTTCCCCTTTTTCTGGTGTCTGGTGGAGGTTGTGGTGGAGGGAAACTCACGGATTGTATTTATATGAATACACAAACCCTTTGGTAATCCCTCAGTTCTATCTCGCAAACCCCACTGCACTCATCTCCTCTGTAGTCACTGTCCTCTCCTTCCCGCCTTACTGGCCGATAGAGCTCCTCGTCTGCAGCCTGAGATCGAGAAAGAGGTGGATGTAGAGAATGTAGGAGGAAGGGGACTTGCCCCATATCTCAGACTGAGAAAGTGCAGGGAGTGCAGCAGGAAGGGGACTTGTTACACAGAAGCAGAAAGTGCACTTACACATGGCACAAAGCCAGCTTTACTGTAACTATTTTATAATGAGCCATTCCACACCAGCTTTGTTGCCCTGTATTTCTCCCATGTTCCCCTGCATGTATGGACATGGAACATCGTTATAGAGCAAGAGCATGTGAAGATTGTGTTTTTATCAATGGGCCTCTTCCATAAGCATGGGCCTGGAGCTTTGGCCGGATTAGCCCCTATCCAGCCATGGTTATTCCGGCCCTGGTCATCGGAGGTAGAGTGTCAGGATCGGGACAGGGACCCAACACGCAGAGTACAAACAGGTACAGGGTACGTATACCGGACCTTAGAATGGCCGGACTAACGTAAGTAGTAGTAAAGAATGGTCTAGAGACAAGCCGAGGTTGAGGGAACGAGAGAGCAGGTAAACGAGAGACAAGCCGAGTCAAAGGGTAATAGAGGTAAACGAGGTAGAACAGACAAGCCGGGTCAAAACCAAAGAAACTAACAGAATACAAGAGCACTGAGTGACTAGACAAGCTAGAACCACGACAGGGCAATGAACAAACGTAGAAAGCCCTCTTTTATACCCTGATTCTAAACAGGTAATCACGCCCCCGACGAATCCTCATTCGTGCTTGGGGCTTGATTGACAGATCGGGTTGGGTTGTCGTCATGACGTCGGCTACTGAACGCCGCGTCATAAAAGGAAGTGGATCCCTCGCGGCCGGCGTGTAAACGACCGAGGGAACCGCGAGGAACGAGTGATTCAACCCTTTTGCGAGGAAGAACGTCCAAGTGTCTCACCTCCACAGAGGTAGAGACAGCAGGTACCCTGACAGTACCCCCCCCCCTCAGAAACGCCCACCGGGCGGAAGGAACCGGGACGAGATGGAAAACGGGAGTGAAAAGCCCTGCGGAGGCGAGGCGCATGCACATCCTCCTGAGGTATCCAAGACCTCTCCTCAGGACCATATCCCTTCCAATCAACCAGATATTGTAACTTCCCCCGGGAGATACGAGAATCGATGATGGAATTGATTTCATACTCCTCTTGTCCCTCAACCTGAACAGAGCGAGGGGAGGATGCCGTGGAGGAAAACTTGTTACATATTAGGGGTTTTAACAAGGAAACATGAAAGGAGTTAGGAATGCGTAAGGCAGATGGAAGAGCCAGACGATACGCAACTGGGTTAATTCCCTGTAAGGTCCAATGTAACGAGGAGCAAATTTCATAGAAGGAACCTTCAAGCGAATGTTTTTGGTACTCAACCATACCCTGTCCCCTGGAACAAAGACTGGAGCCGCCCTTCTATGTTTATCAGCGTGTTTCTTGAACAACATGGAATTATGCAGAAGAATTTGTCGAGTCTGATCCCACAACTTCCTCAGATTGGCAACATGAACATCAACCGACGGTACTCCTTGGGAAGGAGAAACCGAGGGAAGAATGGAGGGATGAAAGCCATAATTCATGAAAAAGGGGCTAGAACGAGTAGAATCACAAACGAGATTGTTGTGTGCGAACTCTGCCCAAGGAATCAGACCAACCCAATCGTCCTGGTGTTCGGAAACGAAACAACGCAAATATTGTTCGATCTTTTGATTAGTGCGTTCAGCAGCTCTGTTAGACTGGGGATGATAGGCAGAAGAGAAATTCAATTTGATACCCATTTGAGAGCAGAATGACTTCCAAAAACGGGAAACAAATTGGGAACCTCTATCAGAAACAATTTCGGAAGGTATCCCATGTAAACGAAATATCTCTTTAGCGAATATCTCAGCCAATTCAGGGGAAGATGGAAGTTTAGGTAAGGGCACGAAATGAGCCATCTTAGTAAACCTGTCAACCACCGTGAGAATCACAGTCTGTTTTTTAGAAACAGGTAAATCGACAATGAAGTCCATAGCCAAACAGGTCCATGGTTTCTCGGGAATTTCCAAGGGATGCAAAAGCCCACAAGGAAGCGTCTGAGGTCGTTTAGTCTTCATACAGACCTCACATGCTTCGACGAAATCCCTAATATCTTTACATAAGGTGGGCCACCAGAAATCTTTGGCTATTAAGGAGCATGTCTTATGAATGCCAGGATGCCCAGCCACCTTACTATTGTGAAAGCATTGTAGCAGTTCTAGTTGGAGTTCAGCAGGAACAAAATGCCGTGACTCAGGACTCTGTCTAGGAGCCAGATGTTGTAGCTTCATAATCTCGGCAAGCAACGGAGAATGAATCCTGAGGCTAGTGTTGGCGATAATATTGCACTTGGGAACTATAGAAGAGAAAACCGTCTCAGATATAGTAGAAGGTTCATGTTGGCGAGACAAAGCATCGGCCTTAGAGTTCTTAGAACCAGGTCTATAAGTGAGCACGTAATTGAAATGGGTGAGGAACAAGGACCAACGAGCTTGTCTGGCGGATAAGCGCTTGGCCTCCCCAATATAAGACAAGTTCTTGTGATCCGTCAGAATAGTAACAGGATGCAAGGTCCCCTCCAATAAATGTCTCCACTCCTTTAAGGCCATGATAACAGCTAGTAGTTCCCTGTCACCAATATCATATCTGCTTTCAGTCCCAGATAGTTTCTTGGAAAAAAAAACACACGGATGTAATGGTTTATCCACGCCTAACCTTTGAGACAAGATGGCACCTATACCTGTCTCTGAGGCGTCTGCCTCGAGTAGGAAAGGTAAAGTTGTATCGGGGTGAACTAAAATTGGTGCAGAAGCAAAAAGTTCCTTAAGTGTCTTGAAGGCAACAAGAGCTTCAGTAGACCAAGTCTTAGTGTCAGCCCCCTGTCTGGTCATATTGGTAATAGGAGCAATAATGGAAGAGTATCCTTTAATGAAGCGCCTATAATAATTGGAGAATCCAATAAACCTCTGAATGGCCTTGAGACCCCTAGGTAATGGCCAATCTAAAATAGACTGGAGTTTATCCGGATCCATTTTAAAGCCTTCCCCAGAAATCACGTAACCAAGAAAGTTTATCTGAGATTGATCAAAACTACATTTCTCCAATTTGCAGTACAATCCATGTTGTAGGAGTTTGCGCAATACCCTTCTGACTTCTGTGGTGGGTCTCAATTTCTCTAGAGTGTATTAGTATATCATCTAAATATACAATAACACAATCCTGTTGAAATTCCCTAAGAACTTCATTGATCAGATCCTGAAATACTGCCGGTGCATTACAGAGCCCAAAAGGCATTACCGTGTACTCATAGTGCCCATATCGAGTATTGAACGCTGTTTTCCACTCGTCTCCCTGCTGAATTCTCACCAAGTTATACGCCCCTCTGAGATCTAACTTGGTGAAAATCTTGGAACCCTTTAAACGATCAAAGAGCTCAGTAATCAAGGGAATTGGGTATGCATTTCTGATAGTTATTTTATTCAAACCTCGGTAATCAATGCAAGGCCTTAACGTGCCATCCTTTTTATTCACAAAAAAAAAACTGGCCCCGGCAGGCGAGGATGATCTCCTAATGAATCCCTTGTCTAGATTCTCACGGATATATTCCTCTAAGACTAAGTTCTCCTTAGTGGATAAAGGATATACATTGCCCCTCGGAGGCATAGTACCAGGTAGGAGATTAATCTTGCAATCAAAGGACCTGTGTGGAGGTAAAGTATCAGCATTCTTCTTGTCAAAGACTGCCTTTAAATCTATGTATCGAGACGGTATTTGTAAGTCTGTAGACTGGGTGGAGTTAACCGGTGTATTACCTACGCAAAGTGGTGAGACTTTCTGTAAACACCTGTCCTGGCAACCCTGACCCCATGAAGTTATCTCCCCTAGCTCCCAATCAATAATAGGGTTATGTTTCTTTAACCATGGATACCCCAGAACTATAGGAACAGAAGGGGAAGAGATAAGCATAAGGGATATATCCTCCTCGTGTAATATACCAACAGTCAAAATAACAGGTATAGTCTCATGAGAAATCACAGGTTCAGATAATGGTCTACCATCTATGGCCTCAACGGCCAAGGGAGTATCTCTTAGCTGAGATGGGATAGAGTGTTTAGAAACAAAAACTTGGTCGATAAAGCTCTCAGCAGCTCCGAAGTCTATCAATGCCATAGTCTTTATTACTCCCTTCTCCCATGCTAAAGAAACCGGTAGTAGAAGCCTGTGATCTTTATAATTGTGTATAGAGGACAAAATAGAAACACCCAAGGCCTGTCCTCTAGAGAAACTTAGGTGCGAGCGTTTCCCGGACGATTAGGACAATTTAGGCGAAGGTGCCCTCTTACTCCACAATACATACACAATCCCTCCTTTCTTCTGTACTGTCTCTCCTCTTCTGAGAGGCGAGTATTGCCTATTTGCATAGGTTCAGAAAAAACTGGGATAGTGGTTTGAGGACTTTGAAATAAAGGCGCTAGTTTAAAGGAAGGTCTACGAATATTATCACGAGTGTTCTGTCTCTCTCTTAAACGTTCGTCAATACGAGAAATAAAATAAATTAAATCCTCCAAATTTTCAGGGAGCTCTCTAGTAGCCACCTCATCTAGGATTACATCAGATAATCCGTTTACAAATACGTCTATATAGGCCTGTTCATTCCACTTAACTTCTGCCGCCAAAGACCTGAACTCTAGTGCATAATCCACAAGGGTTTGGTTATCTTGTCTAAGGCGCAATAGTAATCTAGCTGCATTGACCTTTCTACCTGGAGGGTCAAAAGTTCTTCTAAAAGCAGCGACAAAGGCATTATAATTATAGACTAACGGATTCTCATTCTCCCACAGAGGATTGGCCCATCTCAGAGCCTTATCAATGAGGAGTGTGATAATGAATCATACCTTTGCCCTATCTGTAGGGTAAGAGCGAGGTTGTAATTCAAAATGAATACCAATTTGGTTTAAGAAACCACGGCACTTCTCCGGAGAACCACCATAACGTACAGGAGGTGTAATACGGGAAGAAGCACCTACAGTGGCTACTTCTAGACCTGAACTTACAGGAGAGATGGACGTAGCTCGCATCTCCTCCGGTGGATTACTAGATCGAGATAATAAAGCTTGCAGCGCTAGAGCCATCTGGTCCATTCTGTGATCCATGGCATCAAATCTAGAATCGGAAGGACCAACCTGAGTGTTTGTACCTGCAGGATCCATGGCCCTGTCGTAATGTCAGGATCGGGACAGGGATCCAACACGCAGAGTACAAACAGGTACAGGGTACGTATACCGGGCCTTAGAATGGCCGGACTAACGTAAGTAGTAGTAAAGAATGGTCTAGAGACAAGCCGAGGTCGAGGGAACGAGAGAGCAGGTAAACGAGAGACAAGCCGAGTCAAAGGGTAATAGAGGTAAACGAGGTAGAACAGACAAGCCGGGTCAAAACCAAAGAAACTAACAGAATACAAGAGCACTGAGTGACTAGGCAAGCTAGAACCACGACAGGGCAATGAACAAACGTAGAAAGCCCTCTTTTATACCCTGATTCTAAACAGGTAATCACGCCCCCGACGAATCCTCATTCGTGCTTGGGGCTTGATTGACAGATCGGGTTGGGTTGCCGTCATGACGTCGGCTACTGAACGCCGCGTCATAAAAGGAAGTGGATCCCTCGCGGCCGGCGTGTAAACGACCGAGGGAACCGCGAGGAACGAGTGATTCAACCCTTTTGCGAGGAAGAACGTCCAAGTGTCTCACCTCCACAGAGGTAGAGACAGCAGGTACCCTGACATAGAGTCATCGATGGCATGCACCACCAACCCGTAGTGATAATCACTAAACAAGGGATCTCTCCTTCCACCATAGTCTACGTAAAGAGCACAGTAAGACGTGATGCTTGGAGTGTCCAGAATGTCCAGGAAGGTACGACGGAATATCCATGGACATTATAATAAAAAGCTTAAAGTATATTCTTTCTCGGAGTAAAAAAAAATGCAAATTGTTTCACCTTAGTATTTATTAGTTATAGGGTTTATTTTCCTTCTTTTGGATAAACTGAAGACACAGCAGCTGAGTATGAGAACTGGCCAAGTAGTAAGCAGGGTTCCGTCTGCGCTGGAATATTTATAGGGTTAACAAGGAAAAGGGCCGCTCTGTTTGATTACACTATACATGCGTCTTTTTAAAAAATCCTCTTAAATAATCATGGTAAAGGCCCTGGGGAGATAGCGCAGCTAAGCGGACAAGGGCACATGTAGGAGTGTGGGGATAGATGCAGGGGAGGGTCTTTGATAGTGGGTGTATGGTGTGGGTGGGGGTTAGGGCTATGTGAGCTAGCAGGGGGGAGGTCTTACCTCAGTGCCACTTGGGATTCGGGCCAGTGAACAGCTTCCCGCCCGCCCACCCCGCGTAGGTTTAGTTAGTCACAGCGAGTCGGGGGTATGTCCTTGCCAATTAAGTGTGGTTATGTTAAGGATGGAATAAGTTCCTCATGTTTACAGGTCTCAGCCTCCCCTGCTTCAAAAGGTTTAACTTTAGGTTGCCTGAGGTCTCGTGCCCATCGAGCGTGGATAAGGTCGGCTGATGGCAGGCATTGGATTATGTTTTTTATGACGGGGGGGGGGAGGTGAGAGGCAGTGGTGTTTAGGAGCCACTGCAGGTTTTTATTGGCAAGGACGGGGGCTTCTCTGTATAGCACTGTATGTTGAGTTGTTATTTATATATATATGTTTATGTTTTGTTGCTAACAATTTCGTTACAGAAAGAAGAGTTTAATATATGGAGTTATGGGTGTGTTATACAGTAATTTATTTATGTTATAATAAATGCTGTGGCCTGTTCATCCATACCACGTTGTCTGTCGTTATTGGGGGGAGGTTGAATGGGGTTAATTATGTTTATGCTTCATCGTAATTCCCCACTACGTACATACATGGCCGTTAAATTTGTAGATGTGTTCTCTAAACATCACTTTCTGTTGTTCTGCAGGGGAGATATTTTTTGTGAACATGTAGTCGTATCCTCAACCAATAACCGAGAATGTGAAGAGTAAATTGTATAAATAGCGATTCCATTCCTGACACGAGCATTATCCCTTTCTTTTAATTGCATCCCTGAATGTTTTGGTTTTTCACATTCATTGTGCCTTCATGCTAACATTGGGAGTTATTGTTCTCATTGTGGCTTTAGTCTCACATTATAAAGGTTGTCATAGTATTTTATTTTATAGTTCCATTTTCACGGCCGGCAGAAGAAGATATCAAGGGCTTTTTGCGTGTTTGAAATAATTTTTTTACAGTCAATTTTTTTTTTACATTTCTTATATGAAGGTTATAGAAGACCGTTGTCCCCCCTTCCTTTACATACTTACTCGAAAATGGGCATTAGAACAAACCTTTCACTTCTAATTCAGGCAGAGGGTGAATGGAGGAAGTTTGTATTCATCAATTGGGTTTGTTGAGGGCTTGAAGCCTCCTATACATCAGGGAGACATCTTCTGGACCTCTGGAGGCGGGGGGTTACAATATTGAGGACAGGAATTAAGCATTGGGCCTTTGCCATAAGGTGTTGTGCGCTAAGGAGTGCTTTCCTGAGGAGGAGTGAGTGCTCATCTGGAACCATTTTACAGCTGGGGATCAAGACAGCGATGGGGGCCATATAATACTTTGTATAACACATGTTTTATGTCATTTAGAAATGTAACCATAAATGTTTCTACACACTTGGAGAACACATTCTCTGTTTGGCTTGCATATTAATCTACATATTATCCTTCTGTCTAAATTGGGATGTTTCCAGAGTTTGCATAATTCAGGAAATCCAATAATATCTTATTTCTGTGGAATTAAAACAAATGTTTTTAGAATCATATTGTTAGAGCTGAAGGGTACAGCTCAGTTCCCAGTGAACTGATTCTCGCAGTCACCCAAACGAAGAACTTATTATAAACAGCATGGATCGTAAGATCATGGTGTTTGGGCTGTCGTTATCTACTGCGCTATATCTGGGATTTATTGATTTATTCTTGGTACATTTATTCTATTTCTCGAGCACAAGTGAAGGATTACTCGCTAAACGCATCGATTTCCCACCATCATCTTCTCTCTCCACAAGAAAAGTGGAAAGAGTGGAAAATCGATACACAGAGGACTATTCACTAAACTGAGAACTGGTGTAAATCCAAAGTGATGATTAAGCCACGATCATTTTCATAATGAAATATATATTATAACAACACAGAACACAACATGTATACGTAGCATTTTGTATGTTTAGCAGTGTGTGTGTGTGTGTTTGAGTAGCTGTGCATGTCAGGGTGTTTGTTGGATTGTGGCATTGACCCTGTGCGTCTATGTCTCAAATGCCACATGGTACTAGGTTGGCGACTATGGTGTCTGGCCCAAATTTGTGCATATCATGACTCCAGTCACTTAGTCAAGGTGACATTGGCGAAGTATGTAGAGGCGCTACAAGCCTGCGTATATTGGGGGGGGAGGGGGGGAGGGAGAAACGCTCTTTGTCAAGCTTTAGGAAGCTCAAAATATCAGTCCATTAGAAGATGGAGTGGAGGAAATATCACTAGGGGGGTTATGGTATAATTAAGGCTTTGCTGAATTACTGCTGGTAATATTCGCTGTACATTTTCACAATAATGTTTTGATTAATTTATCATTACGCATAGATTGTTTAGCATAATTACTGTATAAAAACCCCCTTGCTTAGATTTCCCAATTATTAGTGATTGATTTTATAAATTTTTCCCCGGCGCAGACTACCAATTGAACGCAATCTCTGCTCCATTCTAACCGGGACAATAAATATTCCATTGAAGACATGGACACAGTGTATACATGCCTAGCATTACTCAGTGTACATTGTTTGCTTACATTTGATTTATGGCCCTAATTTCTGTTTAAAACCTACTCATTAAAACCCAATCAATTATTTATGGGCTGTATTTCTGGAAACATAAAATGCAAGAACAGCTTTTAAATTATGCTGCCCAGTCCAGAATAATAATGTCTGTAGAACAGGTTCTGAACAGGTATCTCCTCTAAAATACTCAGCACAAGGTGTTCAGTGGTCGTTTTCAATGTGATCATTGAAATGTCAACATTGAGGCTAAAATAGGTAGACTGTGAGGAGCAATGAGTTGGAGAGCTTTTACAGTTGGTATTCATGAAATTGTCAGATCTAACATTTTAATTACCTTTAAGCGCAGCGTACGTTATATAGTACTGATTTCAGAGAGAGAATCCTGCTTACAGATAGATTAATTCAAGTGTTTTCAATGTGTCTCTATAAATCAGTTTTCCACCTTATAAAACTGATTTCCAATCCCATTAATTAATTTAAATATGTGATTTGAATCCTATTCCTCGCCTGATCTAGCTCCCTTGCCTGATCTAGATCCCTCGCCCCAATCTAGCTCCATTGCTCGATCTAGGTCCCTCGCCCCAATCTAGCTCACTTGGCCCAATTTAGCTCCCTCGCCCCAATCTAGCTCCCTCGCCTCGATCTAGCTCCATCGTCCAATCTAGCTCCATCGCCCGATCTAGCTCCCTCACCCCAATCTAGCTACCTCACCCCGATATAGCTCCCTCTCCCCGCTCTAGCTCCCTCGCCCTGCTCTAGCTCCCTTGCCCCGATCTAGCTTCCTCACCCCGATCTGGATTTCTCGCCCTGATCTAGCTCCCTCGCCCGATCTAGCTCCCTCGCCCCAACCTAGCTCCCTCGCCCCAATCTAGCTCCCTCACCCCAATCTAGCTCACTCGCCCCAATCTAGCTCCCTCGCCCGATCTAGGTCCCTCGCCCCAATCTAGCTCACTCGCCCCAATCTAGCTCCCTCACCCCACTCTAGCTCCCTCGCCCCGCTCTAGCTCCCTCGCCCTGATCTAGCTTCCTCGCCCCGATCTTGGTCCCTTGCCCCAATCTAGCTCCCTCGCCCCAATCTAGTTCCCTCGCCCGATCAAGGTCCCTCGCCTCAATCTAGCTCCATCGCCCAATCTAGCTCCCTTGCCCCAATCTAGCTCCCTTGCCCCAATCTAGCTCCATCGCCCGATCTAGCTCCATCACCCCACTCTAGCTCCCTCGCCCCGATCTAGCTCCCTCACCCCGATCTAGCTCCCTCGCCCCGCTCTAGATCCCTCGCCCCGATCTAGCTTCCTCTCCCCGATCTAGATTTCTCGCTCCGATCTAGCTCCCTCGTCCGATCTAGCTCCCTCGCCTCGATCTAGCTCCCTCACCCCGATCTAGCTCCATCAGCCGATCTAGCTCCCTTGCACCAATCTAGCTCCCTCACCCCAATTTAGCTCCCTCGTTTTGATCTAGCTTCCTCACCCCGATCTAGCTCCCTCGCCCCGATCTAGCTCCATCAGCCAATCTAGCTCCCTTGCACCAATCTAGCTCCCTCGCCCCGATCTAGCTCCCTCGTTTTGATCTAGCTTCCTCACCCCGATCTAGCTTCCTTGCCCCGATCTAGATTCCTCGCCCGATCTAGCTCCCTCGCCTCGATCTAGCTCCCTCGCCTCAATCTAGCTCCATCACCCGATCTAGCTCCCTCGCACCAATCTAGCTCCCTCGCCCCGATCTAGCTCCTTCGCCCCAATCTAGCTCCCTCGCCCCGATCTAGCTCCCTCGCCCCAATCTAGCTCCCTCGCCCCGATCTTGCTCCCTCGGCCCGATCTAGCTCCTTTGCCCCAATCTAGCTCCCTTGCCCCGATCTAGCTCCCTCGCCCCAATCTAGCTCCCTCGCCCCGATCTAGCTCCCTCGCTCCGATCTAGCTCCCTCGCTCCGATCTAGCTCCCTGTGTCTATTTTGGTGGTCACCGATACTCACAGTGTGGTCAAACTGCTTGCACGTAGTAGCACTCTGGGTGTGGGGCGATTAAAGGGCTGGTTGAGTATTATGGTATACGTAGTCTGCCATTAACTGTTTTATCACTTTTATACGTGTTTCGACTATGTTTTTTCATATAGATCACCCATTGTTGAAAGAGATAGAAAATCTGTACGCTGTGATTTCTTTTCTATTCTGAAACATTTATTCTGAGAAAGCTGCAGGTTCCTAATTTGTAGAAAATATTATTTTATTGACAGTGTCAGTATAGCCGGCTGATTCTCACTTCCTCAGGGAGTCTGTGGAGCATGTTAGCAGGTAAATTGCAGAATCAGCCTGTTTGTCTCTATCTGCTATCCAATTTCATCTCTAATAAGACTCTGGAAGGAACATGTGATAGAGGCATCGTGTTAGTTTGTATTCGCTGAATTTATTGGAATAATTCAAGCTTCTACATGTCTTAGTGCAATCAGCGCGCCCTGTACACGCGGAATCCTACCAGCGACAGACTTGGTAAAAATACCTGTTATAGAACTGGCCGTAAACGTGTCCCAAACTCTACTCTCAGTATTGCTGTCTGAACAATACAGCTCAGGCTAGCGCTCCTAACAGACCCAGGTTAGGGAAAGAATGAGGACATTAAAAAAATATTCTTTTTTTAATAGATAATATGTGTGTGCAATTCCACATGTAAACTGTGTCTATATAATACAGTGTGGCCCAAAACTAGGTACACAGTATAGTTTATTTGTATATGTTTTCCATCAATGTTGCAACATTCCTCTATTCTTCCCAGCTGCAACACTGACATTTCAATGCCGGAAATTTTATGTGATTTAATTTTGTTGTGTGTATTTGTACCCATACAGTCTGTTGGAATGAATTTAATTGATTCAACTGTATTCCTCCTATAGGGCCATGTTATAACCAGCACTATTTAAACAGGACGCTCACGGCAGCTCCCCACACCTCCTATAACACACACAACCTGAGCAGCACACTCACTGCAGCTGCCCACACCTCCTATAACACACACTACCTGAGCAGCACACTCACTGCAGCTGCCCACACCTCCTATAACACACACTACCTGAGCAGCACACTCACTGCAGCTGCCCACACCTCTTAAGATGCAGCTATTAGAAAACACATACCCTATGCTAATCTCACGCTTTCATCTTTCAAGTAAACCCATACCCCCTAACAGCAGTGTCCAGTAGGAAGTCTATGGATGGGGTAAAATGGTGGGCCACTGACACAAATCAAATAACAAATACTGCCGAAAGGGGCAAATATACACAAAAAGGGGGCATGTCTGTGTCTCCCAGTCCCTTAGCATCTGTGTCCCCATGTCTCCCAGTGTTCCCATGTCACTAGGACACTAGGGGACATTGAGAAACATTGGAACACTGGGAGACATGGGGACACTGAGATACTAGGGAACTCTGGGAGACCTAGGGACACTGAGACTCTTGGGGACATTGGGAGACATGGGGACACTGGGTGACTTTGAGACATAAGGGTACACTGGGAGACATCGGGGAACTGAGACACTGTGATACAAAGGGGACACTGTGATATATAGGGGACACTGGAGACTTGATAAAGACCTGGGTACAGGTCAAAACATTGCGGTGTTCAATAAACCTGCTTAAATCTATCAGTGTGTGCCTGAGATTTTTTTTATTTTATACTAGGGGACACTGAGACACTTGGGGGCACTGTGAGACATGGGAACACTGGTAGACTAGGGGATTCTGAGAGACTAGGGAACACTGAGGACACTGAGGACACTGAGACACTGAGGACACTGAGAACATTAAGGACACTGAGACACTGAGGACACTAAGGACACTGAGACACTAAGAACACTGAGACACTAAGGACACAGAGACATGGGGATACTGAGATACTAGGGACACTGGCTGGGAGACATGGGGACACTGGGAGTGCCCCATATCTCACTGTGTCTCCATGTCTCTCAGTGTATCCTAGTGTCTCATTGTCCCCATATCTCCCAGTGTCCCCTAGTGTTTGTATCCCCATGTCTCCCAGTGTCCCTTAGAGTCTGTGTCTCCATGTGTCCCAATGTCACTAGGACACTAGGGGACATTGAGAGACATTGAGACACTGTGAGTCTTATGGACACTGAGACACTGGGTCAGACATGGGGACACTGAGATACATGGGGACACTGAGAGACTAGGGCACACTGGGAGACTAGGGACACAGACACTAGGGACACTGAGAGACACCAGGCATACTGGGAGACATGGGGACACTGAGAGACACCAGGGACACTGAGATACTAGAGACACTGGCTGTGAGACATGGGGACACTGAGAGACTAGGGGGACACCAGGCATACTGGGGGGCATGGGACCACTGCGTCCCTAGAGTCTCAGGGTCCCTATGTCTCCCAGTGTCCAAATGTCTCAGCGTCCCCAAGTCTCTCATCGTCCCCATGTCTTGCAGGCTTGAAGCTGCTGTCTGGACTCTCTGTGCTGCTCCCCCATGGATCAGTGAGTAGAGAGAGACAGGGAGGGAGGTGCTGTAACTTCCTATCCCTGCCTCTCCCCACACAAACATTGACCCCTACTGGCCGGCGCTGGTATTGCAGAACAATTTCTGTTTATACTGAGACAGACATTTGTATTGCCGGTATTACTGCAATACCAGCACCGGCTAAGCAGCCACAAATACCTGAGAAATACCTGGTATAAGAAATACTTCTGAGAAATACCTGGCAACCCTAAAAGTAGTGTGTGTGTAAAAATCAATGGGCCTATTCCATGGGCCTGGGCCTTGAGCTGCAGCTCCATCAGCCCCTATGTTAATCTGGCCCTGTACCTGAGCAGCACACTCACTGCAGCTCCTGACACCTCCTATAGCACACACTAACTGAGCAGCACACTCACTGCAGCTCCCCACACCTCCCATAACACACACTACCTGAGCAACACACTCACTGCAGCTCCCCACACCTCCTATAACCCACACTACCTGAGCAACACACTCACTGCAGCTCCCCACACCTCCTATAACACACACTAACTGAGCAGCACACACACTGCAGCTCCCCACACCTCCCATAACACACACTACCTGAGCAGCACGCTCACTGCAACTCCCCACACCTCCTATAACACACACTGCCTGAGCAGCACACTCACTGCAGCTCCCCACACCTCCAATAACCCACACTACCTGAGCAGCACACTCACCTCAACTCCCCAAACCTCCTATAACACACACTACCTGAGCAGCACACTCACCTCAACTCCCCAAACCTCCTATGACCCACACTACCTGAGCAGTACACCCCTATAATCCACAATGTGTAGAGGTTGCAGGAGTAGGTGTATTGAAGTCTCCTTTAACCCCTTAAGGACACATGACATGTGTGACATGTCATGATTCACTTTTATTCCAGAAGTGTGGTCCTTAAGGGGTTAGTGTTTCATTTATGCTTGTTCCCAGTGCACAATTTTTCAGTCGCAAATCAAGATATTTCAGTATCTATGCAGAGAATTTAAAAACCAATTTGAGTGGGTACCCCCTTCTCAATGGGGACCAATAATTTACACAAAGTTTTTCATTGTATATATTTCAGATACTCCCAAACTAACCACAATTTATCTGAATATGCGTTTTTTGTTCTATAGGATGAGCACGTCAGAAGTTAACACTTCCATCCAAACCATCCATGAAACTGCCCAGAAAGTGTAGACAAACTATTCACTTGTGACAATTTGGATGGTGTGGCACTCTCTCTCGGGTTATTCTTCTGGTCTTTAAGAGACGTGTCTACCTGTGACGTTTAAGATGTGTAACAGTGCGAATATGTCAATCAATTCTAACGTTGTATCTTGTTACACCAAAAGTACAGAATGATGCAATCCAAATACAACCAAATATAAAACAAATACAAAGCATACTTTAACATACACATAGACCATAATCACAGTGTGTAACAGTGACAGCCCAGGACGTGACAGCCGTATCCTGAGAGAATGTGCAGGATCAAAAAAAGCAATATCTTGGCACTGGGTTAATGTGTTAATTGAATTAAGTTCATGCAAAATTAATCACACTTTTATGGAGCTCTGAATATGGGAGCAGAGGTCAGAATTAAATTGAAGTGGTTTTAATGAGTTTTCTGGTTTACATATAATGCACACTGATTCACAGCTCTTCACCTCTAAGTGCCTTGTTGAAATTACTCCAGGACCAGCAGAAGTCATTGAGTTCTCCAGTTTGTTCTACTCCTACTGACCTCAGAGCATTGCTCGGCAGCACGTAGATAATGCGCCTTACCAAAAATAAGATGTCAACTAATAAACTGGAATTATCTTCTAGGGAATGCAAATTTAATAACCATTGGCGTGCCAGAATCATATTTTATAATCACAGAGGTTGCCCACAGCCCTGACATGGTGCCTGATTGGAGCCCCCACCTAGAGCCATGAGCTCTGTTCTGTGAGTGTGTGTGTGTGTGTGTGTGTGGGGGGGGGGGGGGGGGGGGGGAGGGGTGGCTGCATGTGTGTGAGAGTGTGTGTAGTGGCTGATTATTGTGTTTGTGAAGGAGATTCATATGGGGGAGAGGAGGGGGTTCAGTGTGCCTGTGTTTTTGACTGAGTATTGAGTGTGTGTGTTGGTGTGTTTGTCCCCCTACTGCTTATCTTTCCATGGTGGTTCAGTGGAGAGCCTTCCCAATACCAGCTACAGACCACTTTAATTGACCTCTTGTTGTCCAGCACTCAGTTATTAATTTAAAGCGGTGGCTGTGGCATTCTGATTCATTGAGAATCCCTATAGGACTTTAAAGTGTGCCTTTAATGTGGTCTGTGTGGCGGGACCACTGCCTGTCCGTGAATTGCCTGTCCGTTATTATGTGTGTTTCCCCATCTTGTCTTCTGCCCGCTCCCCGTTTGGGTGTGCTTCCATGAAGATCATTAATTCGCCTCCCAAACAGGGACAACCCTGATACCCCATTTAGAATGTTTGTTGAGAACATTCACACCTCGCAACATAGTGTCAAACCGCAAACGAAACAATTAATGAGCACTCCGCTGGCAGCCATTCCTGCAGACGAACGCCAGCCAGGGGGAGCGATCATGGATTGTTTCCCAACTGATTCGTTACCTGAACGAGGACCTCCCCAGTGCCGCATTAGAACGTCCACACCAATTAATCGGAACGTTTGCACTTACAACATACGTGTGAAACCGCAAGGCAAGTAATTGATTGCAAGAGACGCTTCCCTTGCAGGGTTTCACACAGAGACCTCATGAGTTTAGCCTGGTCGAGGGGGGGTACCACTGCAAGGGTCCCTGAGATTGGAGTGGGCACTTCTGGGGCACTGGCGAGTTTGGTGGGCTTTGGGGTGCCCACACCAGCTCTTTTCCCGCAGGCGGGCTCTCTGTGCCTGGGAGATTCCCGCGCTTGGTCTGCCAGGTACAGAGGCTCATGTGATGGGACCCCTGTCCCTAGATGTAGGAAACCCCGTGGTTGGGTGGAGGGCTTTTGGGGACAAAGAGACAAAGCCCTTTCCCGCGGTAGGTTCCCGGGTAGGGGGAGGATCCTGGGAGGGAACATGTCATGTGTTACACCCCTTACATGGTGTTATGCTTAAAAGCCGTGTGGGGCCAATAAAGTGGTTGTTGTACCTCCTGAACTGTGTGTCGTCCAGTTACTTGGGGGGGAAATGGGTCTCTTTATATACTAAATGGTTCCTGTTCAGCTGAAGGAAGGGAATTAGTAGAGGTAACCGGTCGGGTTACCAGGTGGTCCGCTACAGCCTCCACCTGATATTGGTGCAGACCAAATTGCTCATTCCCCTCGCCAGCTCAAGGAGGGCCTCCTCAAGGCCAGAGCTGGTTTTTCATCGGGCCCCTGTCTGGGCCTTAAGTAGTCACCATATGTGTAATACACCTCCGTATAATTAATATAAATGACTGGGCTAATAATTTGGAAAGTCCTCAGGGTTGTCTACTCAATCTTTGTTCCAGTCACACTTTTTCAACCTCGCCTCAGGTACAGATGAGACCTGACATTGTGGTTTATCTCCTCACTGCTGGAACCATTGCTGCCTAGTGCGAGAGGCAATTAGACAACGTCTGTTCCCTGTTCCAGATGGAACTCTGCACTGAATGAATGGGTGATTAAGGGGGATAATGTGCCCCACCAGCTGCACAAATCTCTTGATTGAGCACCTTTGATAAATCCATGTTGGGGATTGTGGCCAAATGGTTACGAAATATGAACTAAATGTATTCCATGTACTGTCACAATGAAGGTAAGCCAAGGGAACATAGAGAATAGAAATCACAGCATTCTGCCTGTCTTACTATAATATGTAAATATATGCATATACAAACACTTCTCATAACGGTGACACAGAATCTTCCACCAACAGATGGTGCCATGCAAATCTATGCCCACGCAGGAGTCCGGTGACCGTGTTTGGACTGAATGAGTCTCTTTCAGTCCGTATAGGGTTCGTACTTTCTGGGTGTGAGATTAAGGCCCAAGTCCCCCCCACAGGCCATCCAGTCCAGGATTCCTCAAACTCCGGCCCTCCAGATGCTGCTGAACTACAACTCCCATGATTCTCAGCCTATCTATTTCATTCATAGAATCATGGGAGTTGTAGTTCAGCAACATCTGGAGGGCTGGAGTTTGAGGAAGCCTGATCTAGTCTATTCACGGAGGTGTAAGGTGATGAGGGATTGGATCAGCTGTTCCCATTAAAAGGAAATGAGATTTGACAGCAGTATTCATATGAGAGGAGAGGGGGTTTTCACGTCCTAGAACAAGATTATCTTCTGCTAATGATCACACAGGGGGATCTGACGTTCACTCTCAGTTTACTTTAACTTTCCAACAATTCATACATTAGTGAATAATTGTCATAGTGTAAAGGGCCCACAATCTGCTTCGTCCTAGCAGGTGCACTACTATCAGGTTCTCCTATAAAGATGAGGAATGTGGGCGCCTGCATAAGATCTTTCCTGCACTGTCCGTATTCACATGGTTCCCTTTGTTGCGGTGGAATGATAATCAGACATACAGGGAGAATCGTCTTTTAACCTTGAAACCCCATCATAGAGACAATTCCTGAATATAAACCGATTAACTCTTCTCACACATACAGATATGGAATATATTCAACGTTCTAACGACCTTTATGGTTTGTCATGGTGAGAAAGCAATATTCACACTATTTCAAGGGTCAGTCAAAAGAGAAATAGCAGAAATAAATCAATAGCTTTTCACAATAAACTATAAAATGATCAGAAGCGTGTATGAAACTAAAATCGCAGAATATGTGTGAATATGGAGCCACAGAGTATTCTTCACGCAGGACAGCCGCATACAAACAATATAACGGGTGATTTATGTAATAATAATACTGTTGTTCTAATGCAAGGCTCCCACCAGCACATGTGCTGTGGAGATAATTGAATTTTTAGCAGCAAATTTCATTTGGACTGATTGATAAAGTGAGTTCTGGTATAACAAGCCGGGAGTGGAACCAATGCATTCTCCTCTCTATCTCCAGGCCTGGGAAATCAATACCAGTCAACTATCATCTCTGCAGATCATCAGCACAAGTTCAGCGCCGAATCTCCGTCCGACCACGTTACCATTTGTCAACTGACGTTTTATTCTAGTGACTGCCGGCATTAAACATCCTGCGACCAGTACCAATACAGAGGGGCCTTAAAATATATCTGGGGAGTATCCCTGTGATTCAGCAGATACAATGACAGCTAAAATGATAACCGGAGAATGATTGTAAGTCTTGACGAAAGCAGCACAATTGTGAAAATCGTCTATTAAGTCTATAGATTCTGTTATGTATCCTAGGTTTTTTATTTTTTATGTTATAAGTGTAGCATTCTCACCGTCTGATGAGGATATAAAAAGTTTTTTTTGTTATTTTTTTAACAAGCACACATAACTGCTGCTGTGCCACAAGAGTATCGGCTATCTCTCCACCGCTCCTAACGGCCAAAACACTTCCAACGGAAAAGGTATAAAACACGCCCTTAATTCTAACAGACAGTCACAATCAACTGACAAACATTCAAATTACTGTATATATTTTATTAAGGACCACCACTTGTGGTTAATATATTTACCTTGTGGGTCAATTCATTCTTTTGGTGCTTTTTTCAGTCTCCTGCTAAAACAGTACAACAATGTATCCTATTTTTAAAGTTACAAATCTTCTTATAATCCGTGTTCCATTACTGAATGATAATTGTCAATGGTAACTTGAGTGATGGCTAATGCCAGGGGCACTAAGCATTAACACAGCTTTATCTCAGTGAAGACGTTTTGTTTCTGTTTATGCAGCCCTAGCCCTCCCCCCACCCCCCAGCTGTAACTGACACAACCTGCAAGAAAACAAACTGGTTTAATTTTCAGTCAGATAGAAACTTGTTTTAAGTTTGTATCTCCTGCTCTGTAAATTGAACTTTGATCACAGGAGACTCCTGCAGGGGTTAGCAAGCTATTAACAGAGCAGGAAAAAAAAAAAAAAACTAAATTAAACACACAATGCAATAAAGAATGTTTGTGACGAGAGCAATCTCGCCACATTGCATTGGAGAAGCCTGGTTTCCCGCCTGCTGCCTGGGAGATTGGGCCCTTTAAAAACAGTATTCAGCCATACCAGAGTGTATGTCACTCATTCTGGCCCTTTAAATACTGTGGGGAAGGATTGACACTTTTTATATGGCACTTCGAATGCAGCCGAAGTGCCGAAGTTGCCGAAGTTGTCGAAGTCGTCGAAGTGGCCGCCATTCGACAAAGGAACACGTGGCGGTGGCCATTTTAATGTAGTCGAACGTGGTCAGCGGTGTATGCTAAAGAATCTGTGGAACTAAAATCGGCTACGCAAATACACGAACACCGCTGACCCTTACCGTCGCCTCCACTTCGACACTTCGGTAAAAGTTCAACAATTCGAACATACTGTTTTAATGTGCTATTTGCACGAACGGACCTGTTCGTGCCTTCGAATGGGACTTAGCCGTTTTTCTACAGGAAATAGACCGACCAAACAGCCCAAATCCATGGAACTGTTTTGGGCATGAAAATGTGCTTGCGGTCGGTCATAAAGGACTTCCGTCTATCTTTTTATCTACTGGGGGGATTTGTATGATTTTTGAGAGTGTTTATGTTTAAAGTATGCTGAGTTTAAATATGTAATTTATGGAGATTGGATGTATGGTTTTAAAGTTACAGGGTATGTGGAAAAACTGTATTTTTACTGTCTGTGATAATTATGTTAAACCATTGTGTAACATAATTATATCACAGGCAGAGGGGAGGATTGTGTGTGTAAATGCTGGGAGTGTCTTCTGTAATGTACATCTATGATTGGTTATTTTGTAACACCCTGTGGGTGGTCCTACCTAAGGGAAACTTTCATAAAAGAAGGTTCTTTTGGTGCCATTAAACAGACCACTGCTTGACCCTCAACACGGAGCTCTGTCTCGTTCTTGGGGGGATTTACTGTATGCTGTTAGAGACTGATTGCCAGGAGTGTAAGCTGATTGTCTGCTTTTCCTGTTCGTCTGCTAGCAGCTATTTGTGAGGTTCCAGTTCGGGAGGTGGAGTGCTATTTTGTATCCAGTTCGGGAATTTGGTGTTCTGCAGTAGCTGTGCCTGATCTCTGGAAGGGGAAGATCTCCTAAATGGCGGTTTAACCTGGGGGTGCCATTACAATGTTTAAACATTCAATCTCTCTTTACAGGAAGTGTTTAGGAAGGTTGTGTAAGTCACATGCAGGGAGGTGTGACTAGGGATGTGTAAACAAAGTTATTTAACTCCTAAATGGCAGAGAATTGAGCAGGGGCATGATCTATACCCCAAAACTGCTTAATTAAGATAAAGCTCTTTTGGTGACTATAGCGTCCCTTTAAAGGGACATTATAGACATCAGAACAATTACATACAGCTTATTGTACAAGTTCAGATGGCTACTGGAGGTGCTTCCTGGGGCAGTGCTGCACAGTGTGACTGACATTACTGGCATTCAGTGTCTCCACCCTCTGCATGCAGACACTGAACTTTCCTCATAGTGATTCATTGATTCAATGTATCTCTATGAGGAGATGCTGACTGGCCAGGGCTGTGTTTGGTTTGTGCTGGCACATGTTCGTGTTCCTGACCCTATAGAGTTCCTTTAAGGCAATAGCAAACAAATATGAGAGACAAATATGAAAAAGGGAAATCAGATTGCCTAACAGTGCGTGCGCAGGCAGAGTTCTCTTGTTGCAGTGCAAAGATCCTTTGGCTAGCTACTAGTTAAACTATCCTTACTCGGGCCCTTGATGGCATCTACCTCATTCAGTGCAAACCAGGAGCTGGTCTAATCGAGAGGCAGAAAGATGTTTCTAGAGATTAGACTAAAATAAAACCAGAAGCCGTGGTGTAGCCCGGTGTCACAGAGTTAAATATCAAACCCGAACGGCAACCAGTACAATAACGTTTTGCCCATAAAATGAATCTTCAAGTAATCTTTTCTGTATTGCAACGAAATAATCCGTCTTTCTGTCATTTTAAACTCCTCTTTTGATTGTTAGCTCCTTTTACCATTGATTACATTCC
This sequence comes from Pelobates fuscus, assembly GCF_036172605.1. Classification (NCBI taxonomy): domain Eukaryota; kingdom Metazoa; phylum Chordata; class Amphibia; order Anura; family Pelobatidae; genus Pelobates; species Pelobates fuscus. The sequence goes on from NC_086318.1 coordinate 440,847,800, forward strand.
CAAAATACGGTAAACAAGTAATATTACTGGGAAGAAAACATGCATTCACGAACGGCAGGAGTTTATTTATTTCTTATAGAAACATTAGGATCTGTTTGAGAGAATGTGACTAACTGTGGCAGAATAGTTTGCTAAAAAACTATCAGGAAGGAAAATAGGAAAAATATCAGCATCGACAGAAAACGTGTGTAACGGACCGTTTCAGCATAAAAGGGGAAAAATGCGTTTAGGCGATAATCCCCTTTTCCATAGACAGGCACAGCTACTGCAGAACATCAGAACTCACGAGCTGGATACGAAATGACACTCCGAACTGGAACAGCTGAACAAGAAAAGCATACAATCGGCTTACACTCTTGGCAGTCAGCTTACAATCCAATCCCCCCCAAGAACGAGACGACACTTCATTTTGAGGGTTAAGCAGGAACTCAAGACTGGGACACCCAGTCTGGCTTTTATTACCAACAAGTACATACAGGACACTCCCAGGGGGAGGATGAAATTAACCAATCACATGGATGTACCTCCCACACATTTCCTCCCCTTAGATTAACACTTAACACAATTATACTGTACACCTTTTTCCCCAATTCCTGGATGTACCCCAAATACATATGCTACACCTCCAAAACAGGTATCCCCTGATAGCCCTTATTCAGGGGGACAACATATGCAAGAATCAGCCCATTCGGATAAATGGTTCAGGAGTTATGGGACTCCAAAGATTTGACCGACCGCATGGGTAAAGTATCCGAAAACAGTTCCATGCATTTTGGCCCTGCGGTCGGTCACAAACAAGGGAATGAAAACAGGCGAATTGCCTGTGTTATAGAGCCTGGAGAGGGTTTGAATGAATTCCCTTGTTTGTGGGGTTCTTTCTACCGAACGGGGGGTCATTCGGTAGTTTCCATACGAACTTCTGGAAGTATGGAGGTCTCAGCGGTGTTTGCCTAGTCAAGTGTCCGATTTCAGTTCCAGACACTCGACGGCAAAACACCGCTGTTCGGTAGTTAAAGATGGCCGCCGCCACGTGTTGGTTTCCTGAATGGCGGCCACCCAGAGGACACAGAACACATTACATGATTGCCAATTACCCGTTTGCAACATTGTTGCAAACGGTAATTGGAGGCACACTTAATCCTGGGTGGTCTGGTTGTTCGGTAGTTTCCTCAATACAATGAATGGAGTGATTCTACCGAACAATCAGATGAAGGCTGCATATATATATATAACCCAGGTTAACTGCATACAACAATACATACATGACATTTAAAGTATTAAAGGCAGGATTACTGTACTACGTTCCACAGTCTTAAAGGTACAGTAGTCCCAAAAGTTCCAATATGTCCATCGCTGCTTTTAAAGGGCCAGCAGCAGCAATACAAATTATTACCTGCCCAAATATAGTCTTTAAAGTGCAATATGTCCAGGGGCCATAGTCAGCGGGCAGGAGGCTAGCAGCCAGGCCTCTCCAGTTCACAGTGGCGAAGCTGGTTTCGCCACAACGTGACAACAAGGAGAGAAAACATCCGTACCGCTCTTTACAAAACGCACGTAAATTGACATAAAATTAGTATCAAGAGGAATGCAAGAGCCAGATTAAGAAACCTTTTATTCCAACTCAGTTCAAAATTGGAGTCTTTTAAAACCGTTCAGGAAAATATCAAGTTATAACACTGACCCAGGGGCGGCTGGTAGAGCTTTAAGATGGCGGGCTCCAAACTCCTCCCCAGAATTGTACTTCTTCCTATACAGTACAGAGATATTCATACAATACAGAGATACTCCTACAATACAGAGAGCTGAGCATAATACAGAGATACTCCTACAATACAGAGAGCTGAGCATAATACAGAGATACTCTTACAATACAGAGAGCTGAGCATAATACAGAGATACTCCTACAATACAGAGAGCTGAGCATAATACAGAGATACTCATACAATACAGAGAGCTGAGCATAATACAGAGATACTCATACAATACAGAGAGCTGAGCATAATACAGAGATACTCCTACAATACAGAGAGCTGAGCATAATACAGAGATACTCATACAATACAGAGAGCTGAGCATAATACAGAGATACTCCGCACAATACAGAGAGCTGAGCATAATACAGAGATACTCCTACAATACAGAGAGCTGAGCATAATACAGAGATACTCCTACAATACAGAGAGCTGAGCATAATACAGAGATACTCCTACAATACAGAGAGCTGAGCATAATACAGAGATACTCCTACAATACAGAGAGCTGAGCATAATACAGAGATACTCCTACAATACAGAGAGCTGAGCATAATACAGAGATACTCCTACAATACAGAGAGCTGAGCATAATACAGAGATACTCCTACAATACAGAGAGCTGAGCATAATACAGAGATACTCCTACAATACAGAGAGCTGAGCATAATACAGAGATACTCCTACAATACAGAGAGCTGAGCATAATACAGAGATACTCCTACAATACAGAGAGCTGAGCATAATACAGAGATACTCCTACAATACAGAGAGCTGAGCATAATACAGAGATACTCATACAATACAGAGAGCTGAGCATAATACAGAGATACTCATACAATACAGAGAGCTGAGCATAATACAGAGATACTCCTACAATATAGAGAGCTGAGCATAATACAGAGATACCCATACAATACAGAGAGCTGAGCATAATACAGAGATACTCCTACAATACAGAGAGCTGAGCATAATACAGAGATACTCCTACAATACAGAGAGCTGAGCATAATACAGAGATACCCATACAATACAGAGAGCTGAGCATAATACAGAGATACTCATACAATACAGAGAGCTGAGCATAATACAGAGATACCCATACAATACAGAGAGCTGAGCATAATACAGAGATACTCCTACAATACAGAGAGCTGAGCATAATACAGAGATACTCCTACAATACAGAGAGCTGAGCATAATACAGAGATACCCATACAATACAGAGAGCTGAGCATAATACAGAGATACTCCTACAATACAGAGAGCTGAGCATAATACAGAGATACCATACAATACAGAGAGCTGAGCATAATACAGAGATACTCATACAATACAGAGAGCTGAGCATAATACAGAGATACCCATACAATACAGAGAGCTGAGCATAATACAGAGATACCCATACAATACAGAGAGCTGAGCATAATACAGAGATACTCCTACAATACAGAGAGCTGAGCATAATACAGAGATACTCCTACAATACAGAGAGCTGAGCATAATACAGAGATACTCCTACAATACAGAGAGCTGAGCATAATACAGAGATACTCATACAATATAGAGAGCTGAGCATAATACAGAGATACCCATACAATACAGAGAGCTGAGCATAATACAGAGATACTCCTACAATACAGAGAGCTGAGCATAATACAGAGATACCCATACAATACAGAGAGCTGAGCATAATACAGAGATACTCATACAATACAGAGAGCTGAGCATAATACAGAGATACCCATACAATACAGAGAGCTGAGCATAATACAGAGATACTCCTACAATACAGAGAGCTGAGCATAATACAGAGATACTCCTACAATACAGAGAGCTGAGCATAATACAGAGATACTCCTACAATACAGAGAGCTGAGCATAATACAGAGATACCATACAATACAGAGAGCTGAGCATAATACAGAGATACTCATACAATACAGAGAGCTGAGCATAATACAGAGATACCCATACAATACAGAGAGCTGAGCATAATACAGAGATACTCCTACAATACAGAGAGCTGAGCATAATACAGAGATACTCCTACAATACAGAGAGCTGAGCATAATACAGAGATACTCATACAATACAGAGAGCTGAGCATAATACAGAGATACCCATACAATACAGAGAGCTGAGCATAATACAGAGATACTCCTACAATACAGAGAGCTGAGCATAATACAGAGATACCCATACAATACAGAGAGCTGAGCATAATACAGAGATACTCATACAATACAGAGAGCTGAGCATAATACAGAGATACCCATACAATACAGAGAGCTGAACATAATACAGAGATACTCCTACAATACAGAGAGCTGAGCATAATACAGAGATACTCCTACAATACAGAGAGCTGAGCATAATACAGAGATACCCATACAATACAGAGAGCTGAGCATAATACAGAGATACTCATACAATACAGAGAGCTGAGCATAATACAGAGATACTCCTACAATACAGAGAGCTGAGCATAATACAGAGATACCCATACAATACAGAGAGCTGAGCATAATACAGAGATACTCCTACAATACAGAGAGCTGAGCATAATACAGAGATACTCTTACAATACAGAGAGCTGAGCATAATACAGAGATACCCATACAATACAGAGAGCTGAGCATAATACAGAGATACTCCTACAATACAGAGAGCTGAGCATAATACAGAGATACTCCTACAATACAGAGAGCTGAGCATAATACAGAGATACCCATACAATACAGAGAGCTGAGCATAATGCAGAGATACTCATACAATACAGAGAGCTGAGCATAATACAGAGATACTCCTACAATACAGAGAGCTGAGCATAATACAGAGATACTCTTACAATACAGAGAGCTGAGCATAATACAGAGATACTCCTACAATACAGAGAGCTGAGCATAATACAGAGATACCCATACAATACAGAGAGCTGAGCATAATACAGAGATACTCCTACAATACAGAGAGCTGAGCATAATACAGAGATACCCATACAATACAGAGAGCTGAGCATAATACAGAGATACTCATACAATACAGAGAGCTGAGCATAATACAGAGATACTCATACAATACAGAGAGCTGAGCATAATACAGAGATACCCATACAATACAGAGAGCTGAGCATAATACAGAGATACTCATACAATACAGAGAGCTGAGCATAATACAGAGATACTCCTACAATACAGAGAGCTGAGCATAATACAGAGATACTCATACAATAAAACAAGCTGGGCACAACATAAAAATATATCTATAAATTACACAGAGCTGGATACAATACAGAGATACCTATAGCACACACAGAGCTGGGTACAATACAGAGATACCTATACAATACACACAGGGCCGGACTGGCCCACCGGGATACTGGGAAATTTCCCGGTGGGCCGTCGGCACCTGGGGCCGGGGTGACCTGCGGCCGCAGGGAGAACTTGAAAGGCGGCCGCAGGGGAAACTTTTCATGAGGCCGCTGGGGGAGCAGGCTCTTCTGGGGGAGCAGGCTGTTCTGTCTCTGCTCCCCCTCCCTCGCGCGCTAGAAAGAGACCGGGGCCGGAATATGACGGTCTCATTAAGCTGCGCGCGAGGGGGGGGGGAGCAGAGACAGAACAGCCTGCTCCCCCAGAAGAGCCTGCTCCCCCAGCGGCCTCATGAAAAGCTTCCCCTGCGGCCGCCAGCACAGCAATCAGTCTGCCCACCCACAGGTACCAAAAAGTGTGTGTGTGTGTGTGTCTGTCTGTCTGTCTGTCATGCTGTGTGTGTGTGTGTGTCTGTCTGTGTCATGCTGTGTGTGTGTCTGTCTGTGTCATGCTGTGTGTGTGTGTGTCTGTCTGTCCGTGTCATGCTGTGTGTGTGTCTCTCATGCTGTGTGTGTGTGTCTGTATCATGCTGTGTGTCTGTCTGTGTCATGCTGTGTGTGTCTGTGTCATGCTGTGTGTGTGTGTGTCTGTATCATGCTGTGTGTGTGTGTCTGTGTCATGCTGTGTGTGTGTCTGTGTCATGCTGTGTGTGTGTTTGTCTGTCATGCTGTGTGTGTGTGTCTGTCTGTGTCATGCTGTGTGTGTCTGTCATGCTGTGTGTGTGTCTGTCTATGTCATGCTGTGTGTGTCTGTTTGTGTCATGCTGTCTGTGTGTGTGTGTCTGTCTGTCTGTGTCGTGTGTCTGTGTCACGGTGTGTCTGTATCATGGTGTGTGTGTGTCATGCTGTGTATGTGTGTCTGTCTGTGTCATGCTGTGTGTGTGTGTCTGTGTCATGCTGTGTGTGTGTCTGTCTGTCTGTGTCATGCGGTGTGTGTGTGTATGTCTGTCTGTGTCATGCTGTGTGTGTCTGTTTGTGTCATGCTGTGTGTGTGTCTGTCTGTCTGTGTCGTGTGTGTCTGTGTCACGGTGTGTGTGTTTGTCATGGTGTGTGTGTCTGTCTGTGTCATGCTGTGTGTGTGTCTGTCTGTGTTACGCTGTGTGTGTGTCTGTCTGTGTTACGCTGTGTGTGTGTGTCTGTATGTGTCATGCTGTGTGTGTCTGTGTCGTCTGTGTCACTGTGTGTCTGTATCATGGTGTGTGTGTCTGTATCATGGTGTGTGTGTCTGTGTCATGGTGTGTGTGTGTGTGTCTGTCATGGTGTGTGTGTGTGTGTGTGTCTGTCATGGTGTGTGTGTGTGTGTGTCAGTCGTGGTGTCTGTGTGTGTTTTTAAAAATAGTGTTTTACTCACCTTTTTTTTTTTTTCCAACGTCGTGCTGGTCTCTGCCTCTATGACTGAGATCATCAAGCTTGATGATCTCAGCCAATCCGCACTGACACAGGAAGCGCCTCTAGTGACCGTCTGAGTGTCTGTCACTAGAGGTGTCACTAGGAAGCAATGTAAACACGCCTTTTCTCTGCAAAGTCAGTGTTTACATTCAAAAGCCTGCAGGGACAGGCTATAGACACCAGAACCACTACATTAAGCTGTGTGTGTGTATGCGCCTGCTAGTGAGCTTGCTTGCTTGCATGTGTGTGTGTGTGTGTGTGCCTGCTAGTGAGTGAGCTTGTGTTTTTATGTCAATAAGCTTATGTATATTAGTGAAATTGTTTGTCTATGAGGCTGTGTATCAATGAGCTTGTGTGTGTCAGTGAGATTGTCTGTGTCTGCATGTGAGTATGCCTACTGTATAATTAAATGTTTTACTCTGAAAGGACCAATATATTATATTAGAAAAAGCAATATATATATATATATATTACTCTATTATCTGGGGTGGCAAGACATATCCTTACATATTACATGCAACAATATATGGCGCAATGACTTATGGGGCTGGCATAGATTTTTTTTTCCAGGGCTGCTTTGTATCCCCAGTCCGGCCCTGAATACACAGAGCTGGGTACAATACAGCGATACCTATACAATACACAGAGCTGGGTACAATACAGAGATACCTATACAATACACAGAGCTGGGTACAATACAGAGATACCTATACAATACACAGAGATGGGTACTGTAGCGGAGGGCAATAGTAAAATCCCCGATATCCGCTGGTTACACAGGTACATCCACAGTCAGCGCTGAAAAGTAAGACAAGTTCCCCAATCCTCCCAATAACCGGACGAAACACAGTCTGGGAGTCAACTTACTTGCTTTATTCACAGACTTCCATATTTATGCAGTTCCCCATGCAAGGGGTTTCCTTACAGATGTTACAGGGGATTTCTCCCATCAGGCATTGTAATTATCCCAACAGGCATTGCTGCACGAGAGGGATACTCCCACTAAAATGGACGATTAAGTGGATTATCCCCTCGTGTAGCGAAACCGACAATTTATATAGAAATCCATATTTTATAAAATTTTACTCGCTTTTAGACGAATGACCGTTCGGTAGATAGCTGGGGTCGGCGGGCACATTGAGTGAGAATACCGCTCCGATCCCAGCTAAACTAACCAAACGCCGCACAAAATACATTAAAATATTGAGTTCGGTTTAAAAGTACCGAACATCTATGGGGAACAGAATGTGCCGAACGCGGAACTCCCGAACGCTCTGGAAGTCCAGCGGTGTTCGGATCATTGAGTAGCCGTTTTCAGTTCCAGGCTCTCGAGGACCGAACACCGCTGCAGAGACAAAGGATCCAAGATGGCCGACCGCCGCATGGTCGGTAGCCGAACGACGGCCACCTAGGAGAGCCCTTAATTACCGATTGCAACATTGTTGCAATCGGTTAATTGGTGCCACACGACTGGTGAGTGGGTGGTCTACCTGGGGAGCCCGCATTCGTATGGCGAACGGCCTGGATAACCGTGTTTCGTCAAACGAAAGGGGTTTGTATGCTGGCCGCGTATGGCTGCCAGCATGCGAACGGCCATAATACGGTACATATACAGTTTAACATACACAGCATATATTCAGCCTACGGACAACCTTTAGTAACTACAATCCAGAAGTGGCTAGGTAATACAGAGATACCTATACAATTCACAGAGCTGGGTACAATACAGAGATACCTATACAAAACACAGAGCTGGGTACAATACAGAGATACCTATACAATTCACAGAGCTGGGTACAATACAGAGATACCTATACAACACACAGAGCTGGATACAATACAGCGATACCTATACAATACACAGAGCTGGGTACCATACAGAGATACCTATACAACACACAGAGCTGGGTACAATACAGAGATACCTATACAACACACAGAGCTGGATACAATACAGCGATACCTATACAAAACACATAACTGGGAACAATGCAGAGATACCTATACAATACACAGAGCTGGGTACAATACAGATACCTATACAATACACAGAGCTGGTACAATACAGAGATACATATACAATACACAGAGCTGGGAACAATGCAGAGATACTTATACAATACACAGAGCTGGGTACAATACAGAGATACCTATACAATACACAGAGCTGGGTATAATACAGAGATACCTATAGAATACACGGAGCTGGTACAATACAGAGATTCCTATACAATACACAGAGCTGGGTACAATACAGAGATACCTATACAATACACCGAGTTGGTACAATACAGAGATACCTATACAATACACAGAGCTGGGTACAATACAGAGATACCTATACAATACACCGAGCTGGTACAATTCAGAGATACCTATACAATACACAGAGCTGGGTACAATGCAGAGATATCTATACAATACACAGAGCTGGGTACAATACAGAGATACCTATACAATACACCGAGCTGGTACAATGCAGAGATACCTATACAATACACAGAGTTGGGTACAATACAGAGATACCTATACAATACCCCGAGCTGGTACAATACAGAGATACCTATGCAATACACAGAGCTGGGTACAATACAGAGATACCTATACAATACACAGAGCTGGGAACAATGCAGAGATACCTATACAATACACCGAGCTGGGTACAATACAGAGATACCTATACAGTATACAGAGCTGGGTACAATACAGAGATACCTATACAATACACCGAGCTGGTACAATACAGAGATACCTATACAATACACAGAGCTGGGTACAATGCAGAGATACCTATACAATACACATAGCTGGGTACAAAACAGAGATACCTATACAATACACAGAGCTGGGTACAATACAGAGATAAATATAGAATACACCGAGCTGGTACAATACAGAGATACCTATACAATACACAGAGCTGGGTACAATACAGAGATACCTATACAATACACCGAGCTGGTACAATACAGAGATACCTATACAATACACAGAGCTGTGTACAATGCAGAGATATCTATACAATACACAGAGCTGGGTACAATACAGAGATACCTATACAATACACTGAGCTGGTACAATGCAGAGATACCTATACAATACACAGAGCTGGGTACAATACAAAGATACATATATAACACACACACGCTCACTTCAGACAAGCTCACTGAAACAGACATGCTCACTACCAGCTCACTGACACACGCACAAGTTCACCACAGGCAAGCTCTTTGACACACATGCTCACTACAGGCAAGCTCACTGACACACACACATGCTCACTACAGGCAAGCTCTTTGACGCACATGCTCACTACAAGCTCACTGACACACGTACAAGTTCACTACAGACAAGCTCACTGACCTACACAAATGCTCACTACAGACAAGCTCGCTGACACACACATGCTCACTACAGATAAGCTCATTGACACACATGCTCACTTCAAACTAACACACACACATACTCACTACAGGCAAGCTCACTGACACACACACATACTCACTACAGGCAAGTTCACTGACACACACATGTTCACTACAAGCTCACTGACACACACAAGTTCACTACAGACAAGCTCACTGACACACACACATGCTCACTACGGACAAGCTCTTTGACACACATGCTCACTACAAACACACACACATGCTCACTACAGGCAAGTTCACTGACACACACATGTATGCTTACTACAGACAAGCTCACTGACACACACATGCTCACTACAAGCTCACTAACACACACACACTAACTACAGACAAGCTCACTGACACACAAATGCTCAAGCTCACTGACACACACACACACACACACACAAGTTCACTACAGACAAACTCACTGACACACACACATTCTCACTTACAGACAAGCCTACTGACACACACACATACAAGCTCACTCTCTAGAAGGCGCACACACACACACACACAATCACTGTCATGGGCTGAAGCCTACCTGTCATAGAAGTCTCACAGTGCTCCCTCCAGCGCCCTGGAACCTTAAATACTGCCCCAGCACCTCTCTCCTTTCTTTTCCCTGAGGGAAAATTGCCTGTGTTGAGGGGGCAAGTTGAAAAATCCATGGTGGGGGAAGTGCCCCCCACCCCCGCGGACACCCATGGTCCCTTTTGAACTTAGTGCTGCAATTTAAAACATTGCTGTTCCATAGAAGCTTCAATTATTACATTGCAGCACTAAGTCTGCCCTCAGTGGCTGTCTACCAGACAGCCACTGGAGGCCCTTCCTGGATTGAAATGGACCATTGGTCTGGTATCTGATGCTGGACGTCCTCACGCTCTGCATGAGGACCTCCAGCATCAGATTATTCCCCAGTAGGAAATCATTGACTCAATGCTTTCCTATGGGGAGGTCTAATGCGTGCATTTGCAGTGCATGTACATTAGAGCCCACTCGTCGCAGGATGTCGGAGATGGAGCCATGACCAAGCGCGAGGGACATCAGTGCTGGTAAAAAGAGATTTTAACCTTTTATTTACCGAGGGGGGGGGGGGGGGCGGGGGGTTGGGCATGAGTCATGGGCAGTTATAGTGCCAGGAATATAGCTTTGCATTCCTGGCACTATAGTATCACTTTAAAGCACAGGATACTGGTAGACTCTTTATTACACACAGTGTGCACAGGGTTAAAGCAGCAGGATACTGGTGGACTCTTTATTACACACAGTATACACAGGGTTAAAGCAGCAGGATACCGATAGACTCCTCCTTATTACGCAAGGGTTAAATCAGCAGGATACCGATAGACTCCATATTACCTTTGCAGCTGGCAATATAATTAATCATTAGTGGTAATATGGAGACAATAAGTAGCTGACATGGTTAACAGAATAAACAATATTTACAGATTAAAACAAATTGATATCAGAATCAGCCCTGTCTTCAGAGTCACAGTCCCAGTCCTGCAGTTTGACGCTTCACAACTTGTCATGTACCTGCAGCACGGTGTGTGTCAAGTCCTGCCTGTAGAGTGATCGAGTACTTTATAGAAGATGGTGGCTATGTGTAGTAGGAGTTATTAAAGGTCCACTATAGTGCCAGGAAAACAAACTCGTTTTCCTGGCTCTTTAGGGTCTTTGGGTGTCCCCCACCCTCATGGCCCCCTCCCGCCGGGCTGAAGGGGGAGGAAGGGGTTAAATTCTTACCTTTCTCCAGCGCCGGGCTCCCTCAGCGCTGGGGACTCTCCTCCTCCTTCTGCGCGCGCATTCAGTCAGTCCACTAGAGGCTGGATTAACCCATATGTAAACATAGCAGTTTCTCTGAAACTGCTATGATTACAGCAGGCAGGGTTAACCCTAGATGGCCTTGGCTAACAGACCACTTCATTAAGCTGAAGTAATCTGAGTGCCTATAGTGGTCCTTTAACACTATTAGTGACAGGCAGCACAGTGCTCGGTGTCAGAAATGACTCTGCCCATGTCACCCCTGGGATTCCCTGACTTTATATAGATGAATTATATATTTGAGTAAATTTCCTTGCTTAATCAGCCCTCAGGCAGTCACTAGGGATATTGGGGGAGATAAAATAATAATATGATAATTACATTAGGCCGGGGCCAGGAGCTGCTGTGTTCCTTCCAAGATGGCTCCTAGTTATTCTCTCCTGTGGGAACGGTAACCCCACCCCCTGCTGCTATCAGCCAATAAGGGCCCCTGAATAGAGAGGCCAATAGCATGCCTCCACTCATGGACAGCTGGATCTGCTGCCCGAATGACAAGTCAATGGAATTTCCTGAAATGCCTTCTTAAAGGATACTAGGCATGTGCAGAACTTGCTGAAACAGGGCAGATTACAAGTAGCTACTAGTGACGGGGGAGGGGCCACGCAGAACTAACACCTGTTAGAGAATTAAAGAGACACTAGCTTTTTTCCCATATTTTTTGGCTTACCACCCTCCCTTCCAAAAAACAAACCCCCCAAATATAACTTTCGGGACTCTGCCCGAAATGAGACTCCATTGCACTAAAACATGATTGTAATATTGTAGTAAATTAGTGTTACTTAAACGTTTTCCTTCAAGTATGACAATATCTGAAAATGAAAAACTCTGTCTTGGCTCTTGTGCTAATTAGAATTAATGTTACATGTTTGCACATAGGTGCAGCTATAACAAAGTCATTATTACAGAGCCTGGTACTTAAAAAAACACGCCTCTATCATACAGGCAAAAAATCCCAGAATATAACATTTACAGGGTTATTCATCAAAGTGAGAATTTACAGTGAATTTAATATAGAATTTCAAATTTAGGGTCAAAATAACGAGGCCGGAAAAATTCAGCTAAGTTTGCTGTTTAACTACTTTGGCCTTAAATTTGAAATTCACTTTAACCCCTTACGGACCAAACTTTTGGAATAAAAGGGAATCATAACATGTCACACATGTCATGTGTCCTTAAGGAGTTAAACCAACTTTATTAAATAACCTGAGGTCACTGCGCTCTAATTACTAATTATCAATTCATTACAAGCTGGTCTAAAACTCCCCCCAGACTTCATACAGTTTCCCCTGAGAATTCGTAGCTGTGCTGGAGGTGTCGGGAGCGGTTGGATCACTGCTCAATAAATTCTGGGCTAATCCTATCATAGCTGCTTCTGGAAAAGGATTTACAAAGTTATGACTCCAATCGCGGATAAAGGATTTACAAAGTTATGACTCCAATCGCGGATAAAGGATTTACAAAGTTATGACTCCAATCGCGGATAAATGATTTACAACGTTATGACTCCAATCGCGGATAAAGGATTTACAAAGTTATGACTCCAATCGCGGATAAAGGATTTACAACGTTATGACTCCAATCGCGGATAAAGGATTTACAAAGTTATGACTCCAATCACGGATAAGGGATTTACAAAGTTATGACTCCAATCGCGGATAAAGGATTTACAAAGTTATGACTCCAATCGCGGATAAAGGATTTACAAAGTTATGACTCCTATCGCGGATAAAGGATTTACAAAGTTATGACTCCTGTCGCGGATAAGGGATTTACAAAGTTATGACTCCAATCGCGGATAAAGGATTTACAAAGTTATGACTCCAATCGCGGATAAAGGATTTACAAAGTTATGACTCCAATCGCGGATAAATGATTTACAACGTTATGACTCCAATCGCGGATAAAGGATTTACAAAGTTATGACTCCAATCGCGGATAAAGGATTTACAAAGTTATGACTCCAATCGCGGATAAGGGATTTACAAAGTTATGACTCCAATCACGGATAAGGGATTTACAAAGTTATGACTCCAATCGCGGATAAAGGATTTACAAAGTTATGACTCCAATCGCGGATAAAGGATTTACAAAGTTATGACTCCTATCGCGGATAAAGGATTTACAAAGTTATGACTCCTGTCGCGGATAAGGGATTTACAAAGTTAGGACTCCAATCGCGGATAAAGGATTTACAAAGTTAGGACTCCAATCGCGGATAAAGGATTTACAAAGTTATGACTCCTATCGCGGATAAAGGATTTACAAAGTTATGACTCCTGTCGCGGATAAAGGATTTACAAAGTTATGACTCCAATCGCGGATAAAGGATTTACAAAGTTATGACTCCTATCGCGGATAAAGGATTTACAAAGTTATGACTCCAATCGCGGATAAAGGATTTACAAAGTTATGACTCCTATCGCGGATAAAGGATTTACAAAGTTATGACTCCAATCGCGGATAGTGGATAAGGGATTTACAAAGTTATGACTCCAATCGCGGATAGTGGATAAGGGATTTACAAAGTTATGACTCCAATCGCGGATAGTGGATAAGGGATTTACAAAGTTATGACTCCAATCGCGGATAGTGGATAAGGGATTTACAAAGTTATGACTCCAATCGCGGATGCACGAGCATCCTTTCACCTGGCTGATAAACTTACCTATTTCAGATACAAAAATAATATACTTTTAAAACATTTGTCAACAGCAGACAAGTCCCTGATCTTCATATTTATATCACCACCAGAGGGCGCTATGGAAATTTTTTATTGATCTATTGGGAATTATCTAATAGATTTGCTATTAGCAGCACCTGGAGCATGTGGTACAGGAGTGACCCAAGTAGGTGCGGGGCTGTGACGAAGTTAGAATCACTGACAATCAGGGCCGGCGCGTCCATAAGGCGGCACAGGCGGCCGCCTTAGGGCGCCAGAGGAGGGGGGCGCAAAAATCCGAATCCCCTGCCTCTGGCTGGAGACTCGGATTTCTAATCTCACCTCTCTCCCTGCAGCCAGCACACAGCAGGAGCCTGGCAGTGAAGTCAGCCGTCCTCCTCTGATGATGTCAGAAGGGGGCGGGACTTCTACTGCTCCCAGACTCCCCAGCGGTCCTGACTGCAGCTCCAGCCTCCAGCCTCCAGTGCAGCCTGTCCCAGCCGACCACCAGGGATAAGGTTCTCCCTCCTGGCCCAAGGTAAGCCCCTGGGAGGGGAAGGGGAATAACTTTTAGTATGTTTACTTTTATTTTATTTTGTAAATTAAAACGTTTTTTTGTTTTTTTTTTGCAGCCCCTCTCTACTGCCCCTTCCCCCAGCATACTCCCCCTGCCCCCACTATACTGCCCCTGCCCCACTATATTACCCCTGCCCCACTATATTACCCCTGCCCCACCATACTCCCCCTGCCCCCACCATACTCCCCCTGCCCCCACCATACTGCCCCTGCCCCACTATACTGCCCCTGCCCCACTATACTGCCCCTGCCCCACTATACTGCCCCTGCCCCACCATACTACCCCTGCCCCCACCATACTCCCCCTGCCCCCACCATACTGCCCCTGCCCCACCATACTGCCCCTGCCCCACCATACTGCCCCTGCCCCCACCATACTGCCCCTGCCCCACCATACTGCCCCTGCCCCACCATACTGCCCCTGCCCCACCATACTGCCCCTGCCCCACTATACTGCCCCTGCCCCACTATACACTATACTGCCCCCACTATACTGCCCCTGCCCCACTATACTACCCCTGCCCCACCATACTGCCCCTGCCCCACCATACTGCCCCTGCCCCACTATACTACCCCTGCCCCCACTATACACTATACTGCCCCCACCATACTGCCCCTGCCCCCACCATACTACCCCTGCCCCACCATACTACCCCTCCCCCCACACTATCCCTCCCCCCACTATACATTATACTGCCGCTGCCCCCACCATACTCCCCCTGCCCCCGCTATACTCCCCCTTCCCCCACCATAGTGCCCCTACCCCCTCTACAGCACTTCTATTTCCCTCTATAGCTACTGCCCCTGCCCCCTCTATGCGCCTGCCCCCCACTATACTGCCCCTGCCCCCTCTATAGCCCCTGCCCCACCATACTACCCCTGCCCCCTCTACAGCCCCTCTATGCCCCTGCCCCTCTATAGCCCCTGCCCCACCATACTACCCCTGCCCCTTAACAGCCCCTCTATAGCCTCTGTCCCCACCATACTGCCCCAGCCCCCCCTCTACTGCCCCATGTGCCCCTCTCCAGCACTTCTACTTCCCTCTATAGCCCCTGCCCCCACCATTCTGCCCATGCCCCCTCTACGTCCCTCTATAGCACCTGCCCCCATCATACTGCCCCATCTGCCCCTCTACAGCACCTCTATAGCCCCTGCCCCCACCATACTGACCCTGTCCTCCTCTACTGCCCCATGTGCCACTCTACAGCACCTCTATTTCCATCCACAACCCCTGCCCCACCATACTGCCCCTCTACAGTCCCTCTATTTCCATCTACAGCCCCTGCCCTGTCTACAGCCCCTCTATTTCCCTCTAAAGCCTCTACCCCACCATACTGCCCATGCGCCCCCTATATAGCCCATGCCCCCCTCTACAGCCCCTGCCCCCACTATACTGCCCATGTCCCCCTCTATTGCTTCTGTGACCCCCTCTTTATCCACTGTGCCTCCTCTATTTCCCTCTACAGACCCTGCCCCCTGCCTCTGCCCCCCTTTCACACGCCTCTACTGCCCCTGTCTCCCCCCTCTACTTCCCCTACCCCTATACAGCCCCTGTTCCCCCCGTCCCCCCTCTACTTCCCATTTACCCCCACCATACTGTTCCTGTGACACCACTTTATTGCCTCAGTGTCCCTCGTTACAGCCTGTGCCCACACCATACTGCCCCTGTGTCCCCCTCTACTGCCCGTTTCCAACCACATTGCCCATTTTCTCCCACCACAGCCCTTCCACTCCCTTGTACAGCCCCTATTCCCTTACTACAGTCATTACCCCCACTACAGCCCCTCTCACCCAATTGCTGCCCATATCCCCCACACTACAGCCCCTGTTCCCACTTGCAGCCATCAACCTACTTCAGTCCCTAACCCCCTACTACAGCCCCAATTCCCCACTACATTTACTAAGCCCCCAATTACAGCCCCTAACTCTCAACTACAGCCCCTAACTCCTCAATTAGAGCCCCTATTACCCCACTAAAACTCACTACCAGCCCCCCCACCCACGATTGGGTTCTGGATCTGCCCCTGCTTTGTATACCTGTGTCTGCATGTCTCTGTATGACTATGTCTGTCTGTGTATGAAAGTGTATTTATGTCTGTGTCTGTATGTCTCTATATGACTGTGTCTGTGTGTTTCTGCCTGTGTCTGTATGTCTCTGTATGACCGTATCCATATGTCTCTGTATGCCTTGTTCTGTGTATATATGTCTCTGCATGCCTGTATGCATCTGTATGCTTTGTTCTGTATGTCTTTGTATGCCTGCATCTTCATGTCTCTGTATGTCTGTATGTCTGTGTTTGTATAACTGTGTCTTTATTTATCTATATGTGTGTGTCTGTATGACTGTATGTCTGTGTACCTGTATGTGTTGATTGTATGACTGTGTTTGTTTGATTGTGTGCCTGAATATTTCTGTGACTATGTGCCTGTATGTGTGTGTAGCTATATATCTATGTCTATATGGCTTGGGAGAGAAAAGTTACATAAAGGGCCCCGAGGGGAAGAGGGACACACAGAAAAGGGCTGTGGGAAAGAAAGACACACAGAGGGGCTGGGGGGGGGGGGGGAGGAGATACACATGGGGGTTGTAAGAGACATATACAAGAGGGTGTAAGACACACTAATATATACAATACACTAAATGGGGATTTCAAAAGGCTGGATACGGGACACCGCTAAAGATACATCTTATTTGTGTGTCGGGGGGAGGGGGGCGGCAAAATTCACCTTCGCCTGTGTAGCCAAAAATCTTTGCACCGGCCCTGCTGACAATGGACCCCCGCACGAAGGAATGTTAATGATGTGATCTGAGTGGGGCTTTCCATACAAAGAGAGCTACCATTGCGCTGTCTGTTAAAGGTCGAGCATTGCACAGCTATCCTTCTTTCAGCAGTCAGGAGGTCAGCAAGAGTTAACTAATGACAGTGTTATTAGATATGTCACAATACACGTTACCAACTCTGCTTTGTGTTACAATTAGCACATAATTAACGCCTGAAGCACTTCTCTCTCTATACCGGCTCCACGCCGAACTTTTCATTGTAATTTTATATGGAATCTGTAAATATCTGCGAAAAAGAAATTACAAAAAACAAACATACTTTGTGTACCACGTGAAGCTGCTCCGTGCTCAGCGATTATACAGAGGGGTTTAATTAAGAATAAGAAGATGTTTTAGTCCCATATGATGCTTGCCGTTTGCAAGTTCCCATAGTGTAAGCTCTCTTATTCATTAAGACCCAACAAACATTCGGAGCTCATAGTAAGGAGCCGAGAAGTATGCACATATCTACGTATTGTGAATGGGGCAAAGGAAATTCATTGGACTGGGGCCCCTGTCTTATCCCTGGGCCCTAGCAGTCACAATATGGATAATCCGAAAACAGAAAAGAGAGAGTGCGGGATTTGAGTCCAAAATAGGGACTGCTCGTCCAAAAGAGGGACATTTGGGAAGTATTCTTTTCTCCACAGCACAGACCTAGATCTGAATGAAGTGAGCAATGCAGAAGGGCCCTTGCCTCAGATTCTATTAGGGGCCCTCACCAGCCTTGTCATTCTGAAATACATTGTATATAATCTTACATCAGGCCAGGTAATCTGAATTAAAAAGATCAGTACACAGTACTATTGGCTCCCAAGGCGGTTCTAAACTATATTTCCCATTATGTTCTAATTATGTAGTTGGGATAGATCTGGGACGTTTAGATTAGTCATATAGTTCAATAAACACGTGGTGTTGGTCCTGTGGTGGGATAGCACATATAGTTTATCTCGGGCTTGGTACACCCCTATAAATAGTTAATGATATTTATCAAAGTTATATATGGTGAGCACAAATTAGTCCACAGTGCTAAAGTTTTAATTAAAACAAAAAGCAATTACTTTTTAATTTAAAAAAATAAAGAAGTTTGGAAAAGGCAAGTTAATTATGTACGAAAAAAAGTAATAAGAAATAAAAACACTTAATCCTAACGTTATATAATATAATGATATCATTTAATTGAGATATAATTATTACTGCATATATTGTTTCTTAATAAACACAGCTTACACAATAAAACCTCTCATCAGAAAGCTGTAATTAAAGATACAGAGCCAGGCACCAGCTGGGGACTATCTTTTCGCACCCTGGTTGGTAGGTGGGTTAACTGGCTGGGGTCTGTGAACACAGTAAAAACAGTGAGCTGAATGAACAGAGGGGCACTGGGGCCCCCAAATACTCAAATACATGGTTACACCTTCCAACTGTCCTGAATTTGGCTGGACAGTCTTGATATTGGGCTCCTGTTTCACTCCCCTGTCTCACTCTGTTTTTACTGTAGCCCTATGTAGCCAAAGCGCAGCTAAGAGAAAAAAGGGTATAGGAGGAAGCAAGGAAGGAATGGAGTTATGGGTAAGTAGGCTTGGCTATTTACATAGGCATCCATTTTAAATGATTCACTTTTAATTTCCTACCTGGCCGAGTTTGTGTGCACTCCTGTGTTCACGGATTTGGCTTGGTGAGTCCCTTGTTTTTTTTCTCCTTTCTGCAGGGACGATGGATGACATGGAGAAGCTGTTGGAGGGGATCCGGTCGGCAGCTCGAGGACGTGGCGTGGACTGGCTGCGGGCCCAACTTGGACCGGCCCTGGCGGGAGCGGCGGATCCTGAGGGCAGCGGAGGTCGTCCAGTGCGGGCCAGGAGGCCCGGTGAAGATGGAGCCGGGAGCCGCATGGCGGCAGGACCAGGCCGCAAAGGACCCAGTAGCCGCATGGTTGATGCCCCGCCTCCCGGCTCGCTACCAGGACATCGGAGCAAAGGGGCAGTCTGCCTCATCGAGCGCCTTGCAAAAGGACTTATGCTGGCTCTTCAACGAGGGCCAGTGCAAATGGGGAAACACCTGTCGCTTTAAGCACGAGTGCTCGGGCTGCGGAGGCCCCCCCGGGCTCAACCGGTGCTTTAAGAAAGGGAAGTCGGGGCACGCCGGAGTCCCCACCGCGTGTTGCTTGCCCCGGGCCTAACCCCGGTGAGGCTAGACGCAATGGAGCCAAGGCTAAGCCCCTACGGTAATAAGGCAGATGCCGCGGTGCTCCGGGCGGGGTTTGGGCAGGGGTTCTTTATACCTTTCCGGGCCGGGGGGGGGTGGGGGTTCTGCGCAACTTTAAATTGGTGGCTGAGTTCCCAGGAGTGGTGCGGAAAAAAATGGGAAAATAGGTTAGGTTGAGGAGGATGGCGGGACCTTTCCAGGCGCCGCCGTTGGAGGGCCTAAGGGTTTCCCCACTTGGGTTGGTCGCTAAGAAGGAACTGGGGAAGTTCAGGCTCATTCACCACCTCTCCTACCCGAAGGGAGAGTCGGTGAATGATGACATTGACAGGGATCTGTGCTCAGTCTCCTATGCATCATTTGACAGGGCGGTCGAGCTGGTAAGGAGGGCTGGGCACGGGGCACTGATGGCTAAGGTGGATATTGAGGCAGCATTTAGGCTGCTTCCGGTACACCCAGCGTGTCATCACCTGCTGGGGTGTTTCTTCGAGGGGGCGTACTTCATGGATTTATGCCTCCCAATGGGTTGTTCCATCTCATGCTCCTACTTTGAGAAATTTAGTACTTTTCTCGAATGGGTGGTGCGGGTTGAGGCGGGTAGTGGTGCAGTGGTGCACTATCTGGGCGTTTTTCTCTGTGTGGGGCCGGCGGACTCCCCCGCTTGCCTCCACTTGCTGAGAACGGTTGAGTGGGTGGCTGGCCATTTCAGGGTCCCGCTGGCGGTGGACAAAACGGAAGGATCGGCTACGTGCCTTAGTTTTCTAGGGCTGGAGATAGACTCTGTGCAAGGGAAGTGTCGGCTGCCGATAGCCAAGCTGCAGAGGCTAAAAGGGGAGGTGGCAACGGTGGCACAGGTGCGCAAGGTCCTCCTGCGACAGCTGCAGTCGTTGATAGGGATGCTGAATTTTGCATGCCGGGTGATCCCAATGGGTAGGGTAGTCAGCCGTAGCTTGTCAGCAGCGACGGCGGGGGTGCGATCCCTGCGCCATTTCATACGGGTATCGTCAGCCATGAGGGCCGACTTGGCCATATGGGATGCCTTTCTGCAGGATTTCAATGGGATGGTGTTCTTTAGGCGGGAGGGCATGTCGGCGGCAGAACTGGAGCTGTTCACCGACACGTCGGGTAGCGTAGGCTTCGGGACCTACTTCGGGGGTAGTTGGTGTGCGGATTGGTGGCCAGAGGAGTGGGGACCGAGCCCCCTCACGCGTAACCTGGCTTTCTTGGAACTGTTCCCGCTGGTCGTGGCGTTGGCTCTGTGGGGCGAAGGGCTGCGGGACTGGAAGGTGGTCTTCTTCTCGGACAACATGGCCGTGGTGCACACTGTGAATAATCAATCGGCGGCGTCGAAACCCGTATTCAGGTTGCTGCGTCACTTCGTTTTAATGTGCATGTCGCTAAATGTTTTTCGCGTGCGCCATGTGCCTGGGTTCATGAATGAAGTGGCTGACGCTCTCTCATTTTCAGTGGTCCCGATTCCGGACGGTGGCGCTGGAAGCACAGGAAACGGGGCAGGTGTGCCCGGATGAGATATGGCGGCTAGGTGCGTCCTGCTTGGGGGACTTGTGAAGGCTTCGCTGGCACCGGCCACGTGGGCCGCATACAGTAAGGTCTGGGAGTCATGGGAACGGTCATGGGAAGGGCTGGACCGCGTGCCGGTGGGGGAATCGCTCACGGAGGCGTTCCTCTGGTACACCTGTCAATTTCTGGCGTAGGGGGCGTCCCCAGCGGTGGTTGACAGGTCCATGGCGGCAATGGCTTTCTGGTTTAAGCTACATGGGCAAGAGGATATTAATAAGACCTTTGTCATTAGGCAGGCTCTAAAGGGGTATCGGAGGGGCCGCAGGCTTCCTGACACTAGACGCCCGGTGTCGGTGCGAGTGTTGGGGGACCTGGTCAGATTGTTGCCAGAAATTTGCTTCGACAGGTTCGAAGCGTCGCTGTTCCAAGCAGCGTTTCTGTTGCCATTTTTCTGAGCTTTCCGGTTAGGGGAGTTAGTAAGTGCCACGCGAGCAGCGGCCGGGGGCAACAAGTGTCGGGGGTTCGAGTGCTGGAAGGAAAATTTCTTTGTACACCTGGCAATCTAAGACGGACGTAAGGGGCGTGGGCCGGGACGTGACACTACAGGCCCTACCGGGCTCCGCTCTGTGCCCAGTGGCCGCGGTGGCGGGGTACCTGGCACGGAGGCCGGGGGATCACTACTGGTACACGCGGACGGGTCTTCCCTCTCCTGGTTCCAATTCACCAAGGTTTTTCGGTCGGGCCTGGGGAAGCTGGGACTGCGGGCGGATAAGTTTGGTACACACTCCTTTCGCATTGGGGCAGCCACGGAGGCAACACGGTTAGGGCTGGGGGACGACATAGTAAAACGGATAGGGAGATAGGAGTCAGTACGGTTCAGTTCGTATGTGCGCCTGGGTTTATTGGATTATTAAGGTGGGGGGCCTTCAGGGGATCCCGGGGTGCTGAAAGCGTAAGGGGGGGGTTTACGACCTGTTTTTCTTCTCTTCCCCAGGCCGCGTCGCATGGATTGTCGGCCATTCATTTGTCTTCTGGGCTGAAAGGAGGGCTGCAGCTCGAGCTCAGGGCCACCAGCTGGGCTTTTCTTGGGACCAGTTGGCAGTGCACTGGTTTGGGTACAGGGGTTTTGTTGGGGGGAGGTCTGTGGGGTGGTATTCTGGATGGTGGCAGGCGGGCACAGACCAGACCTGTTGGTGCTACATGCGGGAGGCAACGACTTAGGCCTAACACCGCAGTGGCGGCTTCGGAAGTGGATGAAGCAGGACATTAACACGCTAAGGGACCTGCTTCCTGGGGTGATGTTGGTATGGTCGGAAATTGTCCAGAGGAGGCGATAGCGGAACGCTAGGGACCCGGCAGCAATTGACAGGTGTAGGAAGAAAGTGAATAGCTTGATGGCAAGCTTCGTGAGAAAATTAGGGGGGTGGTAGTACGGCACAGCGAGTTGGAAGGCGGGTTGCCAGGGTACTACCGCTTGGATGGTGTCCATCTCTCGGCAGTGGGTTGGGATCTGTTGACCCTGGGCTGACAGGACGGAATGACCAAAGCACTATTTCTTCGGGGTGGCGGAGCTCAGACAGCTTAAGGAGTCAAGGTCTGAGCTTGTGGCGGGATAGGGAGCCGAAGGAGAAGAAATAGGCTCCCTAGGATGAACGTCATGGAGATGAAAAAACTGTGGTCATTGGTGGTTGGTAGGTTCCGAGTCCTGTCGGTGGCTCAGAACCTGGTGGGGCAGGGGTATCCAGGTATACCCCTGCCATTGTTAATTTATGTTTGGCACTTTAAGTTAGTATGTTGGAATATGTTGGTATATATATGTTATATATATGTGTTATTTATATGGGGGTCATTGCCTTTTATAACAACAGAACCCATGTTTATTTGTTAAATTTTTATTATGGTTATTAATATTGTAATTAATAAATTGTTATTATTCAGGATTGTTTAAATAAAGTTGTGGACACATTTTCCCATATACCTGCGTGTCAGTGCGTTATTGGGTTAAAGAACTGAGTTGGGGCTTATGGACTGGTATTATACTGTTCCTGGCCCTTAAACTACTTTGGAGCAGTGTTACCCCAGTTAGCTATGCCATGGAGCCCATTCGCATAACGAAAGACTATGTGAAAGACTTTGGCTCCATGGCAATTGAACTGTATTTATGTGATCTGAGCGCCATTCCGTAATAATGTGCGCTCAGATCTAAGCTATCTGGGGATATGTTGAATGTACCTGTTTTATGCAATAGCTGCACAGTTATATATTTTTATGTATTTTATTGTATTTTTCTACCATGTGGCTCATGGAGTTTTGCCTCTGTCCTGGGAGATAATTGGATTACTTCCCAATTATCTCCAGGATAGAAGACTCTGTGGAACTGGTTTTGGGCAGAAAAGCCATGCTTCATTTTGTCACAAAGGACGTTGATCTAACTTTTGACCCACTGGACCAATTTGTATGATGTTGACGTATGTTGGTATTTGGAGTATGCTGATTCTGAAAATGTGAATGTGATGTATACTTTTAGGGTTATGAATATTGTGTAAAACTGTGTATTTTCCTGCCTGTGATAATTAAGTTAGACCATTGTGTTCAGTAATTATATCACAGGCAGAGGATTTTGTGTGGGAGTGTCTGAGTGTATTGTACGTATTGATTGGTTGTTCTGCAAAACCTTGTGGGCAGTACTATGTGTGTAAAATGTGAATAAAAGAGGCTGTATGTGCCAGTACAGTCAGTTCTAATTCACCCTCAATCTAGAGTCCTGTCTCTTATTGGGGGAATCGTTATATCACTACAAGGGTAGGAGACGGCGAGACCCCAACCAAGCTGCGGCCGGGGTGCCAGGTGATTCGTTACAGGGTTGTCCTGGAATCCGCCTGCCCATATGGCGACTGTACACCGGTCATGCAAAGGAATACAAAAGGTAAATAGAAAATAATGACTACATAGGTTGTACAGAGAGTGCCAACAAAAAGAAAACTAGGAGCCACCTGGATATGTACCAGATCACCGAGAGGTTTGGCCCTGAACCCCTCCTGAAATGACAGCAAAGTGCAGGATATTAAATGGGAACTCCCACAGAAAACAGTTCATGAATGGTCAATACATTATAATATGCAGAAACTGGGAGCTGAGTTAGTGTGTGACAAATAGCAAACTGATTAACGTGTTTCGTGCCCACAGGGACTTCCTCAACGATAGAACTGCACTATTTAGGCCATGATTGCCTTACATGTCTGTCTGGGACAGTGCAAAAAGGCAGCTTTGGATTGGAAGAGATTTTGGATTTTGGACAGCAGAGCAACAAGGTTCTTCTCCCCCCCACCCCCTCCCATTATTCCTTGTTCTCCCCCACATTTGTCTTTGTTTTCTTGTTTTCAGTCTGTGGTAAAGGCTATGGATATTGCCCTGGTCAGCGCCTGGATGAGAGGTAGCTCCGACGCTAGACCTTTGGTAGAATGGTTCGTGTTCGCGGTACAGTTGGTGGCAAGTACTGAACTCTTGGATAATTCTGGGATCCTCCTGTTGACAGTTGATTGATTAAACATTTTATATTAATATAACATTCTAAATAAAGTTGTGGCAAAGTTCTTCCCTATGATTAAGTGCTTACAGGGGGTTTATGAAGGGCTTGTTGTGGTTATGTTTTTTTAGCCATGTGAGCAGTTAGACAATTTGTCCTGTGCGTCACTTGCTTGCTCCCAGCCTCTGTACCACATAATAAATAATTCAGATTTAATATGCACATTGATAGAAGATATTTTCTTTTGGGATTTGCCTCGTTCCTTCGAATTAACAGGGACATGTCCCAATAATTGTAGATTATGCTAGCTTTAGTGTACCTATAATCTTAATTTTATTAATGACAGGAGGCGAGTATTTGCTTTAGTCTCTCTTTACTAGAACTCCACAGCAGCACAGAAAAACAACCAATCAGAAAAAAGTTAGGTACTATAAAACCCCCTTCCCATTGCATCATTTCCTCTTTCAAGCTGCGACAAAACAGAACAAAGGCAGAAAAAATAATGGGAAGCAACGAAGTCCAGATACGAAGAATACAGCAATGTCCAACGTCTGAGAAGAACTGTCAACCAGATAGCGTTGATGGACTGAAAATAAATAAGTCAATGTCTACCATCCACGAAGAAGTGCCACACCAGATAGCGCTGAAGGACTGGAAACTGAAACGAGAGAAAAACAGAATCGAACAGGTTGATTATCCAATGAAATGTATTTTGAATAAACTTGTAGATACCCAATGTAGCAAACAAAATTACCTTAATATGTAGATATCCCAACCCTACTTATGAAAAACAGACATAAGGACAGGTGACAGGTAGCAGAAACAACAAGCAGAGTTGTATACGTACCTGATTAATCCAAACTATAAAATTAAAGGGAGGGATAAGAACGGGTGGGAAATACTCGCCTCCTGTCATTAATAAAATTAAGATTATAGGTACACTAAAGCTAGCATAATCTACAATTTTATAACATGACAGGAGGCTTCGTATTTGCTGTTTTAACGCTCAGTCAACAAATTCCACGCTGTTTGTTTCGCTGGTACCCATTCTCTGAGCTACCCGAGCAATCCCAAATGGACTTTCCAACTGCGATAGATAACAATACAGCAACCGATGGAGATGCCAGTTGATGAAGTATCCCAAAAACGGAAAAAACATCCTCCGCTGATAGATCCAATGTACGTGGGGTCGCGACCTGTTACCTACCAGCCGGTCCATGAGCTGGCAAACTGACCTATTAGCCATTTCCCTGCAGTTATAAAATTTCGAAGGTCATTTGCGGACTAAGGGCCGCGAAAAGACACTGCCACCATGTCACAACTCTTGATGTATAAGGTTGCTCCACCGATCGTGCCAGGGGCACCCGGCAATGTGGCCTTGCAGGTAGACCTCCACTCTCAAGGGATGCGCCCAAGTCCACCACCAAGTCGCAATATTTTATTTGCTCAGGCATACGGGATGACATGAAATTTTTAACCTGGTTCAAATGCATGTGATTATAATGCTGTTGTGTGCTGGATATTGTTTTGCTTGTTTTTGATTGCTGGTATGCGCATCGAGACCCTATGGGTAATAAGACTGTGTTTCTTAAGAATTTTTAATAAATAAATAAATAAATAAATAGAACCGAGTAGGATCTTTCGTTCCCTCCTGGCCTACCCGGTGAGATGTCTCATCCGAGAATAAATTTATAATGCAGGCAAGAGTGTGGTCAGACTAGCCGTATCCTAAGTGATTCAAATATTCCAAATGGACTGTGTAATCCTCGGATGTGGTAGAGAAAAGACTCCAAAAGGACGTCCATTCAGGGTTCCGAACTGAACTTGTGTAGAGGAACGGTGGTCGACTATTCAGGGAATAGTGAATCCCAGAAATATTCAAAGGGATGGGAAGTGCAAACTGGAGCGCAGATTTCCATGCAGATTTGTCCTCGTCTAAGAGTGAAAGATGTTTGTGTAGGAGTCGGGGCACACCAGGTACCTCCATAAAGTCTCGTAGGTCTCCTCGACGGTAGTTGAAAAGTAGGTTAGCAAGAATCCAACAAAACGGCTCCCGTGAGGGATAAATAGAGTATAGATGGAGGGTCCACCATCTCCGAACCCTGTTCACCAGGTATGCGCTCCGAGGAGACGGGGCAGTCCTGCCATCTTATCCCAAGATCTTAATGACCGGGGAAGTCAAGACAACCGGGGTTTCCGGTCTTACCATGTGATCCATACGTACGGTTTACCTTCAGACAGGGTAATAGGCCTTCCTTAATCATGTTAGCCGAGCAAGGCAGTGCCCATTTGCTCCATGAAGGTCTCCGTATCTCCTGACATCTTGACATGGGAGAAACTGTCTGCGCAGTTTGTTCGTAATGGTCTGGATATCCAAAACAGAAAGCAATTCTCTGTATTATATGGTGCAGAATATACCAAAACCTGCACTCTCGTAATACCGGAGGTCCATCCGTTAGCCGTACCATCTCCGGGAGTGTGTGTAAATAAGTGGGAGTCTCCCCCCGTTATACCTCTGTGAGTATTTCTCGCGTGTGTTACAGCGGTCCGGATCCAGTAGATCCATAACAGTAGATAGAATAGAGGGATCCAGTCTAAGTATGTATATCTTGCATGACCAGGCAGACCTCTATAACGAAATCAGTAGCATGGACGTCAGCTCTAATTGAATGCAGGAGGGACGCCTCTCTATGTAGTCATCAATGTCTTGCACAGGTACAAGCCTGTGTGATGAACAAATGGGCGGTACTGTAGAGCGTCGAGTGTATGAGAGAGCCGCGCACTCTACTAATGTGATCGCATACCGTGATAGCGCCCGGCTGCTAGCCTGAGCGGGCCGGACCCATTAATAACCAACAGCAGAGTCTACATCCGTGACCGGTTCTCTCTATGAGAATGTGTCCTCCAAACCTGTCCTCTGTATCCAGCCCAGTATCTGGTTGAGGTAGAGGGAGGGGCTGCGCCCTCTAATAACAAATCAGTATCCGGTTCTGTATATGAGAGGGGTTCGCCCTCTGTTTCTGAAAATAAATATACTCGGATCAAGGTGATGGAGGGCCGCACCCTCCTGTGATTTAAACTAGAGTCCCTAGAGACTCAGGGTGACCAACTGCAGGGCACACCACTTATTAATGTCAGCATAAGGCTGAGGGCAATCTTCGGAAACAACGATGGAAAACTATCAACCGACTATCCGGATCCCGTGCGCGCGCGCGGGGTCCAGGAAGACCGTTGGTAGTCTGAGGAAAGCTGGAGACGTTCTCCGCAATCCACGAGTGCCCGGGAGGTCGGAGGAGGTCAAGTCAGGCCTCTCGACGACCCGAGCGAAAAGGAAAAGGAAGTCATGAAAGAACAAAAAAGCAACAATTAACGTAGATTAGAGTAAATACACCAATTCTATCTCAGATAGAAGGCAAATAGCAGGCCGGAAGGTAATAAAAGTAAGCCCCACTGGACAGGGCCAGGAGCTAACCTAACGCGGGAAAAAACTACCGACACCTATAAGGATTCCGGGAGGCAGATACGCAGTAGATGTTAAAGACAAGGAAAAACACAGCTTTCTCCTGTAGGTGTCTGAGTACCGGTCCTTGCCTGTGCGAAGTTCTCCTTGGAGATGTGCCGTCGCCGGTTTGGAGTAAACCGTGGATGTGTCCGGGGTCTTCATACGAAACCCTGCCCTTCAGGCATGAGGTTTAGGGCCTTCACCCTTCCCACCATATTCAGATGGCCGTACATTGGTGTCCTCTTGGATAGTATGGCAATGGTACTTGTCTGGACACCTGCCTATTTCCATGTCACTGGTGGGCACTGGTTTTTCCTCAGTGATATTCCCCCAGGCCTGCGGCCAAAAGGGGTTCGGCTCCAATAGAGCAGGCCCGTCAGAAGGGCACAGGCCCAGCAGGCCAAATGAATGGACACAGAATAGTTGGCCAAGCAAATAGGCACGGACATAGCAGGCCCTTCAAATAGGCACCGACATAGTAAGCCAATAAATGGGGCACAGACATAGCAGGCCATTTTAATGGGCACAGACATAGCAGGCCGTTTTAATGGGCACAGACATAGCAGGCCGTTTCAATGGGCACAGACATAGCAGGCCGTTTCAATGGGCACAGACATAGCAGGCCGTTTCAATGGGCAAAGACAGAGCAGGCCGTTCTAATGGGCACAGACATAGCAGGCCGTTCTAATGAGCACAGACATAGCAGGCCGTTCTAATGGGGCACAGACATAGCAGGCCGTTCTAATGGGCACAGACATAGCAGGCCAATCAATGGGGCACAGACATAGCAGGCCAATCAATGGGGCACAGACATAGCAGGCCAATCCTGGGTTTCATATTAAATGAGTAATGGGGACCTCTGAGTTTGGCATAGTCCCCTAAATGTCTGTAAATCCTCCGGGTATCCTGTGACCTAGGACCCTTAGACACTAATCTTAGACAGCGTACTACTGTGTGAATAAACCGTAACCGGGACTGGCGGTCCCTAAGTGCCCAGCAGGCAACATATATTGGGTTTAAGCTGGATATGTTCCAGTGATATAGTGTCCATAAAATCAAGCTCTGCTGAGCAATACCTTCTTTAAAGTGCAAATTGTAATGCACATGTACATACAGATCTGTATGATATATCTTATCTTTATTGTAGGTCATCATCATCATCGTACCGCCTGAAGGGTATAGTACTCATGGTCTCTTCAGGAGGTCTCTTCAACTCAATGAATCTTCCCAAGAAGGCTGATAAGATAGAATAGTATCGGCATAGACAGGACTGACATCTACCGTCAGTGAAACTCACAGCAATCTATAGCACTAAGACTCACAGCAAGCCGTGCTATATACACTGACATAGAACTCACAGAAATCTGTGATATATACATAGTCATAGAACCCACAGTAATCTGTGATATATATTTACACACTGGCCTAGAACTCACAGGAATCTGAGAACTCACAGGAATCAGTGATGTATACATATACATAGCCATAGAACCCACAGTAGTCTGTGATATAAATATACATATGGAAACTCAAAGTAATCTGTGATATATCTACCTGAAACTCACAGAAATCTGTGACATTTACACATGGAAAGCTAACAGAAAACTATAAATAAACACATGGAAAACTACCAGTAATCTGTATAAATAAACACATGGCAAACTACCAGTAATCTGTGTAAATAAACACATGGAAAACTACCAGTAATCTGTATAAATAAACACATGGCAAACTACCAGTAATCTGTATAAATAAACACATGGCAAACTACCAGTAATCTGTATAACTAAACACATGGCAAACTACCAGTAATCTGTATAACTAAACACATGGCAAACTACCAGTAATCTGTATAACTAAACACATGGCAAACAATCAGTAATCTGTATAACTAAACACATGGCAAACTACCAGTAATCTGTATAACCAAACACATGGCAAACTACCAGTAATCTGTATAACTAAACACATGGCAAACTACCAGTAATCTGTATAACTAAACACACGTCAAACTACCAGTAATCTGTATAAATGAACACATGGTAAACTACCAGTAATCTGTATAAATAAACACATGGCAAACTATCAGTAATCTGTATAAATAAACACATAACAAACTACCAGTAATCTGTATAAATAAACACATGAAAAACTATCAGTAATGTAAAGGAAACATTTCCCAAAGAAAATAAAAGAGCCAGAAAGGCACATAAATCTCACAACCAAGCATAGTTCATAACAATCATAAATAAATCACGCTAGATCCCAAAGCCACCCACTAGAAGCAGGAGGCAGTGGTACTCTGACCTGCACTGATGCGGAGCAGCAAAGAAAGAGGAAATGATGCATGGGAAGGGGGTTTTATAGTACCTAACTTTTTTCTGATTGGTTGTTTTTCTGTGCTGCTGTAGAGTTCTAGTAAAGAGAGACTAAAGCAAATACGAAGCCTCCTGTCATGTTATAAAATTTAAACATGACAGTGGGAATTTTGCAAGCAGGGGACATTTAATCCGCGTTGTGCACACGGGCAGGCCTGGGGGGTAATATTTAACAGACACTGAATTGTCTCTAAATAAATTAATATGTTTGCATTTCCTGTAACACGTAACACAGTGACTAGAGCTCTCACTTGTTCATTCAAAGTTAGAATTCCCAGTCTCATTTATTAAATGCCTGCACTCACTAACAACCGTAACATGGTGGCAAACTCCATTATATAAGAAAAGTGATGCTAAAACGGTTAAATCAAAATATTGCACAAGTACAGGACTAAATCACTACATAAAATACAGCCATGTAGCGCCATTAAAATTTCCAGCAGCAGATATGTTTAGATTTTAATCAACCTTTAATCCGTGCTTATTTTTTTTATATTTTTATTTTTTTGAAGGAGTAAGATTAAATCTAAATTACAAAAAAAATAAAAAATCTCTTACTGATATTAAATTGGAAAAAAAGGAAGTAAAAATGAACATCTGTTACCAAGTGAAGAATGTAATATCTGCTCCTTACCCAGCGCCCTGGACGGTGATGGCAGGCAGATGGCACCTGGAGGCTGGTACCTGTATTCCTAGATTGGGAGAGACAAGCGAGTGCCCATTCTTATCACCTCGTTATTTCTCGAAGATTTTCTTGATGTTGTTATATCTTTTAGAGAATTGTTTACAGTATTTAGACATGTTAACAAGTAATTAAAGAGCTCCCTCCAGCAAGGAGAAGTTCCTTTAGGGAAAACACAGTAGTTTTTCAATAGATTTTTTTATTTTATTTTTAGAAATTTCTTCTTACGGACAATGTTATTCCATTCAAGATCAAATGTTGACATCGAAAACTAATTAGTAATGTTCAGCCGTGCTGGGGATTTCCCCCCCAGTTTGTTTCAGAATAAATCTGCATAAATATTTTACATTATTATACAAACTTACTTGTATACAATGATTTCTGAAATATTATGAAATTTATGAAATACAAATTAAAGGGTTTGTCTCAGATACTGGGAACCGGAGGCTAATACTGTATCTTTAAGAGTGCCTCATTGCATACTTTGCTTAGCTTTATATTTAATCTTTTTTTCCCATGAATCATCTCTTTTTTTTGTTGCCACGGGTGGAAGTTAGAATTTATACCTTCCCTCTGAACAGGATTGGCATTGCATGGTTCGGTTAGTCTATAATTCAGGTACATTTCTGCTCGGAATTTGGC
Organism: Pelobates fuscus; assembly: GCF_036172605.1. NCBI lineage: Eukaryota > Metazoa > Chordata > Amphibia > Anura > Pelobatidae > Pelobates > Pelobates fuscus. The sequence continues at coordinate 440,880,059 of NC_086318.1, forward strand.
AAACTGGCCGAAGACCTGATCGGCCCAAATTCAGGCGAATTACAGTTCATCCAAAATGAATCTCCAAGTCTCATGTTTGATATCCATAGAAAGGTGCCACGGGCTGCGCCTGTTAGGGTAACAGCAGATGGTATAGGAGCACTGCCATCTGGTGCCAACTCTTATGAAGGCCATGCCCAGGTATTGTCAATAGAGACCTGCCGAGTGTTCAGCATCCATGTGAGTATTTCATTCCCAGCTCTCTAGACTGTCTGCAGGCAGTATTGTGTCTGTACCTGTGCTGGTGCAGCTGATTGATATATCACTGTGTGGTGGGAAGACGCGGATAATTGTCTGTTTAACATGGTGCTGACTGCTCCCTGCCGCGGGTTCTGTATTTTGTAGATAAACCTGGGATGGCTCACATGTATTCTGTGATGAGCTATGCAAGGTTCGCTAATTTAAGGCCATAAAACAAATGAATCTCCAGCTGGCAGGAACACGTTCCATGTTAGGATTTACCATAAAACGTGAATTATGAATGCACAATGTTTGTTGTTACAAGCCAGAGACATCTTCAAATTGTTTATTAGCTGTCAACACAATTATTCTTTTATTTCATTGCTGAATGCAATCCTTGAATACAATACCTGTGCCCTTTAACTATCTTACAAAGCTTCAGAATCGTATTAATGTTCGCCTCTCTGCATGGTGTCCTTAATAAGACACACTGCTTAAACTGCGTCTGTCTTTAATTAACATTCCAGGCACCATGTTTACTAACATGTAAACTGCAGGCAATCACGGTCTAAGTCCTAAATATATCAAAATTATTCCAAACCCATTGAAAATCTGATTTATTGTCAAAATGTACAGACATTCAGCTGTTTGCAATTAACAAATCAAACAAAAACAATTGAAATAGCTTAACACAATGCATGCTTTAAGTGGTTTCCCTAAACTCAACTCAAAATGCAACTTTTAATGACTTCTCCGGTCTCAAAATTATTTAACCCCCTGAATAGAATCCCTCAGAACAGAACATATATGCAAAACAGGTGTTGTCTTAAGCACACCTGATGCTACTATGATACAACTAAACAAGGGTTTCATTAGTTGCTCCAGGTGTGCTTGAGCTGGAACACTTTAAATATATGAACTGGCTAGAGGTTTGTTGAGTGTCATGTTTGACGGCATGTTAGAAATATGGTCAAAAGAATGGTCCACAAAGTTAAGAAAAGAGATCATCGCCCTTGATAAGCAAGGAACATGATACAAAGAGATAGTGAAGGCACTGAATGTTCCTACAGACAACAATGGAAGTATAGATCGCAAGTTCAAAGTTAAAAGAACAAAGGTTACACTACCTGGACGGGGCAGAAAATGGAAGCTATCAATAGTTGCAATTAGATTTCTGAGAAGGCAGGTTGTGAAAAACCCTTGATTGACTGCAAAAGACCTGCAACAAGACTTGGTGCAGGGGCGTATTAGCCGCGAGGCAAACAAGGCATTTGCCTTGGGCGGCATTTTCCAGGGGGCAGCAAAAAACGCCGCCCCCAAATGCCCAAGGCAAATGTCTTGTTAGCCTTGCGGCTAACAGACATGCTGGGCTGGTTGCTGGGCGGCCGGCGAGGGAGCTCTTCCCCTGAGCTCTCTGCTCAGCTCCCTCGCGCGCCGCCCGCAGAGTGAAACTGGGAGCCGGAATATGACGTCATATTCCGGCTCCGCCTCCCAGCCTCACTCTGCGGGCGGCGCGCGAGGGAGCTGAGCAGAGAGCTCAGGGGAAGAGCTCCCTCGCCGGCCGCCCAGCCTGCCCGCCAGTGCCGTCCTGCAGCCACTGGACCACCAGGGAATGGGAGAACCCCCCCACCCCCAGCATTCCCAAAGGTAGGGAGGGGGGGGGGGGGGGGGAGTAAATAATAATAAAAAAAAATGTGTTAATGTGAGTGTGTGTGTGTGTGTCTGACTGTGTGTGTCTGATAGTGTGTGTGTGTGTGTGTGTGTCCGACTGTGTGTTTGTTACTGTGTGTGTCTCACTGTGTGTGTCTGTTAGTGTGTGTGTGTGTCCGACTGTGTGTGTTTGTTAGTGTGTGTGTCCGACTGTGTGTGTTTGTTAGTGTGTGTGTCCGACTGTGTGGGTTTGTTAGTCTGTGTGTCAGACTGTGTGTGTCTGTTAGTGTGCGTGTGTCCGACTGTGTGTGTTTGTTAGTGTCTGTGTGTCTGACTGTGTGTGTTTGTTAGTGTGTGTGTGTTTGTTAGTGTGTGTGTCTCACTGTGTGTGTCTGTTAGTGTGTGTGTGTCCGACTGTGTGTTTGTTAGTGTGTGTGTCTCACTGTGTGTGTCTGTTAGTGTGTGTGTGTCCGACTGTGTGTGTTTGTTAGTGTGTGTGTGTCCGACTGACTGTGTGTGTCTGTTAGCTAGTGTATGCGTATCTGTCAGTGAATGTGTGTGTATTTAGAAGGCGGGGCAGGGGACAGGGGGGAAGGGTTGGGTGGGGGTGGCGCACGCGCGCGCGGGGGGGGGGTGTCTGAGTTTTGTCCTGCCTAGGGCAGCACAAAACCAAGATACACCACTGACTTGGTGGCAACAGTCACTGAGGTTTCAGCAAGCACAGTAAGGCGCATACTAAACCCAGAAAGTTTCCATTTCAGAATTTAGAGATGTACACCCCTACTGTCACAAACGCACAAGAAAAGTTGCCTCCAATATGCTCAAAATCATATAAATAAGCCACAGAACTGTTGGGATTATTTTCTGTGGAGCGATGAAACAAAACTGGAACGTTTTGACCCAATGGATCAATGGTATTACTGGAAGAAGAACGAAGCATACGCGGAAAAGAACACACTGCCTACAGTTAAACATGGTGGTGGCTTGGTGATGCTCTGGGGCTGCTTTGCATCCTTTGGCACTCGAAACTTGCAGTGTGTGGAAGGCAATATCGATTCATTGAAGTATCGGGAAATCCTAGGAGAAAACGTCATGCCATCTGTGAGGAACCTGAAGCTTGGGCATCATTGGACCTTCCAACAAGACAATGATTCCATGCATACCTCAAATTCCGCCAAGACTTGGTTGCAGAAGACGTCCTGGAAAATTCTACAGTGGCCATAACAGTCACCTGACTTGAAGACCATAGAAAATCTTCTTCTGGGATTTTAAGAAGGCAGTTGCAGCATGTAAACCCAAGAATATTACTGAACTGGAGGCTATTGCTCATGAGCAATGGGCTAAGATTTCTCAGGATCTATGCTAGAAGCTAGAAGGTGTTTGGCTAAGCAGCTCATTTTGCCGCAGTTCATAACCAGGAAAGAGTGCGCTACTATGTGCCTAAGATGCTTGCCATAAAGGGGTTGAATAATTTTGAGACTGGATAAGTCATTATAACTTTAATTTTCTGTTAAATTTACGGAAACCATTTGTTGTGTATTTTGATTGCTTTTGTTTTATTTGTTCATTGCAAACAACAGAAAGTCTGTAAATTTTGAAAATAAAACAGATTTTCAATGGGAGTGGAATAATTTTGATTACAACTGTAAATATGAAGAAACATGTTTTTTACTATCCATGCTGAAATCACGTTATCAGAGTTTAAATAAATGCAGGCGATTAAAGAAAAAAATAGGTGTGTACCAGGGACAGGAGGTCCCAGGAGCACTTTAGAAGAACCCTCAGAGTACAGGGTAACCATAAATTTAAAAACACATTTTATTGTAATTCATAAGATACAAAAGGAAAAAATAAAAAATGAATAGGACAAAATACCTGAACGCTCTTTTCTGCGTTCTGTTATACCAACCTGCAGCCTGAACGCATTGATTGCCTGGAGATTTTCATTTTTTTTTGCCATTCACAGTTAGAATGTCATGCAGTCCTTGGAAATCATTTCTTACAATTTTTTAGATTTTATTCAAATTATGTTTGATATATAAATATTTGATGTAAAATAAAAGCCCTGTTTCTCCTGAAGACAATGATATATAATAAGTGCGGCTACACTTTACACCGTGTTCCAAATTATTATGCAAATTCTATTTAAGTGTCACAAAGATTAAATATTTAGTTTTTCAGTTTAACTCATTATTATTATTATTATTATTATTATTATTATTATTATTATTGCCATTTATATTGTGCCAACAGATTCTGTAGCGCTTTACAATATTATGAGAGGGGGATTTAACTATAAATAGGACAATTACAAAATAAACTTACAGGAACAATAGGTTGAAGAGGACCCTGCTCAATCGAGCTTACATTCTATAGGAGGTGGGGTGTAAAACACATTAGGACAGGAATTTGCAGTCAAATAAGGTGGGCTGCCCTTTAGGCAGGGGCGGACTGAGAACCCTCAGGGCCCCCGGGCAAAATAAATCAAGGGCCCCCTTACAGGCCCCACCCATACTCCGCAGCAAGCGCCACCCATGTCCCGCCTCCATGCACCGCCTCCAGCCACACCCTACACAATCTTTAGACACAAGAACAAAAGTGCAATAATCCCTTCGAGGCCCCAGTAGAGACTACAATTGAGGGCTAATGGGCCATGGAGGGGGGTCTTTCTAGCAGAGGCTATCTCAGTGTCCTTTAGAGAGTGTGTTAGAAAGAATCCCCTCCAGGCCCTATTAGAGACTACAATGGAGTCTAATAGGCTTGGAAGGGGATCTTTCTAACAGAGGCCATCTCAGTGTCCCTGCTGGAAACAGTCGCCTCCAGGCCCCAGTAGAGACTACAATTGAGGGCTAATGGGCCATGGAGGGGGGGAGCATTCTAGCAGAGGCTATCTCAGTGTCCTTTAGAGAGTGTGTTAGAAAGAATTTCCTCCAGGTCCCATTAGAGACTACAATGGAGTCTAATGGGGCCTGGAGGAGGGTCTCTCCAACACTCTGGTTCCTATTCACAATATAGCAACACAACATAGCTCGCTGATAACTAGGCCAAGTTAGCTCCTCTTACCTTAATTACTGTTGCTGGCTGGAAGGCTGTGGGCTTGCTGGAAGGCTGTGGGCTTACTGGCTGCGGCTGGCAGGCTGTGGGCTTGCTGGCAGGCTGTGGGCTTGCTGGCAGGCTGTGGGCTTGCTGGCTACTGCCGGCAGGCTGTGGGCTTGCTGGCTACTGCCGGCAGGCTGTGGGCTTGCTGGCTGTGGCTGGCAGGCTGTTGGCTTGCTGGCTGCGGCTGGCAGGCTGTTGGCTTGCTGGCTGTGGCTTGCTGGCTGCGGTTGGCAGGCTGCGGGCTTGCTGGCTGTAAGCCTAACTGGTGGCCTGTGGGCTGGCTGGCCGGCCTGTGGGCTGGCTGGCTGGCCGGCCTGTGGGCTGGCTTGCTGGCTACTGGGGCACTTGTAGATTATTTAAAGAAATAATCCATGCACAATAACCACTACTGCTCTGTGTAGTCGTTATGGTGCCAGGAGGGCCGGACCCCCCTTTCAGACTAAGTAGTCAAACCGTTTAAGAACAGTTTGACAACTTACCTGGGGTCTGCTGGGATATGAGGCTGTAGTAGGGTATAGGAGCAGTGGTGCAATGTGTAAGGGGTGCAGTGTGTGTGAAAGGTTCAGTGTGTGTGAGGGGGTGTAGTGTGTGAATGTGTAGGGTGTGTGGGGCAATGTGTGTATGAGGGGGCTGTGTATGTGTGTGGCAATGTTAGTATGGGGGGCTGTGTGTGTATGGGTGGGCAGTGTATGTGTGTGTGTGGCAATGTGTGTAAATGTGTATGGTGTGTGTGGGTGTATGGTGGGCAGTGTGTGAATGTGTATGGTGTGTGGGGGCAGTGTGTTTATGGGGCTTGACTTCACTCTCACCACTGCGACCACCAGGAATCCCTGGTGGTCACAGTGTTGAGAGTGAACTCTAGCCCGTAGCTCCAGGGCTAGAGTTTACTCTCGCAAGAGCCGTAACGTTGCCATGGTAACCGCGGCAACGATCTGTGCTCGTGCAAGAAGGACCCAGATGAGCTGCAGGCTGAGCTCCCGGGTCCTCTCTTCCTCCCTCCCCTGCCGGCTGCCCGCACGGTGCCTGCGGACAGGGGAGGGGGCAATTGCCCTCCTCTTACTCCCCCCCCCTTCTTCTTACTCCCCCCTCACTCTCGTCTTACCCCCCTTCTTACTCTCCCCCTCTTCTTACTCCCCCCTCCCCCTCTTCTTACTCCCACCTCTTCTTACTCCTCCCTCTTCTTACTCCCCTCCCCCCTCTTCTTACCCCCTCCCTCTCTTCTTACCCCCCTTCCTCTCTCTTCTTACCCCCTCCCTCTCTTCTCCTAACCCCCTCTCTCTTCTTACGCCCCTACCTCTCTCTACCTAACCCCCCTCCCTCTCTCTTCTTACCCCCCCTTCCTCTCTCTTCCTACCCCCCTCCCTTTCTCTTCTTACCCCCTCCCTTTCTCTTCTTACCCCCCTCCCTTTCTCTTCTCCCCCTCACCCTCTCTCTTCTTACCCCCCTCCCTCTCTCTTCTTACCCCCCCTCCCTCTTCTTACCCCCCTCCCTCCCTCTCTGTTCATTCCCCCCTCTCTGTTCATTTCCCCCCCCTCCCTGTTCATTCCCCCCCCTCCCTGTTCATTCCCCCCTCCCTGTTCATTCCCCCCTCCCTGCTTATTCCCCCCCTCCCTGTTCATCCCCCCTCTGTTCATTCCCCCCTCTCTGTTCATTCCCCCCTCTCTGTTCATTCCCCCCTCTCTGTTCATCCCCCCCTCTCTGTTCATCCCCCCCTCTCTGTTCATTCCCCCCCTCTCTGTTCATTCCCCCCACCCCCTCCCTCTCTGTTCATTCCCCCTCCACCCCCTCCCTCTCTGTTCATTCCCCCCCCCACCCCCTCCCTCTATGTTCATTCCCCCCCCACCCCCTCCCTCTCTGTTCATTCCCCCCACCCCCTCCCTCTCTGTTCATTCCACCCCATCCCCTCCCTCTCTGTTCATTCCCCCCCACCCCCTCCCTCTCTGTTCATTTACCCCCCCACCCCCTCCCTCTCTGTTCTTACCCACCCCCTCCTCTGTAGCATGGCCGAGCTGCTGTCCGGTCCGCGGTGCCCGGCCGGAGTGATAGGAAGGTGCACACTGAGTGTGCACCTTCCTGTCAGTCCGGCCGGGTACAGAAAACAGAAACTCCTGTTCCGTGCGGAACAGGAGTTTCTGTTTCCTGTACCCGTCCGGACTGACAGGAAGGTGCACACTGAGCACCTTCCTATCACTCCGGCCGGGCACCGCGGACCGGACAGCAGCTCGGCCACGCTACAGAGGAGGGGAGGTGAGAAGCTGCAGCCGCCTGAGCGCTCTTAAGAGAGCGCTCAGGCGGCTGCAGCATTTAAAGGGGCGGGCGGGCCCCCTGATGGCGGGCTCCCCTCCCGGCCGGGCCCTCGGACCATGTCCGAAGTGCCCGACCGGTCAGTCCGCCCCTGCCTTTAGGAGAGGGCAAGAGACAGGTATGTGAGGTAGGGGTTAGTCTTGGAGGCCATAAGCTTTCCTAAAGAGATGGGTTTTAAGGCACTTCTTAAAAGATGCAAGACTAGGGGAGAGTCTGATGGCGGTAGGCAGGCTATTCCATAGGAATACAATCTCGGACACCTGTGATAATTAGATTGCCAGGTGAGACCAATTTAAGGAAAAACTACTAAAGGAGGGTGTTCCACATTATCAAGCAGAGCACCATTTTCATGCAATATGGGGAAGAAAAAGGATCTCTCTGCTGAAATAGTGAAATAGTTCAATGCCTTGGACGAGGTATGAAAACATTAAATATTTCATGAAAACTTAAGTGTGATCATCGCACTATTAAGAGATTTTTGGCTGATTCAGAGCACAGACGGGTTCGTGCAGATAAAGGCACATTGAGGAAGATTTCTACCAGATCCATGCATCGGATCAAGAAATCAGCTGCTAAAATACCATTACATAGCAGCAAACAGATATTTCAAGCTGCTGGTGCCTCTGGAGTCCCACGGACATCACGGTGTAGAGTCCTCCAGAGTCTTGCAACTGTGCATAAACCTTCTATTCGGCCACCACTAACCAATGCTCACAAGCAGAAACGGCTGCATTGGGCAGAAAAATACATGAAGACTAATTTTCAAACAGTCCTGTTCACTGATGAGTGCCGTGCAACCATGGATGGTTGGTGGACAGCCACCCTGTACCAACAAGGCTGCGACGTCAGCAAGGCGGTGGTGGAGTCATGTTTTTGGTCGGAATCATGGAAAGAGAGAGCTGGTCAGCCCTTTTAGGGTCCCCGAAGGTGTAAAGATGACCTCTGCAAAGTATGTGGAGTTTCTGACTGACCACAGTTTACATCCAAACAGCAGCTCTGGGAGGCTATTCTGACATCTTGCAAACAAATTCAAGCAGAAACTGTCCAAAACTCACAAGTTCAATGGATGCAAGACTTGTGAAGCTGCTATCAAATAAGGGGTCCTATGTTAAAATGTAACGTGACCTGTTAAAATGTTTAAAAAGTTAAAATGTTGTTATAAGGTTGATTGAAATAGCTTTTGATTTCAGTAAATATGCTGCAAACACAACAAATGACAATTTTCAGTTCTTTACAACCTATAAAGTGTTTTGAAACTTACTGTGCGTAATAATTTGGAACAGTGTATTGTAAGTTTATGTTTGAAAAAAATACTGTTATCATTAGGAGGTTTGTTCAATAAAATTTGAATTGTACTCTTAATAGTTGATAACATGAGAATTATGCTGACTGTTATTTACATCAATTATTTAGGTAAATGAGAAAAATATAATTTGCATAATAATTTGGAACAGGGTGTATATGAAAATGGTGAATTAAGGTTTTAACCCTTCAAATGTAAACATAGTTTCAGAGAAACTGCTATGTTTACATTGCAGGGTTAATCCAGCCTCTAGTGGCTGTCTTCCTTGGCGCTGAAGGGGTTAAAACCCCTTCAGTTACTTACCTTAACACAGCACCAGGCTCCCTTGGCGCTGGTGACCTCTCCTCCCCTGCCGATGTCAGCTCCCGAGTGGAGCGGAATGCGCATGCACGGCAAGAGCCGCGCGCGCATTCTAACAGTCCATAGGAAAGCATTTCTCAAGGGAGAGGGGCCCTGAGTGTGGGGGGGACCTAAGAATGCTATAGTGTCAGGAAAACGAGTTTCCTGGCTAATCATGGCAGCATATACACATGGGTTAGCTCCTCCCCTACAGCCGATAGGACAGGAAAACCACCAAGGTTTTAAAAGGAGGCTCCTTCCCTAAGGTCCTCAGTCTTTTTCCTGTCCTACAGCCCTTAGGATGTGAGTAATTTGCTCCCTTTACTTACGGACATGTACCGTATATACTCGAGTATAAGCCGACCCGAATATAAGCCGAGGCCCCTAATTTTACCCAAAAAAACTGGGAAAACTTATTGACTCGAGTATAAGACTAGGGTGAGAAATGCAGCAGCTACTGGTAAATTTCTAAATAAAATTAGATCCTAAAAAAAATATATTAATTGAATATTTATTTACAGTGTGTGTATATAATGAATGCAGTGTGTGTGTATGAATGCAGTGTGAGTGTATGAGTGCAGCGTGTGTATGAGTGCAGCGTGTGTATGAATGCAGTTTGTGTGTATGAATGCAGTGTGTGTGTGTATGAATGCAGTGTGTGTGTATGAATGCAGTGTGAGTATATGAATGCAGTGTGAGTGTATGAATGCAGTGTGTGTGTGTATGAGTGCAGTGTGTGTGTGTATGAGTGCAGTGTGTGTGTATGAGGTGTGTGTGTGTGTGTGTGTGTGTGTGTGTGTGTGTGTGTGTGTGTGTGTCAGAGCCTTGGTGGGGGGTGGGCAGTTTTTTATTTTAATTTTTTTATTATTATTATTTGTATTTATTTAATTTAATTATTATTTTTGTATTATTATTTAATTATTTTTTATTTTATTATTGTTATATTTTTTTTTCGTCCCCCCTCCCTGCTTGATACATGGCAGGGAGGGGGCTCTCCTTCCCTGGTGGTCCAGCATTGGCAGTTCAGTGGGGGGAGAGGGGGGCTGTCAGAGAGTTTACTTACCTCTCCTGCAGCTCCTGTCAGCTCTCTCCTCCTCTGCGCCGTCCGTGCAGCTCCCTCTGTCAGCTCCCAGTGTAAGTCTCGCGAGATTTACACTGGGAGCTGACCGAGGTGCTGAACGGACGGCGCGGAGGAGGAGAGAGCTGACAGGAGCTGCAGGAGAGGTAAGTAAACTCTCTGCCAGCCCCCCTCTCCCCCAGTCTGTATTATGGCAATGCAAATTGCCATAATACAGACTATTGACTCGAGTATAAGCCGAGTTGGGTTTTTTTAGCACAAAAAACGTGCTAAAAAACTCGGCTTATACTCGAGTATATACGGTATGTTTTTTTTTTATCTTCATTACTTTATTTGCCTGTTTTACTGTAGTACATTATGCAGTTGTGCTTTTATGCTGCGATGCATTTAAGCTTCGATATCTTTAAACTAGTGCATTATACGGCTGTACCTTATTTTTAAGATTGTGGTACATTATGCGGTTGTGCTTTTGCTAGGAAGCATTTAACCCCTTAAGGACCAAACTTCTGGAATAAAAGGGAATCATGACATGTCCCACATGTCATGTGTCCTTAAGGGGTTAAGCTGTGTGGCATTTAAAACTGTTTCATTTAAATTTGCACAGGCCCTGACTGAACCATTATTCGAACCTCTAGGATATTCCATGGTGGTATCACAGAAAGTGCTGGTGGCTGGTATCCCAGCAAGGAAAATGGGTGAACTCCAGGCTTGATCCTGTGAACCCCCTTTCACTACTTTTCAACAGATATGGTCGTCTTGCATTTGGCACCTGAAGATCCTGCCTATGGTGAATGCTTATCTATGTCATTCTCTACCTGTACTGAAGGGTACCGATTGAGCGTTGATGCCCCTGGTGCTTTGCTTCACATAAGCAACAATTGAACTCAAGCCTCCGCTGAGAGTGTTGAAACCAATATGTGACGTACCACTGGTCTCACAGACTCTGACTGAACTTCTAGCAGGAGCTTCCATGATGTTAGCCCAGACGTTGCTGTTGCTGGTGACTGGTACCTCAGCAAAGTGAATGTGTGCACTTAGCTGCACTTTGCTTCATATAGGCATTGAATGAAATCATGCCTCCACTGAGTGTGGTGAAGCCAATATGTGACGTACCACTGGTCTCACAGGCCCTGACTGAACCATTATTCAATCCTCTAGAAGGAGCTTCCATGGTGGTAGCACAGAAAGTGCTGGTGGCTGGTACCCCAGCAAGGAAAATGGGTGAACTCCAAGCTTGATCCTGTGTACCCCCATTCACTGAATTTCGACAGGATATGGTTGTCTTGCATGTAGCACCAGAGATCCTGCCTAAAGTGAGAGCCTTTCAATGCCATTCTCTACCTGTACCAAAGGATTTGGGGCATTCTCCACTAGTGCTGTTACAGCGTCTCGTGGGCTTCCATGGCAATGGTCTCTGCTGAAACTTTGTAAAGTTGGCATTTGGACCTCTTTGAACTAGTTTGTCCTGCATTACATATTGGACATTGAAGTAATTCGTGAGGCACAATTTGGACGTCACGTCCGTTCTCTACCTGTGCTGGAGGGTATCAGGGCACTCTCCTCTCATGCTGTTGCAGCATCATGGGTTGCCATGGTAATGGTTTCCGCTGACACTTTTTGTTAGCTAGCATTTGAACCTCTTTATACACGTTTGTCTGGCATTTCATACTGTTCGTTAAAACAGTCTATGATGCACAATTTGGTACTCAAGTACTTAACTGAGTTCATTCTTCTATCTATGTTGAATTATTTTGATTATTTGATTGGCTATTCTGTCCCTCCCTTTGTAAGCGTGGGTATTCCCCATGTGTATATGCTGCCATGATTAGCCAGGAAAGTGGAAAATTTATTCATACTTACCGTAATTTTCTTTTCCTGGCTATTATTCATGGCAGCATATACTTCCCACCCATTAATGTCTCTATTTATGTACTGTAGACAGTGGTGTATCTTGGTTTTGTGCTGCCCTAGGCAGGACAAAACTCAGACACCCCCCCTCCCCCCGCGCGCGTGCGCCACCCCCACCCAACCCTTCCCCCCTGCCCCGCCTTCTAAATACACACACATTCACTGAGAGATACGCATACACTAGCTAACACACACACAGTCAGACACACACAGTCGGACACACACACACACTAACAAACACACACAGTCGGACACACACTAACAAACACACAAAGTCGGACACACACACACTAACAGACACACACAGTGAGACACACACACTAACAAACACACACAGTCGGACACACACACTAACAAATACACACAATCGGACACACACACACTAACAAACACACACAGTCGGACACACACACACTAACAAACACACACAGTCGGACACACACACACTAACAGACACACACACTAACAGACACACACACTAACAAACACACACAGTCAGACACACACACTAACAAACACACACACTAACAAACACACACAGTCGGACACACACACACTAACAGACACACACACTAACAAACACACACAGTCTGACACACACACTAACAAACACACACAGTCGGACACACACACACACACTAACAGACACACACAGTGAGACACACACACTAACAAACACACACAGTCGGACACACACACACTAACAGACACACACACTAACAGACACACACAGTCAGACACACACAGTCAGACACACACAGTCAGACACACACAGTCAGACACACACACTAACAGACACACACACTAACAGACACACACACACACTAACAGACACACACATACACACTAACACACACACACACTAACAGACACACACACACACTATCAGACACACACACACTATCAGACACACACAGTCAGAGACACACACACTCACATTAACACATTTTTTTTTATTTACTCCCCCCCCCCCGCCTCCCTACCTTTGGGAATGCTGGGAGTGGGGGGGTTCTCCCATTCCCTGGTGGTCCAGTGGCTGCACGACGGCACTGGCTGGCAGGCTGGGCGGCCGGCGAGGGAGCTCTTACCCTGAGCTCTCTGCTCAGCTCCCTTGCGCGCCGCCCGCAGAGTGAGGCTGGGAGGCGGAGCCGGAATATGACGTCATATTCCGGCTCCCAGTCTCACTCTGCGGGCAGCGCGAGGGAGCTGAGCAGAGAGCTCAGGGGAAGAGCTCCCTCGCCGGCCGCCCAGCAACCAGCAACCAGCAACCAGCCCGGCATGTCTGTTAGCCGCAAGGCTAACAAGACATTTGCCTTGGGCATTTGGGGGCGGCGTTTTTTGCCGCCCCCTGGAAAATGTCGCCCAAGGCAAATGCCTTGCTGGCCTCGCGGCTAATACGCCCCTGACTGTAGAGCTTGTAAACTGACTGAGGACCTTAGGGATGGAGCCTCCTTTTAAAACCTTGGTGGTTTTCCTGTCCTATCGGCTGTAGGGGAGGAGCTAACCCATGTGTATATGCTGCCATGAACAATAGCCAGGAAAAGAAAATTACGGTAAGTATGAAGAAATTTTCCACTTTGTTATCCTGACACTATAGTGATCCTTTAAGGGTTAAATATATAAAATATAAATATAAATTGTGTTTTACTGCGGCTCCTTTTCTCTCTCATCATATCTGTATTCGCTGTGCAGTAAATGTTTCTATATAATTATATACACAGCTAAGAATCTCTTTCATGGCACAACGCATGTTTTCTGCCACATTGTGGATCACTATTTTATGTCTACATTAGATTTGTGAACAATTACTTTATTCCAGTAATTCCAGTAATTCCAGAAATGATTCAGTGGGCGAATCGATTAGTTCGGTTGTGGATTAAATGGGTTTTGATTTGGGCAAAATGAGTGCTTTACGAACAAAATTAATTTCTACGCAAGTCCAGTATACACCCTATACACACCATACACACCCTATACACACTATACACACCCTATACACACCCTATACAGACCCTATACATCCTATACACACCCTATACACCCTATACACCATACACCCTATACACCCTATACAGACCCTATACACCCTATACACACCCTATACATCCTATACACACCCTATACACCCTACACACTATACACCATACACCCTATACACACCCTATACACCCTATACACCCTATACACACCCTATACACACCCTATACAGACCCTATACACCCTATACACACCCTATACATCCTATACACCATACACCCTATACACCATACACCCTATACACACCATACACACCCTATACAGACCCTATACACCCTATACAGACCCTATACAGACCCTATACACCCTATACACACCCTATACATCCTATACACCATACACCCTATACATCCTATACACCATACACCCTATACACACCATACACACCCTATACACACCCTATACACACCCTATACATCCTATACACCATACACCCTATACAGACCCTATACACCCTATACACACCCTATACACACCCTATACATCCTATACACCATACACCCTATACATCCTATACACCATACACCCTATACACCCTGTGATCCTTTAAGGGTTAAATATATAAAATATAAATATAAATTGTGTTTTACTGCGGCTCCTTTTCTCTCTCATCATATCTGTATTCGCTGTGCAGTAAATGTTTCTATATAATTATATACACAGCTAAGAATCTCTTTCATGGCACAACGCATGTTTTCTGCCACATTGTGGATCACTATTTTATGTCTACATTAGATTTGTGAACAATTACTTTATTCCAGTAATTCCAGTAATTCCAGAAATGATTCAGTGGGCGAATCGATTAGTTCGGTTGTGGATTAAATGGGTTTTGATTTGGGCAAAATGAGTGCTTTACGAACAAAATTTATTTCTACGCAAGTCCAGTATACACCCTATACACACCATACACACCCTATACACACTATACACACCCTATACACACCCTATACAGACCCTATACATCCTATACACACCCTATACACCCTATACACCATACACCCTATACACCCTATACACACCCTATACAGACCATATACACCCTATACACACCCTATACATCCTATACACACCCTATACACCCTACACACTATACACCATACACCCTATACACACCCTATACACACCCTATACACCCTATACACCCTATACACACCCTATACACACCCTATACAGACCCTATACACCCTATACACACCCTATACATCCTATACACCATACACCCTATACACCATACACCCTATACACACCATACACACCCTATACAGACCCTATACACCCTATACAGACCCTATACAGACCCTATACACCCTATACACACCCTATACATCCTATACACCATACACCCTATTCATCCTATACACCATACACCCTATACACACCATACACACCCTATACACACCCTATACACACCCTATACATCCTATACACCATACACCCTATACAGACCCTATACACCCTATACACACCCTATACACACCCTATACATCCTATACACCATACACCCTATACATCCTATACACCATACACCCTATACACCCTATACACTCCCTATACAGACCCTATACACCCTATACACACCCTATACATCCTATACACCATACACCCTATACACCCTATACAGACCCTATACACCCTATACACACCCTATACACACCCTATACATCCTATACACCATACACCCTATACATCCTATACACCATACACCCTATACACCCTATACACACCCTATACAGACCCTATACACCCTATAAACACCCTATACATCCTATACACCATACACCCTATACACCCTATACACCCTATACACACCCTATACAGACCCTATACACCCTATACACACCCTTTACACACCCTATACATCCTATACACCATACACCCTATACATCCTATACACCATACACCCTATACACACACACCATACACACCCTATACAGACCCTATACACCCTATACACCCTATACAGACCCTATACACCCTATACACACCCTATACACCATACACACTATACACCATACACCCTATACACACCCTATACACCCTATACACACCCTATACACACCCTATACACCCTATACACCCTGTACACACCCTATACATCCTATACACCATACACCCTATACATCCTATACACCATACACCCTATACACACCATACACACCCTATACAGACCCTATACACCCTATACACACCCTATACATCCTATACACCATACACCCTATACATCCTATACACCATACACCCTATACATCCTATACACCATACACCCTATACACACCATACACACCCTATACACACCCTATACACCCTATACACACCGTATACATCCTATACACCATACACCCTATACACCATACACACCCTATACACACCCTATACACCCTATACACCCTATACACACCCTATACACCATACACCCTATACATCCTATACACCATACACCCTATGCACACCATACACACCCTATACACACCCTATACACCCTATACACACCCTATACATCCTATACACCATACACCCTATACACATCCTATACATCCTATACACCGTATACATCCTATACACCATACACACCCTATACACCCTATACACACCCTGTACATCCTATACACCATACACACCCTATATACCCCATACACCCTATACACACCCTATACATCCTATACACCCTATACACAATACACACCCTCTACACCATACACACCCTAAACATCCTATGCACCCTATACACCATGCACACCCTATACACACCATATACACCCTACACACATTATACATCCTATACACCATATAAGTCCTATATAACCTGTACACCCTGTACACCCTACACACCCTATACTACCTATATACCCTATACATCCTACACACCCTATACATCCTATACACCCTATACTACCTATATACCCTATACACCCTATACAGCATATACATCCTACACACCCTATACTACCTATATACCCTATACACCCTATACACCCTATACATCCTATACACACTATACATCCTATACACCACACACCCTACACACCATACACCCTATACACCCAATACACACCCTATACATCCTATACACCATACACACCCTATACATCCTGTACACATTACACACCCTATACACCCTATACATCCTATACACCCTATACATCCTAAACAGCCTATGCACCCTATACTCCCTATACATCCTATACACCATACACCCTATACACCCTATACATCCTATACACCCTATAACCTCTATACATCCTACACACCCTATACACCCTATACATCCTATACACCCTATACATCCTAAACAGCCTATGCACCCTATACTCCCTATACATCATATACACCATACACCCTATACACACCCTATACACCCTATACACACCCTATACACACCCTATACACCATACACCCTATACATCCTAAACAGCCTATGCACCCTATACATCCTATACACCCTATAACCTCTATACACCCTACACACCCTATACACCCTACACGCCCTACACACCCTACACACCCTATACACCCTATACACCCTACACGCCCTATGCACCCTACACACCCTATATATGATTTACAGTCTGACATATCACTGCTTCTGTAATGTGTGTGACTGATTTGCTTGGAATGTCCTCATAACACCGGGTTTTACATCCATCACTGACCCTTAATGCTAACCAATCCATAAGCATTATACAACGTCACAAAGAAGTTAATCCCACCCCATTTCGGCTTTATCGTGCTTTAATTTCACTTTGTGCAATTTGTTCTCTCTCTATATATTTGATAGATATTTTATAAGTCTGGATTCGACTGACACCTTGCAATAAATCTAATCCTGGGTGTACGATCGGAGCCCTATGATATTATTCGGTGTCTCGCTGGATTAAAACGCCCGGCGTCCTCACAGCCGCAGGTTACTTAAGAAGTCTGCCTCAATCTCTGTCACAGCTCTCGAGATGAGGACCTGAATCCTAATTCACTTGTCACTCCAAATCACATCTTTTGACAAATGCGGCCGCCTAATTCGAGCGCTTCTCGAAGAGATTGCAGATGATAGCCCTGCAATAAAATTATTCTTTAAAGTCCATTTCGGTGGCATGTGCCACGGGGAGGGTGGGAGCCGCTTCTCAGACCTGCCTGCTTCCAGCTGTCTGCCACCTTGTCATTAGTACTTGTCAGAAAGAGGTTTCAGTGAGGCCGACAATGATGGATTTAGATTGTGTGCGAATGACTGTACTATCTCATTTCAAAGAAAACTGCACCCAGCTATTTTTTATGATGCTCTCGGCAGCCCGGCGCGGAGGGAGGTCAGTCATTTTAAAGCAACATGTAAACACTTGTCGGAGGATCTTTATAGTACTCAACATTAAAGGGGCAGTTCTAGGCCACGGACAATGTCCACACATAATAAAGGCTACGGTAAAATAACTTACCTTGTGTCACACTGCATGCTGGGAGCCATCCAATTACTGAAAATTATAATAATTAGATATGAATTCAGCAAATTACTGCAGGCAATAGACATTCCCAGGTATTCCCAGAGGAAAGCATCAAACCCCATCTTACCCTGCGTGCCAATCCCTTATACAGGAGGGCACTGACCTGCTGAAAATCCACCAAATAACTCCTTGTTAATGAAAAGCAGAATACAAAGAAAGCACAGACTGGGAATCTTTATTCTGATTTATTAATATTATTATTTTTTCTCCAGGAGTTTACAATAACTACATAATGAAACCCCTCTGACTGTTAAAGGGACGCTAGGTACTATAATCACTTAACCCATTGGAGTGGTTATAATGCCCGGAGTAACCTGGCGCCACCCTATCACTGGGTATGTGTCTTCTTTTACTTTAATGGAAATTTCAAGAACTCTCACCACTCATCCCAGTTCTATAAATGTAAGAATTCACTGTCAGTCCCACCATCATTTAATTGTGCTGCAATTCACGTGACCTGCCTGCTCCTTTTAACCTAAATGGGACGCCCATGTTAGCCCTCTTCCTAAAAATAAGTTCATGAAAACCAGGAGATGTCCAATTGGGGTTTTTTGATTTTGAACGTTTCATAATAAGAGACCCCCAAAGGCAGAGTGTCTTTCTTTACATTGTCTCGTGTGTGAACCTTCTGATTGATATATCATTGCAGGCTGTATCAGTCATAGCACATATTCTAGATTACAAAAAATCTCTAAAACAAAGACATTGTCTCTTTAAAATTGAAATGGTAAAAATCTAACAATGGGAGTCGGTATTGTGTTAGATCCAGGATGGAAGCTGAGTGTTTAGTTTGATGATTGGGGTAGTAATGGCGTGACTTGGCATTAGCGTGGTGCCATCCTCCCCCTGGATGTCGAACTCTGTATTTGCACACATGGCATCGTTGAATAGAAAGAGTCTGACTTGCGGTAATGACAGGTTTCAGTGACAGGTTCATCCGGCCAATAGAGCTTTGTTTTTCAGAATAATTGTGTATCCAGCTGCTATGTTGTGCTGTAGTGAGTGTAGCCCTTAAAGGTCCGTCCAAGTTTCCACACATGCAGAGCCAGCAGTAAATACTGGCTTCTCACAGCACACACTGTAACATGGTGTTTGTTATAAATTAATATTATTTATCTAATCAGCTAAGTCAGCATCAAATGGAGCTGCGGGGAGCCGGGCTCCGTATCAAGCAGAAAATAATAACAAGTAACTTTGAAAAAAACAACAGAGAAAGCAGATTCAAAGAGATATAAACGGAAAAGGTAAATTGCCGAATGATATCCATGTCACTAAGAGAGGTTGAGAAGAAACATACCAAGCATCCTGGGTCTGACAGAGCAGTCCTGCTGTCCTGTGTTTGTCCTCTATCACAATAACAATGGTGGCCGTTTCTGCTGCTCGCCACTGGGCACATAACACTTAAAATGACCATTCACTGGTAAAAAAGAAAGTGAACGATAATTTGTGTATGTGCGTGCTGACAGATATATTTAGCTCTGAACGTTTATGAATATTCAGAATGCTTTATTCTGTTTAGGGTTCAGATGGAAAAGCCATGATTTGAATCTGGCTGCCAAATGCACCCGAGAGATTGCTGCAGAAGAATTGCCATTGCGGTCGGAATTTGATCATTTTTGCTAGGTTTTGTCTATCTGGAAAATATCTGGTGTGTAGTGAAAATAAATGTACATTTCAGAGGTTTTTAACAAAGGTCTGTTCAGGGAAGTAGTGGGTTAAAAATAGACTTGCAAACTCTGTTTCAAACAAATTGCTTTAATTGATTACTTCTTCTCACTTGATCTGTGAACCAAATGGCGTGAAAACTTGCCCATCAGTGGACTCAAAATCTATACATAATGTTTATATTGTGTATGTATTCTGTAGTGCACTGTGAGGTGTATTGTTGTTCCCCATAATGATTGTAAAGACAAACTTCATCTGAACAGATATGCCACATGGACGAATCCCCCAAAACAATATATATATATATATTTTTTTATACAATCGTTTAGGACAAACCGCATTGTTTCGCCGTGCACAAGTCTAGTTAACAGTGTATGTTCTGTTCTGCAGCAAGGGAAGTAAAGTTGTCATTGAACGTTTATACTAACCAGTACTACAAGTGTCCTCACTCCAGTGTAAATGCATGTATGTACGCAGTGGGGAATCGCGATGCAGCCTAGAACAAAATCTAACCCCATTAAACCCCCCAGTAACGACAGACCACTTAGTATGGATGAAACAGGCCACAGCATTTATTATCACAAATAAATTACTGCATAACACATCCATAACTTTATTTATTAAATCTCTTCTTTTCTGTAACCAAAACATTAGACATAAATAAGCATAAATTAACATATATACATATATAACTCCACCCATAGTGTTATACAGTGACCCAACCGTCCTTGCCAATAAAAACCATGGAGTGGTTCCTAATCACCACTCCCTCTCACCTCCCCCCTCGTCATAAAAAATGCTTCCAATGCCTGCCATCAGCCGACCTTATCCACGCTCGATGGGCACGAGACCTCAGGCAACCTAAAGTTTAACCTTTGGAGCAGGGGAGGTTTGAGACCTTAAAAACTTGTTCATCTCATTCCATATACTTAAACGTAACCTCAAACTCAATTGGCAAGGACATACCCCCGCCACAACCCCGCTGTTTTACGCCTAAAATCAGCGGGGAACCCCACCACAACCAGCCATGGCCTGTTCCACCACTTCTCGCAGCGCTAGAGTAACAGAGGTCAAGTCCGACCTCAAGCAAGCGCACCCTTCCCTCGAGATAACTAAACCACATTTTGCCAAACCCAAAAGGCGAACTGGAAGTGCTTATGTTTATATATTCATTTCGTCCGTTATGTGTTTAGTTATTTAGTTACCCACGACAAATCTAGAAACCCATCCAGACCGACGACAGACGGCAGCGCACCAGGGCACTCACAGTGCGGAGTGCACTGCCAACAGGAAAAGGGCAATAGGCGCAGCCCAGCCCCTGAGAACCTCGTGGAAGAAACATAATGCGAAACATGTCCAGGTCGAAGAGCACCCAAGTCCTAAAACACCGACCCATGTCATTCCACCCAGGGATGACAAAACCCCTGGTACCCCATGAGGCGGGGCAGCTGACCCCGTATGAGGAGGAGCCACCCCTTCACGTAACCGGAGCCAGGCCACCGAACCTCCGCCCCAGAAGGTGGAAGATCCAACCACTCGCCCCTGCCTCCTTTCCCAAATTACCCACGAAAAAACCCCACCCTCCCCAGTCCGGGGGGGGGGGAAGTAAACGCAGCGATAAATCCAAGCAGAGACCAACAAGGCGAACCCAAGGACCCTGACTCCCACCATTCGAGTCCTCTGAACCATCGGCGCAGGCGCGCCCAGCCCGGCGGTGTCCGTAGCCGCCCCCAACCAAAATAAATGCCCCTTGAATTCCCCACCATCCTTATCCAGGAAGTCGAGCCCCCCAAGAGGAACACCCCAACTAAATGGACGCGGGGGTGAAAAAACCCATCTCCGAGGACCAAACCGGGAAGGAGGCCGAACAATCCCAGGGACGGAACAGTACTCCCAACGAAAACAGGCAAATTACGGAACCCTGCACCGCCCCCGATTGGAACGGTATATTACAGACCATCCTGGAAACCCATTACAGCTTGGTAGGAGCCCAACCATTACCCCGTGCATCCCACCTACCCCAGGAGGATACAGAAAGTCAACCCCGCAACATCCAAGAATTGCACAGATTCTGCACGATGAAACAGTCAACCTCAACCAACTTACCCTTCCCAATGACAACAGCCATCGAGCTGCGAAACCTGAAGGAAGTCCATTCCAACGCTTACTCAACTCAACCAAAACACCCTCCCACTTGCCGACGACCGTAACATGAACCGGAAGCCGAGCCCCGCTAATCGCAGAAATCGCCTCCAACGCCCGCAATAGACGGAACTAAACATGTAGATGAGCAGTCCAATCCTGGAACCCAAAAGGAAACGTACCCATCCGTCCCGAACACTCCAACCTTACTGGAGCGGGCCCCACGCCGCCCCAGAGATTGCCTACAGACCAGCTTCAGCAGACCGTTGGACCAAGTGACCACACCTCCACTGCCTTACAAATCGACCCCGTGACACCTCCACCCGAAGTACGCTCTATAATGAACAAGACAGAGCACCGGCCGTCATATCGGTAACAACTGGACAAACCCTGACCAGCCGCCCCTAGACTCAAACAGCACCGAGCCAGATTACCAGAGTACCTCCGGGGTATAGGGTACTGTAACATGTGAAAGACAGCCAGCATCACCCCACGATGGTCCCCAAGGAAAAAAACACCCACCTGTTCGTGAGCTGGGTACCACATGCCTACCATGCCACCAGAAGGGGGGGACCTCCAAGACACCAGAGTCCGCCAAAGCCAGCGTATTGGGCAAGAGGCAGCACACCCCCGAGAGCCCAAATGGCCCAAAACCCAAAACCTGCCGCGGCGGCCAAAACAGTTTGAAGCCAGCGGAAAAGGACACAGGGGGCCAGATTGCACAAGCCAGCATTAGAGGAGGCCCAGCAGGAACCCCATACAGTCCCAAGGGTTACCCCAACAGGCAAAGCCCAGCGTACCCCGGAGAGCCCACGGGTAGCGCAGCCGAAACCCACAACGCCCCTCCAAACCACCGACGCCTCCTGCCTGATGCCCCAAACCGCAGCCAGGGGCACCGGCGGTCCCCTTACCGGAATTGATCCCACTATCCAGGAGACAAGAGCACACATCCCGACCCACGGATAAGGCCTGGGCCACGGAACTCAGAAACTCCAAAACACTATCCCAAGAAAAAACACTGCAACAGCAGAGTGCGTACATGCGACACTGACGGCCCCACACATAAGCGACATCGGGAGCAACTTACGTGGAGGCACATAGCCACCTAAACCTGACCGTCAGAAACAGCCCAGAAACAACAACTCGAAGGGCGTACCGGCAGCAGCCGGAAGACTGATTCCACCGCCGCCTTCGTCAGCAAGGCCCCGCAGCCCCACCCACGCAGACCGCTGCGCCGAGCCACCAACTCAATCCCAGCCCCCAGAAGGAGACGACAGACGAGTAAATAAGGAATCAGGCGATATCAACCCCGCTCCACCCTGGGTATCACATCCCAAAGGGGGGGGGGACCCGCAGAGTGAACACCAGGGGCACCTGTAACTATTGGGAAGTAAGCTAATCGAGCGTTCTCGGGAAACTGGACCCACACCACCCGAAGGAGCTCTCACATGGACTGAGGGTCCAGCACCGAGAGCACCCACGTCCCCATCCCGACAGATCGCAGAGAGGACGAAAAACGCACCGTGCTGAGGCACCAGGCGAGACCTAAGTAAAACCAGAGGCCGGAGCCCATCCGGCCCCAGGCCAAGAAGGGTTGCACCGCCAACTAAAGTGCAAACATACCTCCACCAACCCAGCTCCTCCCAGGGACGATACTCATCCCGAAAATGTCCTGACCGCAGAACCACGCAGCACATCCCCGGGGAGCCCTCTCCCCGACCATGCTATCCAGAACACAGGGTGCATTCGAACATGTGCCATGGGGCGTAACCGACCAGAGCATGCTCCCCACAACCCTCCCGGCCCTAATGTCCCTCTTAGTCCAGGGACCCCCCCGTGGCAGGACGGAACGTCCCTGCAATAAAAGCCCCTCCCCACTATCTGCTCCCTAGCATTGCACGCAAGCCAAGCGGGCCATATAAGCTCAGCAACACCCAGAGTCCTGCGAACCCAGGACGCTGCAGGAAAGCGCACTTAAACATACGATGCATACTGAAATTTAAGGGGGAGGGGGAAGCGGCGTCCATGCACCTAAGTACATGTATTCTATTTCAGTTGTTTTCTTCCGTTTTCGTTCTTTTTTTTTTGCTTTTCTTTTTATATTTGTTGTATTTTCATTTTTTTATGTTAACGTTCAATCTTCTTGTATATGTCATAGTATGCACTTTTCTTTCTTTTCTTTTTTTTTTTTTTTTTTGTAATTTATTCCATTTGGCAATTTACAGTGTATTTTTTTTTTTGTGTGTGTGTGCAAGAGGACTAGACAGAATAAAGGAAGGAACAACGTATGCACGCGAAGCGCGAAAAGGAGGGGGGAAGCATACTCACCGGTCGCAGCCTGGCGATCCAAGCCCGGCACTGCGCTCACAGAAGGCTGAGGCGAAGAAACAGCAGTCCCAGCATCCACAGAAGACATCAACTGTGATCCAGGCGCCACCTGCTGGATGGTCCATGAACTGCAGCAGTGTCTTGAGAGAGAAGCAGCAGAGAAGATGAGAGTCCACGCCCCAGAGGAGATGGCTGAGGTAAGTGACCTACAAGGGTGGGGGAGGGGGGGCCAAGTTAGGAAGAGGGGGTGGGGAGAACAGAGGGGAGGCAGAAAAGGGAGGGACAGAGAGAGGGGGGGGGGGAAGCAGAAAAGGGGAAACAGGAGGGGAAAGGGAGAGGGAGAGGGGGGAAAATTAGAGCAGAAGGGGGGGGGGGAAAGGGGAGGCCACCATGGGGGGGTGGGGGGGAGAGGAAACCAGTCAAGAGGAGGGGGGACCAGCCAAGGGTGAGCTGGGCCCCCTAGCGGAACGGACAGCACCAACAGGGGAAAGAGGGGGGGGACAGGTGAGACAGCCCTGGGAGCCTTCCTCAGTGGCAGAGGAGGCTGCCGACGAGAAAGGGGACCCCCCCTGGACTCCAAGGTACCCCGTGCGGCCCGCGAGGGCCTACTCACCACCACACCTCCCCGCGGGCTGCGGGGGGACCCGGACCGTTGCCGGACGGCCGCCTGCCGCCTGGATGGCTGTAACCGCCGCCCACCGCCCCCGGACCGCAATCCAGCACAGGCGGCCGGGGCGGGTGGTGAAGGAGGGACACCAATGTGTAGGCCGCGCGGCAGCCCCACCAGGAGGCCGCGCGGCGGTAGCAGGCCGCATCCCCGGCCTTGTAGCAATAGGCCGCGCGGCTGTGGAAGCAGCAGGCCGCGCGGCGGTACTAGGCTGCATCCCCGGCCTGGGAGTACCAGGCTGTGCGGCAATGGAGGCGGCTGGCCGCGCGGCAGTGGCAGGCCTCGTGGCAGAAGGCCGTGCCACGCGCGCGGCCGCAGAAGGCCATAAATCACAGCCACTGGAGGTAGGCCGCGTGTCTGGAGCCCCAGACACGCGGTCCTGTTGATGCCTCGGGCCCGGGCTCCACCTCATCAACCGGGCCCGAGGAGTGGGATCAGGGAAGAGCCTGGCAGGTGGGTGGGAACGCCTGCCAGTGCTGTTGGGAGGCAGCAGGGGAGACCGCAGGGGGTGCTCCAGGGGAAGGCAGCAGGGGAGACCACAGGGGGTGCTCTAGGGGGAGGCAGGCCCCGGGGGGGGGCCCACACCGGTAGCCATACCTCATTAATGCTTGCCAATTGTCCCCACAGGTGCCGGCCTCCATCCACGCTGCAGCAGCCCTGAGGGAAGCCAGAAGCCTCAACCATCAAGCTGTGTAAATCTGCAGGCCCAGGCAAACAGGAGCAGGAGGACAGGAAGCTGTTTGCTGGCCCGAATCCCAAGTGGCACTGAGGTAAGACCTCCCCCACACTGTCTTACACAGAACATAATCACACCCACAGACTCTTCCCAACCAATCCCATGCATCTATCCCCACACTCCTACATGTGCCCTTGTCCGCTTAGCTGCGCTATCTCCCCAGGGCCTAGTTTGTCAATTTGGAAAGCAGCGTCATTGTCACCAAGTCGCAGTCGTATCAGTCACCAATAGACCATAAATGACACTAGATATTTTTTATATTTGTCTTCATTATTGGCGTCCTGTCCTACACACTTTGCATGCGTTAATAACACAAAACAGATGCAAGCGCCTAAGTCTATATAAACTCTTGTAATATCTGGTCCAATTTTCTTTCATAGTTTTGAGAGCCCTTGCACTTTTCATAATGTTCCTGACTTCAGTTAATGACATGGTCCAACTACTGACTTTGATTTCCTCTATTCCTGACCACGAGTGTTCCTGTCCTTATGTCTCTGACCCAGCTCTGTTACTGTCCACGAGTGTTCCTGTCCTGTCTTTATGTCCCTGACCCGACTCCGTTACTGACCACGAGTGCTCCTGTCATGTCTTTATGTCCCTGATTTGGTTACATTACTGACCACAAGTGTTCCTGTCCTGTCTTTATGTTCCTGATTTGGTTACATTAATGACCATGAGTGTTCCTGTCTTGTCTTTATGTCTCCGACCCAGCTCTGTTTATGACCATGAGTGTTCCTGTCTTTATGTCCCTTACCTGGTTTCGTTACTGACCACAAGTGTTCCTGTCCTGACTCCGTTACTGATCACAAGTGTTCCTACCCTGTCTTTATGTCTCTGACCCAGTGTCAGGATCGGGACAGGGATCCAACACGCAGAGTACAGACAGTAGAAAGGTACGTATACCGGACCTTAGAATGGCCGGACTAACGTACGGAGATAGAGAGAATGGTCAAAGGCAAGCCGAGGTCGAGGGAACGAGAAGACAGGTAAGCGAGGAACAAGCCGAGTCAAAGGGTAACAGAGATAAGCAGGGTAATACAAACAAGCCGGGTCGGAACCAAAGGGATAACTGGAATACAAGAGCGCTGAGTGACTAGACA
The DNA here is from genome assembly GCF_036172605.1 of Pelobates fuscus. NCBI lineage: Eukaryota > Metazoa > Chordata > Amphibia > Anura > Pelobatidae > Pelobates > Pelobates fuscus. Next base: position 440,907,121 of record NC_086318.1, read on the forward strand.
GGCTAGAACCACGACAGGGCAATGAGCAAATGGGAGAAGCACTGTTAAATACCCTGGCTCAGGAGAGTAGACACGCCTCCAACGAGTCCTGATTAGTTTCCAGACAATTAAGTGACAGGTCGGTCCGGGTTGGCGTCATGACGTCGACTGCTGAGCGTCGTGTTACAAAAGGAAGTGGATCCCTCGCGGCCGGCGTGTAAATGACCGGAAGGACCGCGAGGGACGGAGGAAACAGCCCTTCTGGACGGATAAACTTCTAAGTCTCTTCCTCTCTCAGAGGTAGAGACTTCAGGTACCCTGACACCCAGCTCTATTTATGACCACGAGTGTTCCTGTCCTGTCTTTATGTCCCTGACCCGACTCCGTTACTGACCACGAGTGTTCCTGTCTTGTCTTTGTGTCTGTGACCTGACTCCGTTACTGACCACGAGTGTTCCTGTCCTGTATTTGTGTCCATGACATGACTCCGTTACTGACCAATAGTGTTCCTGTCCTGTCTTTGTGTCCGTGACCTGACTCCGTTACTGATCACAAGTGTTCCTGTCCTGTCTTTATGTCTCTGACCCAGCTCTATTTATGACCACGAGTGTTCCTGTCCTGTCTTTATGTCCCTGACCCGACTCCGTTACTGACCACGAGTGTTCCTGTCTTGTCTTTGTGTCTGTGACCTGACTCCGTTACTGACCACGAGTGTTCCTGTCCTGTCTTTATGTCTCTGACCCAGCTCTATTTATGACCATGAGTGTTCCTGTCCTGTCTTTATGTCCCTGACCCGACTCCGTTACTGACCACGAGTGTTCCTGTCTTGTCTTTGTGTCTGTGACCTGACTCCGTTACTGACCACGAGTGTTCCTGTCCTGTATTTGTGTCCATGACATGACTCCATTACTGACCAATAGTGTTCCTGTCCTGTCTTTGTGTCCGTGACCTGACTCCGTTACTGATCACAAGTGTTCCTGTCCTGTCTTTATGTCTCTGACCCAGCTCTATTTATGACCACGAGTGTTCCTGTCCTGTCTTTATGTCCCTGACCCGACTCCGTTACTGACCACGAGTGTTCCTGTCTTGTCTCTGTGTCTGTGACCTGACTCCGTTACTGACCACGAGTGTTCCTGTCCTGTCTTTATGTCTCTGACCCAGCTCTATTTATGACCATGAGTGTTCCTGTCCTGTCTTTATGTCCCTGACCCGATTCCGTTACTGACCACGAGTGTTCCTGTCTTGTCTTTGTGTCTGTGACCTGACTCCGTTACTGACCACTAGTGTTCCTGTCTTGTCTTTGTGTCTGTGACCTGACTCCGTTACTGACCACGAGTGTTCCTGTCCTGTCTTTGTGTCCATGACATGGCTCCATTACTGACCAATAGTGTTCCTGTCCAGTCTATGTATACTAGACTCATCTACATTACTGACTTTTAGTTATTCCAGTTCTGTCTTTGTTTACTAGACCCAGCTATGTTAGTGACCACTAGTTTTCTTGTCCTCTCTTTGTGTACTAGATTCGCCTGCGTTACCGACTATGAGTTATTCTTGTCCTGTCTTCGTGTATTAGACACGGCTATGTTACTGACCATGTGCATTTCTTTATATGTTTGTGTATCAGACAGCTACATCACCGACTACACTTCATCACACAGAGTTTTGTAAAGCAAGTAAAAAAGATGTCGCCCAAAAAGGGTTCATCCTACTACCCAAAACATACCTCGGGGCTGTGTAAGGAATACATTAGAATAGTGGTTCCCAAACTTTTTAGGTTGAAGGTGCCCTTTATATTTCAATATTTTTCCAAGGCACCCCATGTCAAAAAAATGTTTTAGGTTGTCTATATGTACAGTTCTGCAGTATATACTGGGTCCCTAATCTTGGGAGTGGCACTGGTAGATTATTTAAATAAACAATCCAGGCACAATAACCACTACATAATGTTGTAGTGGTTATGGTGCCATTAGTGCCCTCCTAGGTTAAGCAGTCAAACTGTTTAAGAACAGTTTGAAAACATACCTGGGGTCTGCCGGGGTAGGGGCTGTAGTGTGTGTGTTGTGCAATATGTGTGTGTGAGTTTTGGAGTGTGTGTGTGAGGGTTGCAGTGTGCATGTGTGAGGGGTGCATGTGAGTGTGTGTGTACAGGGGTGCAGTGTGAGTGTGTGTGTGAGGTGTGCAGCATGTGTACAGGGTGCATTGTGTTTGTAAATGATGTAGTCTGTGCGTGTTTGTGTGTGTGTGTGTGTGTGTGTGTGTGTGTGTGTGAGGGATGCAGTGTGTGTGTGTATGTGGGGAAGTTTGTGCATGAGAGGTACAGTGTGTGTATGAGGGGTACAGTGAGTGTGTGGGGGGGCAGGTTGTGTGAGGGGTACAGTGTGTGTGTGCGGGGGTGCAGTGTGTGTGAGGGGTACATTGTATGTGAGGGGTACAGTGTGTGTTTATGGGGGAAGTGTGTATAGGGGGCAATGTGTGTGTATGGGGGTAGTGTGTGTGTATGGGGTGGTAATTGTGTGTATGAGGGGGTAATTGTTTGTATGGGGGATAGTGTGTGTGTATGGGGGGCAGTGTGTGTGTATGGGGATAGTGTGTGTGTATGGGGGGCAGTGTGTGTGTATGGGGGATAGTGTGTGTGTGTATGGGGGTAGTGTGTGTGTGTATGGGGGATAGTGTGTGTGTATGGGGGGGCAGTGTGTGTGTGTGTATGGGGGAGCTATTGTGTGGTGTGGGGTCTGTGGGGATAGGAAGGCAAATTAATAAATATATACTTTATTATTTTTTAATTAAAAATAAAAATGATTACCCCCCTCCCTGCTTACCTTTGCCTGGGAGGGGGAACATTTCCAGTAATCCCTGGTGGTCCGGTGGGGAAGCCCTGGTTGTCCCAGTGTGAGAGTGAACTCTAGCAGCCTCATGAGCTGCTAGAGTTCACTCTCGTGAGATTCTGAGTGTTGCCATGGTAACCGGGTCCTCTCTCCCTCCCTTCCCTGCCGGCAATCAGCAAAGTGCTAGCGGGCTGGAGAGGGAGATCTCTGATCTCCCCTCCGTTCCTGCAGAGCCGGCCAGGGAGAGCAGAGTTCCCGGTGCAATGATTATAGCACCGGGAAAATATATTGCAGCTCCCCTGTGTGCGGCACACAGTTTGGGAACCACTGCATTAGAAGAATAGAACAAAATGCTAAGAATTATGGAATGGTCTGCTCCATCTCTAGATGTAAAACCGATTGAGCTGCTTTAGGATGAGCTGAGCCGAAGGTCATGCAATTTACGTGCAATCTACGTGCAGTCTACATGCAATCTACATACAATCTACATGTAATCTACATGCAGTCTACATGTAATCTACATGCACATAACATGCAATCTACATGCAGTCTACATACAATCTACATTCATTTAGCATGCAATCTACATGAAATCTACATGCAATCTACATACAATCTTCATGCAGCCCACATGCAATCTACATACAATCTACATGCTATCTACATACGATCTACATGCAGTCTACATGCAATCTACATACAATCTACATACACGCTTCATGCAGTATACATGTAATCTACATACAATCTACATACAATCTTCATGCAGTCTACATGCTATCTACATACACTCTTCATGCAGTCTACATGCAATCTACATACAATCTACATACAATCTGCATGCAGTCTACATGCAATCTACATACAATATTCATGCAGTCTACATTCAATCTACATGTGCAACAAATCTGTGGGGATTTCTGTAACAGTGCTAAGAAGAACCTTTCAAACAAGATTTGATTGAAATTGTAGAAAGACATTTTATGCTGCTATATCTTCAAAAGGTGGCTAGCTTGATCAGTGAAACCATTACAGGGAGAATTTAGCGTTAATTCTGAGTTAATTTAAGGCCCAATTTAAGACCAAAGTAGTCGAACTGGAAGCATGGCAGACTTAGAGAATGTTTTCAGTTCTGCTATTTGTGAAATCACTTTCTCTCATATATATACATATTATCTAAAAACTCTTTACTTGTTATATGCTTTAATGTCAAAGTACATCAAGGTATTAAACTGCGGAAATTTCGATAAAAACTCGGAAAAGGAGGTTCTCGAAAACTTAGGAGTGATAGTTTACTTTGTTTACAAAGGAAAATAACCCCAAGAAAAGAACAGAAGTCAATATGCATCAATGCCGGAACACAACTTGATCTGTCATTCAGGAACACATTTAGCCCATTCTCTTGTTGCATAAAAACAATGAAGCTGTAAGAATGTATATTAAAACCAATGGTGAAGCTCAGTTCAAGGAAATCCTAATGATGAAAGGAAAGTGTTAAATACGTGTTAGGACAGACGGCTTGCGAATTCCCTAATGCCCTCACTGGCGATACACTACAAACTCATTACCTATTTTGAATTCCGCTACTATCTGTACCCTGATGACACCCAGATATATCTCTCCTCCCCTGATCTCTCCCCCGCGGTCCTGCAACGTGTCACTGCTTGCCTTTCTTCTATCTCTGATTGGATGTTCTACCAATTTCTTAAACTCAATCTCTCCAAAACTGAGCTTCTGATATTTCCTCCTCATAAGGCTGATACTCCTCATTCACTCTCCATGCAAGTTGATGGTACTGTTGTGCATTGGTACCCCACCTCCTCTAGACTGTAAGGTTGTTTGAGCAGGGTCCTCATCTACCTATTGTTCCTGTGTCACTGTGTAATTGTCTCATTTATTGTAAATCCCCCCCCCCCCCTTTCATAATGTAAAGCGCTGCGGAATTGGTTGGCGCTATATAAATATTACTAATAATAATAATAATACAGAACTTACTCTTAGTCAAATTACCTGATGTGGAATGTCAGAGATTTTGGAGATTCATGGTGCAGTGTGCGCTAAAATAAATAAAACATAGAAAATCACCAATTACAATTATTTATATAATTCCAACATATTCGTCAGGGCGTGTAATAGGTGAACACGACAAACATTTAATTCTAACAAAACATTTATGACACACGGAAACAGTAGGCAAAGAGCTCAACCAAACTACCCATAACCGTGTTAACCCTTTTCATGTCATTCTAAGGTATCGCTTACATTTATATTAAATATATCAACATCGCAATCCAGTTGAGTCAAGGCACAGCCAGGGCACGCAATGCAGAGGAGAAGGAAAAACAGACACTTGGCAACTGCTAGGCGCAAAGGGCGGAGCTTCTAACAGTGATTTACAGGGAACCAAGATGGAGGCGCTCAGTTTCCAGACAAAATGAAATACGGTGGATTGCTACATTTTATTTCTATTTCAGATCTCATAAAACATATATCTGCTAAATATAGGAGACATGTATATACAACATTATAAATCCTGCAGAGTGACAGCTGCCCTTTAACTATGGAATATCAACTCCTTAAAAATAAGGAAATATATCATATATCGCTTCTACTCTCTCTAAAACCAAGAAATACCTTCACTTACCAATGTTCAGTCTCGTCATGAATAGGAAAATATCTGCACTTCCCAGTCTCTGCTTTTCTTGTAAACAATAAGGAAAAATGTAAACTTTATTTAAAAACACAAACTTTGTAAGAATAGTAAGCGGTCCCAACTTTCTGGCCGCTACTGCTCTCCCGGCAGTGAGAAAATGTTTTTCGATTTCTGACTTACTTTCAAGACTAGGAAACATCAACAATAAGAAACACTCGCAGCATTCTAACTTCTATTTTTACAGCAAGAATAAAATGGATATTTTACAATTTCTGCTCTCTGTGAAAAAATAAACCTCAACTTTAAACTCCTCCAGTCCGAGCACCATGAGACATCCCGGCCACATAAAGTGGTAACAAAATATCATCAACTTTACAAATGAAGCTTTATTTGAAACTCTTATAAATATTCCCACTATTATAAATTCTGCTCTAATAAAAACAAACAAAACTTTCCCAACGAGGAGGTGGCAGAGAGTTCCTGGCTCCCCGGGGCTCTGGCTGTTCAGATTGTTGCTGCTCTGAACATCGGAGCTTGGGAGAGAAAGCTACACCGCTTGCACCCAAGGGAGGTGAGAACAGAATTACTGAACAACCAGGGAAACAAAGATAGCCATGCCGTACATACCAACATTTATACAATACAAAATATAAAATACAAAATATAAAATACAAAATGCAGATTAAGGAACAGCGCACACATAAAAGTACAATTTTAAATTCTACAAGGCTACTTAAAATCACCTATCTCAGCAAACAAATATAGGGATTCAGTTTCACCACACGGCCATATTGTGTTAATCTCACCACTCTCACCCCAATATCGGTGGGTCCTACACTAATTACATAACAGTACCCCAATATCGGTGGGTCCTACACTAATTACATGACAGTACTCCAATATCGGTGGGTCCTACACTAATTACATCACAGTACTCCAATATCGGTGGGTCCTACACTAATTACATCACAGTACCCCAATATCGGTGGGACCAACACTAATTACATCACAGTACCCCAATATCAGTAGGTCCAATACTAATTACATCACAGTACCCCAATATCGGTGGGTCCTACACTAATTACGTTACAGTACCCCAATATCGGTGGGTCCTACACTAATTACGTTACAGTACCCCAATATCGGTGGGTCCAACACTAATTACGTCACAGTACCCCAATATCGGTGGGTCCAACACTAATTACGTCACAGTACTCCAATATCGGTGGGTCCAACACTAATTACATAACAGTACCCCAATATCGGTGGGTCCTACACTAATTACATCACAGTACTCCAATATCGGTGGGTCCTATACTAATTACATCACAGTACCCCAATATCGGTGGGACCAACACTAATTACATCACAGTACCCCAATATCAGTGGGCCCAATACTAATTACATCACAGTACCCCAATATCGGTGGGTCCTACACTAATTACGTCAAAGTACCCCAATATCGGTGGGTCCAATACTAATTACATCACAGTACCCCAAATATCGGTGGGTCCTACACTAATTACGTCACAGTACCCCAATATCGGTGGGTCCAACACTAATTACGTCACAGTACCCCAATATCGGTGGGTCCAACACTAATTACGTCACAGTACCCCAATATCGGTGGGTCCTACACTAATTACATCACAGTACCCCAATATCGGTGGGTCCAACACAAATTACATCACAGTACCCCAATATCGTGGGTCCAACACTAATTACATCACAGTACCCCAATATCGTGGGTCCAACACTAATTACATCACAGTACCCCAATATCGGTGGGTCCTACATTAATTACATCACAGTACCCCAATATAGGTGGGTCCAACACTAATTACATCACAGTACTCCAATATCGGTGGGTCCAACACTAATTACATCACAGTACTCCAATATCGGTGGGTCCAACACTAATTACATCACAGTACCCCAATATCGGTGGGTCCAACATTAATTACATCACAGTACCCCAATATCAGTGGGTCCTACACTAATTACGTTACAGCACCCCAATATCGGTGGGTCCTACACTAATTACGTCACAGTACCCCAATATCGGTGGGTCCAACACTAATTACGTCACAGTACCCCAATATTGGTGGGTCCAACACTAATTACGTCACAGTACCCCAATATCGGTGGGTCCTACACTAATTACATCACAGTACCCCAATATCGGTGGGTCCAAAACTAATTACATCACAGTACCCCAATATCGTGGGTTCAACACTAATTACATCACAGTACCCCAATATCGTGGGTCCAACATTAATTACGTCACAGTACCCCAATATCGGTGGGTCCAACACTAATTACATCACAATACTCCAATATCGGTGGGTCCAACACTAATTACATCACAGTACCCCAATATCGGTGGGTCCTACACTAATTACATCACAGTACCCCAATATCGGTGGGTCCTACACTAATTACATCTCAGTACTCCAATATCGGTGGGTCCTACACTAATTACGTTACAGCACCCCAATATCAGTGGGTCCTACACTAATTACGTCACAGTACCCCAATATCGGTGGGTCCAACACTAATTACGTCACAGTACCCCAATATCGGTGGGTCCAACACTAATTACGTCACAGTATCCCAATATCGGTGGGTCCTACACTAATTACATCACAGTACCCCAATATCGGTGGGTCCAACACTAATTACATCACAGTACCCCAATATCGTGGGTCCAACACTAATTACATCACAGTACCCCAATATCATGGGTCCAACATTAATTACATCACAGTACCCCAATATCGATAGGTCCTACACTAATTACGTCACAGTACCCCAATATCGGTGGGTCCTACACTAATTACATCACAGTACCCCAATATCGGTGGGTCCTACACTAATTACATCACAGTACCCCAATATCGGTGGGTCCTACACTAATTACGTCACAGTAACCCAATATCGGTGGGTCCAACACTAATTACGTCACAGTACCCCAATATCGATAGGTCCTACACTAATTACGTCACAGTACCCCAATATCGGTGGGTCCTACACTAATTACATCACAGTACCCCAATATCGGTGGGTCCTACACTAATTACATCACAGTACCCCAATATCGGTGGGTCCAACACTAATTACATCACAGTACCCCAATATCGTGGGTCCAACACTAATTACATCACAGTACCCCAATATCGTGGGTCCAACATTAATTACATCACAGTACCCCAATATCGGTGGGTCCTACACTAATTACATCACAGTACCCCAATATCGGTGGGTCCAACACTAATTACATCACAGTACTCCAATATCGGTGGGTCCAACACTAATTACATCACAGTACCCCAATATCGGTGGGTCCTACACTAATTACATCACAGTACCCCAATATCGGTGGGTCCTACACTAATTACATCACAGTACTCCAATATCGGTGGGTCCTACACTAATTACGTTACAGCACCCCAATATCGGTGGGTCCTACACTAATTACGTCACAGTACCCCAATATCGGTGGGTCCAACACTAATTACGTCACAGTACCCCAATATCGGTGGGTCCAACACTAATTACGTCACAGTACCCCAATATCGGTGGGTCCTACACTAATTACATCACAGTACCCCAATATCGGTGGGTCCACACTAATTACATCACAGTACCCCAATATCGTGGGTCCAACACTAATTACATCACCGTACCCCAATATCGTGGGTTCAACATTAATTACATCACAGTACCCCAATATCGATAGGTCCTACACTAATTACGTCACAGTACCTCAATATCGGTGGGTCCTACACTAATTACATCACAGTACCCCAATATCGGTGGGTCCTACACTAATTACATCACAGTACCCCAATATCGTGGGTCCAACACTAATTACATCACAGTACCCCAATATCGTGGGTCCAACATTAATTACATCACAGTACCCCAATATCGGTGGGTCCTACACTAATTACATCACAGTACCCCAATATCGGTGGGTCCAACACTAATTACATCACAGTACTCCAATATCGGTGGGTCCAACACTAATTACATCACAGTACCCCAATATCGGTGGGTCCTACACTAATTACATCACAGTACCCCAATATCGGTGGGTCCAACACTAATTACGTCACAGTACCCCAATATCGGTGGGTCCAACACTAATTACATCACAGTACTCCAATATCGGTGGGTCCAACACTAATTACATCACAGTACCCCAATATCGGTGGGTCCTACACTAATTACATCACAGTACCCCAATATCGGTGGGTCCAACACTAATTACATCACAGTACTCCAATATCGGTGGGTCCAACACTAATTACATCACAGTACCCCAATATCGGTGGGTCCTACACTAATTACATCACAGTACCCCAATATCGGTGGGTCCAACACTAATTACGTCACAGTACCCCAATATCGGTGGGTCCAACACTAATTACATCACAGTACTCCAATATCGGTGGGTCCAACACTAATTACATCACAGTACCCCAATATCGGTGGGTCCTACACTAATTACATCACAGTACCCCAATATCGGTGGGTCCTACAGTAATTACATCACAGTACTCCAATATCGGTGGGTCCTACACTAATTACGTTACAGCACCCCAATATCAGTGGGTCCTACACTAATTACGTCACAGTACCCCAATATCGGTGGGTCCAACACTAATTACGTCACAGTACCCCAATATCGGTGGGTCCAACACTAATTACGTCACAGTATCCCAATATCGGTGGGTCCTACACTAATTACATCACAGTACCCCAATATCGGTGGGTCCAACACTAATTACATCACAGTACCGCAATATCGTGGGTCCAACACTAATTACATCACAGTACCCCAATATCATGGGTCCAATATTAATTACATCACAGTACCCCAATATCGATAGGTCCTACACTAATTATGTCACAGTACCCCAATATCGGTGGGTCCTACACTAATTACATCACAGTACCCCAATATCGGTGGGTCCTACACTAATTACATCACAGTACCCCAATATCGGTGGGTCCTACACTAATTACGTCACAGTAACCCAATATCGGTGGGTCCAACACTAATTACGTCACAGTACCCCAATATCGATAGGTCCTACACTAATTACGTCACAGTACCCCAATATCGGTGGGTCCTACACTAATTACATCACAGTACCCCAATATTGGTGGGTTCTACACTAATTACATCACAGTACCCCAATATCGGTGGGTCCAACACTAATTACATCACAGTACCCCAATATCGTGGGTCCAACACTAATTACATCACAGTACCCCAATATCGTGGGTCCAACATTAATTACATCACAGTACCCCAATATCGGTGGGTCCTACACTAATTACATCACAGTACCCCAATATCGGTGGGTCCAACACTAATTACATCACAGTACTCCAATATCGGTGGGTCCAACACTAATTACATCACAGTACCCCAATATCGGTGGGTCCTACACTAATTACATCACAGTACCCCAATATCGGTGGGTCCTACACTAATTACATCACAGTACTCCAATATCGGTGGGTCCTACACTAATTACGTTACAGCACCCCAATATCGGTGGGTCCAACACTAATTACGTCACAGTACCCCAATATCGGTGGGTCCAACACTAATTACGTCACAGTACCCCAATATCGGTGGGTCCTACACTAATTACATCACAGTACCCCAATATCGGTGGGTCCAACACTAATTACATCACAGTACCCCAATATCGTGGGTCCAACACTAATTACATCACAGTACCCCAATATCGTGGGTCCAACATTAATTACATCACAGTACCCCAATATCGATAGGTCCTACACTAATTACGTCACAGTACCCCAATATCGGTGGGTCCTACACTAATTACATCACAGTACCCCAATATCGGTGGGTCCTACACTAATTACATCACAGTACCCCAATATCGGTGGGTCCTACACTAATTCCAACGTGGGAGACAAATTAAATAGTGCTACTACTAAATGAGCTATAGTGTATTTAATTATTTCTGTTGTAAGAGCATGCTAATAATAGCTAGGAATGCTGTTACAGCAACAGATACAAATATCATCTTTAAAACTTCTATAACTTCAGATAAAAATAATAAAAAACATTTTTACAGTCTCTACTAACTAGTCAAAAAAAAATGTGGATGCTAAAAATCAAAAATAAAATAAACTGTCTACACAAACACAAAAATTCTGGGTGACTAAACATTGTAACAAGAATATCCAATAGACAGAGTATTGCTATAAATAGTTTATTAAACATATATAAAACCTATATTCAGTATAGTCACCCTCCTGGTGACACGTATAACAAACATAAAACATCCAATGAATAAGTAATGAGCACAGGCCATAATCACCAGAGCGAGGAGACCAAAGATCAGTCCACATCCACCACAGCAGCAATTCCAAATACCCAGGTATCTCTCGGAAGTCCTTCAGCCCCTTCCAACAGTCCTACTATGGACTATGTCCAGTCAGTAAGGAAACAAACATTCATTTTAAACTTTTACTCTCTTTCCAAAAAAGCCAAAAGTATTTACCTGCACACTATCCCAAACCCATATGTCCATGTAAATAATACAGATTTTCAGTACCTCTGCAATGCCCATTAACGTGTATTCCTATTAACCCCTACAATCTAATTACCCTTTAGTAGCACACACAGGGGACACTGTAAAACTTGCACACTTTGCAAAAACAAAACAAATAATACTGTTTCTCCTCCGTGTATGGGAATAAGTGTACAAACTCTACTAAACTCTACTTGTAACCATAAAATAAATCTTCAGATATTCAATAGGAATTCTCCCTGCAGCAATAAGAAAATGCATAAACTTTATAACTTCTGTTTCCTTGCAACTATAAGACAATGTCTTCTCAATCCTCGTAAACAGAAAACAAAAAATCAGAATTTTTATAATTTCTGCTCTCTTTGAAACAAGACTTACAAAGCCTCATATGTAGGATGTGTTCTCCAGTAACTAGACTCAGAAAGGAATCACCTGGCCGCCCCAAGTCTATTATTCGGGTATAAATAATGAAAAAATATCCACTTTCCTATAACTATCTCCACTGCAACAAAAAAAAACTAATCTTTAAACCTCCTACTCTTCCCAAAATTACCAGAAAAATTTCACATTTACATTGGAAGCATTAAAACTCATAATTGTCTGTCTCTATCTCTCTTAAAATACAAAGATACAAAATGTACAGGGGTGGGGGGGGGGGGCATCTTCTTCAGGGCTGTGGTGGGTGTCCTCTAACATCTACAAGCGACAGCCACCCTCTCCACCACAAAATGGCGTGTACCATGTGCCTGCCGGAATCTAGCACCACTATTGCCCCTAGAGAGCCTCGACGCAATATTTCAGGACTTTTGGACCAAACTTGAGTGTCGTATGAAGGCATCCAGAGACATACAGCTTCAACTTACCGCTCCCCGGTCTTCACCATTGAGCGCATCTCGAAACAGGAATACGGCTTCCCTCAAAGCGCTCAGTGAACGGCGATCGCATGGAGCACCGCAACCACGGATGATTCGGAGGAGGCGAATGTGGGGCCGACGCCACTTTTGTAGGAGGGGGATCCACAAATATCACTCATCGGGACTCTGGTAACTGCATGATGCCAATACCACCCCAGCAGTATGGGAGAATCCACTTCTGCCCTCCTTTCATCTGGACCACATGTCTCAAAGGGACATTCTCTCAAGGGGTTTCCTATCTAAAGGGCAAAGTCTTACCCAAGCAGGGTGTAGGTTGACTTGAGCTTCTCTAATGGGCCTCGACTTGTATGATCCCCAACTGTTTGGGACATGTCACTGCAGCCACGAGTTAATCACCTGCTTATATTACGACTCACTGCATGTGTTTAGATTCCTCTTTTCCTATTTACTTTTGCTTTAATGGTACACAACATGCATCCTAAACAGCTACGGTTTACTATAGGCACGTTGTCTCCTCTTGTTACACAGTCAGTATTTCACATGATAAATACATATTTTCATAGCATATTATGCAATTTAAAAAAAAAGAGTCTGCCTACCTCAGGAGCTTATGCATATGTGTATCTGGCAATATCATTGCACTGTTCTCTGCCATGACTCCTTTTCAATATTATGGATCTCTCACATGCCTCAAATTAAAGAAATATTGATAAAAAATAAAAAAAATAAAAAAATATAATATTTACAAATTCTGCCATCAAGTAATGTCAACTGTCCTAGTAAGAAGGAAGGCTTATAGTTCCCACTATCCATGTAGGAAGATAGGCTTCCGATTCCTACTGTCCGTGCAATGATAGAAATTCATCATTAGAGGAAGGAGAAATGCTTCTAATTCCTTGGTTTATGAAGAAGAAGCATCCTAATGTTTGAACCATTACCATTATGATCTACAGCAATGAGAAGAATCCTCGATGTAAAGCTTCTACTCTCTGTGTAAGAATCTAAAACAGTCTTACGTGTGCCCTTACTTACCGCAATAAGAAAAGAGCTACAAATTTATACCAACGGACTCCGAACATTGCAACATTTAATTTGAAAAAAAAATGATCATTTAACAATGTCTGCTTGTCTTACAACACCCAGTATCAATGATTATTAAGGCCTCAATTTAAAATTTTTGCATAATCGTATAAATAATTCAATGTTTTTGGATAAACTTTTTATCTTTTTTCTCAAAATCTTAAAATATAAAAAATATATCATATTAGAAAATATCAATATATCAAAACATAGTTAGCACAGAGGCATTCTTTAGATTACAGATATTTCATATATCTGTCATTTAGATAGATGGCTGTGTCATCGTATTACACATTCTTTAAAGGACCACTATAGTGCCAGGAAAACATACTAGTTTTCCTGGCTCTATAGGGTCCTTGGGTCCCCTTCACCCTCAGGGGCCCCCTCCCATCGGGTTCTAGGGTGAGGAAGGGGTTAATCACTTACCTTTTTTCCAGCGCCGGGCTCCCTCGGCGCTGGGGACTCTCCTCCTCCTTTCCCCGTCATCGGCTGAATGCGCATGCACGGCGCAAGCCGCGTGCGCATTCAGCCAGTCTCATAGGAAAGCATTTTCAATGCTTTCCTATGGACGCTGGCGGCTGTCAATGAGACAGCCACTAGAGGCTGGATTAACCCATTTGTAAACATAGCAGTTTCTCTGAAACTGCTATGTTTACAGCAGAAAGGGTTAATCCTAGATGGACCTGGCACCCAGACCACTTCATTGAGCTTATAGAGGTCCTTTAAAAAACACAATTTATATTTTATACCATTTAATGGTTTTCTTCTGTTACCCCTGACGTATACTCTCTTTTTAACAATAATAAATGCTTCCACATGTATGGCCTCTACTTTACTTAATAAAATAAAACTAACAGCTCTGTAACGTATAGACTTCATGCAGAGTAAGAAGCCACAACACAGTAACAAAAACATAAGAAATACACACTTTAATTTCCTTTAAACAATCACAAACATACACCATGACAACACGTATTCTACATGCAAAAATAGCATAAAAACAGGGTTATTTAATAAAGTGTGCATTGTTGGGAATATTCCATTTCAAACCAAGAAGATAAAAATCTGACCATCCCAATATCATTCCCGAACGCGGATCTGAAACTCTTTCTGAAGATCATTGCAATGTGCATCAGTGGAGTCCTCCCGGACCTTGTTGACCCAGACAAGGTTGGATTTATCCCCAGGAGAGAAGCGAGGGATAACACCATCCGGGCACTGAACATCATCCACTCAGCCAGCTCCTCCACCACACCACAATGCCTATATCGAGGCATAAGAAGTCGTTAACCAGGCATCTTCTAAATGCAGCCAAACTGCTAATCCCGGCCAGTTGGCGCCCACCGTGGAACCTACCCTCCAACAGTGGATGGACAAGGTTGAAAAGATACACAAGATGGAAATGCTCACAGCATCCCTGAAGGGAAGTACGGAACGCTACCTGCAATTGTGGACCCCTTGGATTGACTACATGACCCGATGTTTGACCTAAAACCTAAACCATACCTGCACCCTGGGTACAGAAATGTGACGGACATGAAGCAAAGATATTACCTCAAGGATGAAGGCGGGTGTTCTAGCGCCTCATCGGCACGAGGTGGGTGCATGGGGGTGCAGCTTGATCAGTGGGGATTGGGGGGACATCGGGGTGCCCCCCTTACCAATCCCTCACCTGCCCCCCTTACCTTTTTTTTCTCCTCTGTTTTTCCTTCTCTTTCTTCTCACCCCCTTCGCCCTTTTCTCTTACCCAATTTCACCCACTCTGCCCACCTCCCTTATACATACCAATCCACACCTAAACTATCTACCCATCTAACTAATAGAGTCCCTTGAGTACCTGCGGAACCCAGAGTAGCGCACTAGATTCCAATATTCTGGATCTGGAGGTCGACTGACAATTAGGAGAGGCATAATTGGTCCGGATGACTAACGGGCGACCATATACCCATCTAACACAATCGACCCGAATTGCCTGGGGTATGTTACCTACTTAGAACAAAGCACAGAAGCCTCCAAGGGTGCTGTGAGTGGAGGCTACCATGCCTGCAATAGAATACACACCTCAATAATCAGTGCACAGGCAGGGAGATACACTGTATAGCTGCAGTGTCCTCCAAATCTCTTCCCCTACAGGGTAACTCAATAGATTATGATGTGAGCCACCTAATAGTCTGGACATGCACTTCCATAGACACAGTTAAACACACTTACATCTAGATAGACAACTTGGGTTACACTTAACCTCCTACGCTATTTAAAGGGATTACTCTAACTCCAAGTTTTTTTTTTATATCTTCTTACGGTTTGATTGTCAATATTTGCCAACAGACATCGGAGATATACTATTTTACGAATGTCTATTGATACTGTTATCCACTATCTGCGTTCCTCAGTTTATATGTAACACGTAAAACGAAAAATAAAGATTATAATTAAAAAACCTGACTGTCAATAAGACCATCAGTCAGTCACTAAGACAGCCACAAGAGAGGCCTCATGGTCAGCGTTGTTGCATTAAGACACAAAACACACCTCATAGAAATGTATTGAGCTTGTATGAGGAGATGGTGATTGACCCAGAGCGGTAATTGGCATGCATTCTCAATATTTTCCTATGAGGATGCATTGGATTGGCTGAGCTCACCAGTAATGGGCAGATATTGCGGTAGTTAAATTAGAAAAGCTGCACATACAGATTCCAACCACCATAAGCACATTTCTAAAATCAGAGGTGGTCATGGTGGTTGCATTAATCCTTTTAGACGTGACCCCCCCTACCTGTGGTCCTATTTCTGGTTCCACAGAGACAAGCAGTTTCGATTCTACAAAAATCAGGAAGTTTACCATATATTGCAAGAGTTGGAATGTAACAACCCTTTAATGTTAGGTATAAGAGTGACCCAATGTTACTGCAATATTGACATTCTACAAGACCGACCGATCATGGTATCCTCTGAACAACATCTGTGGAATTGGACTAATCATGAACACAAGATCTGCAACTATTCCTTCTTAAATAGTAATACAAATCATGACTTTACAAGTTTTACACTCGTTACTCGTAACATCCTCACTAAAACATACTCTCCCTGCAACAATAGGAAATATGATAATATCTACAATGTCTACTCTCTTTGTAGCAATGATAACATTTAGTGATAATACAAATCTTTGTAAACATTACTGACCGTATACATTTAAGCAACAATCTGCTCTCCATATAATTATAGAATGAATGCCTCAATATTATAATGTCTCCTTTACACTCAACTCATTACAACTTGTACCTTTCTCACATCAGTAAGAAAAATATCTCAAATTGACATCTTCCACGATGCTCACGATAAGAAGATCTGAAATCTACAATGTTTTTTATAGTAACTTAAAGAATCAGCTTAAACGGAATGAGTTCCACACATCCTGTAACAGTAAAAATAAATATATTTACACGTTTTCCTCTTATTCTTTGCAAGTCTCAGCTTTCCTTCCGTATTCATCGATACGCATTCAGCTCGCCTTGTACCAATTAGAGAGACTCAACTTCTACAACTTATCTCTTAAACAGAAAGAAAGTAATCCGCAACTTTAAAAAACTGTCCTTAAAGCAATAAAAATGTCATCTTTACACGTACTATTCTCCTGGGAAATTTAAAGAATGACTGTAGAACATCTAGTCTCCTTCCTACATCAAGAAGAAAATCTCTACTAAGAAGTGATCTCGACTTTCCAATAGGAGTTCTCTTTGTGACAATATAAAAGCTTTATAAGTTAACCGTATCATTTCTGCTCTCCTGGAAACAATTAAACGTTATCTCAATTTACAGACTTTAATATAAAATAAATAAATGACCTCAAATAATACGAAAATGTCTCCGATTTAACAATATTTATTTCTGCCTTTGTCTCCTTGCATCGTGTTTGCTTCTACCTCGCTTGCAATAATTAGCCGCACGTTGATTTGCCATGTTTGTCATCCGTCATTTTCTTCTATCTAATTACACTATCAACCTTATCGTTTTTAAATGAAAAATATATAGAATTTCAGATTAGCAAACTCTACTTCCCTGGCAATATTTAAAATATTTTTTTAAAAACTAGCTTTGATTAGAATGTATACTCTACAATGACATGAAACGTGTTTTCTTTACAATTTTTACAGTAAGAAAGTCGTCGATTTTTCCTCTCTGCTCTACGAGTAACGAAAGGAGAAATCGCTCAAACTTTCACTCTTCTCATGGGAGAAATGTACAGACTCAACTTTGTAACTCTCACAAAAAGAGCAATGCTCTGTTATAATGTAAGTATGCAAAAGCCTTAACCGAAGAACTTCTATTCTCCGAACACAAGAAGCAGACTCAAAGACTTTTGATCGCCTAACCGATGCTGGACGTCCTCACGATGTGCATGAGGACTTCCAGTGTCACCGAATCCCCGTAGGAAAGCATTAAATAATTCTTTCCTAGTAGGTAATCCTAATGCGAGCGCGGCCATTGCTGCAAATGCGCATTAGGTCTCCCCCACTGAAGTTCGTGGGACATCAGCACTGGACTGAGGTAAGTTGCAGTAAGGGAGAGGGTCACGAGGGAGGGGGCCACTATAAAACTTTGTTTTCCTGGCACTATACTTTCCCTTTAAGTACAAAATGTTTGGCACAGCGGTAGTAAAGGTATCCTGACACTTCCCTTAAATATACTGGTAATCCTTAATACTTTGTTGTTTCCTTTAATTATTTTTTAGTTGATGAGCAGGTATTCCTCTTTTATTAAGATGTTAATTATCGACAAACAGTTTAGTCTTGATACCACCCTCGCTCATAGTGCAAGTCATCTATTTGTACATGCTAAATTACTGTATACATTGCCCTTGGAGCTGTGATAATTTAATCTCTATGTATCTTCCACCTAAACAACTAATTTTATATATTTTTACTCTTTGTGAATTATCATGCCACCCCGCCATATTACATTGCTAATGCCTACAATGATTGCATCATACATGTATCACAGTAAAAATTCAAATAGAAAAAGAAAAAACAGCAGACTCAACATTGTACCAGCGGAAATGTAAATCCCAATATTTTGTTCTTTTAATCTCAATGGTTTGTTATTTACCTGTAGTATGGCAAAGAGATTCATATTACGTGTACCATTGATTTGGGTATGACCCGTTAGTTGGTGCGCAATATCAATTGAAACAGTGCACAATTATCGTGCAATATATCTCTCGGCAATAAAAATAATATTGGAAAAATATATATTGCAAGATCAATGTGCGCTGTTTTAATTGATATTGCGCACTGATTAATGGGTTGTTTGTTGGGAATTTGTTTACCAGGGTTTCATTTGGTTTCTGTATCTACTTAGTTGTTAATTAATTAATTAGAATGATTAATTAGTGATACAGCAGGTGATTATATAGTTACACTTGCATTTTAAAATCAGTGTTGCTCCATCTTATTCTTTCTTTGAAGTTATAGTTAATTTGGGTTCAAAATATACATGAAACCTGTACCCCACTGTATATCTGAAATCTAGAAAATACAACAAAGATATAAATGGTAATTAGGGACAATTATAACAGTACACTCAGAACTGTGCTTATAGTCACAGGTTACGATTATAATGCTTGATTTGCTAGTGATGGGATGGTGGTACTGTTTGTAGCCGGTAGGAATCAAGCTCGGTGTCACTTCTTACATATTACACGTAATATTATCACAGATACATAGTTACCCTGTAATCATCCGAGCCAGTTCTCCAAACAAACCTCAACCAGAATATTTTTCATGAGGCCAGCTTTTGGCAAATGCTTGCGAAATGAACATGAAATTCACAAGACAAACGAAGACACAGTTTTTACATTCATTTTCAGCATATTATATGTTTTACATATATAACTTTAATCGAGGGCATCTCACTTACCTTTTGGTATGTCACTCTAAACAATATATATTTTTTTAATTATAAGATAAAGAGATCAAGGTTACAATAAGCTGATATTAATTAACAGTAAATAAAAAGTATAGAACTAACATTGCACGTGTAACAGTTATGCTTTAAGTAAAAGCAGTGTAGATTGACATAACTTAAATGGACATTATTGTCACCAAAACATCTACAGCTTATTGAATTTGTTCTGGTGAGTGGAATCATTACCTTCAGGCTTTTTGCTGTAAACACTGTCTTTTCAGAGAAAATGCAGTGTTTACATTACAGCCTAGAGATACCTCCACTGGCCACTCCTCCGATGGCTACTAGAGGTGCCTCCCGGGGCAGTGCTGCACAGTGATTTAATGCATCTCTATGATGAGATGCTGACTGACCAGGGCACATTTAATTCTGCTCCCGGCCCGCATCCTTGGCTGAGATCATCACAATTAATGATCTCAGCTAATCAAATGCTTTCCTTATAAGGTGAGTTTTCTAGTTACGGCATTTAAGGGGATAGGGGGGGAAGGGGGGGGACAGGGGAGCTAATGTTTTGTAACACTATCGGATCAAGAATACTCGTTTGTGTTCCTGACTCTATAGTGTTCCTTTAACCTTCAAATAAAGCAGAGGCTAATAATGAGGAATAGGGAAATAAGATATATTTTTATATTTAGATATTTTAAAATATATTAAAACAGACAGTCAGGTAAATTGAGTGCCTATACTACAATGCCTTTTTAATATTTTTATTTAATGTTTACATCACAATTTTTTTTTATTTTTTTTTAAATGGATTCTTTACAATTCCAACTCAGGAAATCCTCTGCTGGTATCCACACATGATGATTGTTAGCACACTTTACTCGCTCCCAACGTGTTTTGACAGTTTGCTGACGGTTGAGCTGTCAGCGAACCGGCATGGAATGCATTCACTAATCACTGAATGAAACTGAATTGTAAACCAAATGCAAAATTTAGACAAAAATAACTGATTTCGAAACATTTTGCCTACGTTTTGCATTTTACTTTTTCAGACTTTAGTTTGGTGTTTAGGTGAGAAACCTCTCGGTTTATTTTACTGAGGGACGTTTCAAACGATGTCAGTGATGTTCAAATACACTCACAACTATGACGTAGAATTAGGGTTTTGTTTTTTCAAATTTCAATACAAAGCTGAATAGGAATATGGCTGAGTTGCATAATTTTCCCAGTCCACCTATTTAGGCCTTAAATTTAAAATTCACTTTGAATTCTCGCATTAGAGAATAAAGCTGTGCATTTAGAAATCTATCAATGTATTTTGTTTTGCCAAAGATTAGCTGTTAAATCAGTCTGAAGCAACCAAACAGAGCTTTTCGTAAACGTTACATTTGTATGAAAAGTTCAAAAATAAGAGAAAATAAAAAGGTTTAAATGAGCAAGCTTAATAACTCAGCGCGTACAATTCAAATCAGCTAAATGTGCTGTTGAACAAAAGATCAAGTTGCTTAGCATAAAAATAAGAGAGTCAATTAGGTGATAATGTCAAATGCACAAAATACAAATTCCCATAAAACACACAAAGCTGCTAGAGGTAATTCAATCTTTACAAACACATATATCATATTACTCTTAAAACATTAAATGTCAACGTTAAAGGTTAATATCAAATAAATATCAATTAAAACAAACATTAATAAGCTTTGGCGTCATTCTTTGCAATACAGAGTAATGATCTTTGAGCAGTGTAACTGTCTTTCCAGACAATTAGTGGGTGTTTATCGGAGATAGTGAACCTCAAAACCAGAATCTGTTAGATCCTATAGACTGGCGCTGTAAAATGTATTGCATATAAAGACTACAAGTGAAGAAGACCCCATCATTGTAAAAATGTAAGGACTAGACTTGTGCAAAAATGTGTTTAGAGAAGTTCAACCAAGTCAAATTCCTTTTACTCCACACCACAATGAATTGATCTGTGAAGTCTTATTAGTTGAACAAAAAGATCAATTTGTTCGGGTGTGACTTAAAACAAATTTGTTTCGGACGAACTTCTCCAAACAAATCTTTGTACATGTCTAGTAAGGACTTGCTAAGCCCCACAATAAGCACTCAGTAATAAAAACAGTCAGAATAGAGATGCTAACAGAGCGGAGGTCCAATTTGCAGAGGAATCCAAGATCGTGATGGATCCATAGATTAGAGGAGTGAGAGGTCTGGTTAGAATCTACCCAGAACTTGGATTCCTTACGTCTGTGTCTGTATTTGTCACTAGGCCTGAATCTTGCTGCCATCCTGTTATGGCCAACTAATTCCCCTTTAGGCCACCGGATAATGACTTACTGGTTGTTAATTTAGATCCTCTGAAGTCGTATAACGGCAAAATACAATTAAAATATAAAGCACATAATCTACAACAACTCCTTAATAAAGGAAAACTCCAAGTACCATAACCACTGAAACACGCTGCTCTGATGCCCCCCATTGCAAGTAGTCAAACCATTTGAGGTAGTGTAGTGGTTATGGTGATTGGGGTGTTCATTTACTATAAATACAATAACATTACAGCAAGCTGTATTTCATTTGTGACAGACAGAGACCATGAGAGTTGTCACAGTCGTTTTCGGATTAATAGATTGTCATTGGTTGAGTCGTTACTCTAGGGAGTCATTATACTTTGGGCATTGGCTTATGTGAATGGATTTCAGACCTCCGTCCCCCAAAAAAACATGTTTGAATAAATTCCTTCTGTATGTTGAAGAATGCTCAAAGACACAATGCTCTAGAATGCTGTAAGGAAGATTTAAATAATATTGGAATATAACAGAAAATTAAAATCAAATCAAATTTCAAGGAATTCAACCTAGTATTAAAAGGGAATTTCAAGTTTCAGGTCAAACTATCCAGAACAAAACAGAGTTACCTGTCCCGAATCCGTACAAACATTTAAATAACAGAGGTGTATCATTACCACTCCAATCACCATTAAAGTGTAAGTTCACCTGCCAACATCAAGCAAGCCTTTTAGCTGAGTCCTACACCTGTGTGGCAGCACTGTAACATACTGTGTGATAAAAAAATAAATAAAATAAAAACATGCTGAAAAAAGCCCTGCACTCAAACTGCTACTACTCATGCTTTTACACCACACAGCCATGTTACAATGCTGCCGCCCACCCCATCTGTTCCCTATTAAGGTTAATACGTATGTAGGGGTTTAGAAAACACCCCTCTCTGTCTCATTAGAGATTTTTTTGTTTACGTGAGGCTGAAGGTAGCAAGGTGAATTGTTAGTGTATGACCCACATAGGAGGTTTTGCCTTGGTGTGGCAGTAGAGCTCACACTTTACTGGCCATTGGAATGATACTATAAACCTGTTATTTCAATGTGCACAGGGATTTGGTGTTTTCTGCAGGTACGTTTCTTAATTCATTTATTTATTTGTCTGATTAATAACATTTTATTGAATAAACCTGTTACTTGAGCTCCATGCTAACTGTCACAAAGTCCTGTTAGTGATGGGATTAGATTACGTCCCCATTTCCATGGCAGACAGAATACTCCTGAAGCCACCGCTTCCATCCCAGACCGAGGCGTTACCTGTGAGCAATCTCCAGGCACTATAACCACTTCTGGTTTAACCTTTTTTATATTTACATACTTTTACATTGATATTATCACATTATTAGTTTCCATTTCAAATTAAAACTCTCCAAGGCTATATCACTGCACTTAGTTAATTTTACCCCAATCTCATAACAAACCAGACAATATGACGAGTACCAGTCATCGTTTGTATATTTTTTAGATATAAGTATTTATTCTAGTGAGTCAACAAACAAAAAGAAAACAGAAGTATTTTTTTAATTGATATTCACAATCAAGCGATATGTACACAGACAATGACTGAACTCACGTATGTTCCATTGTCTCTGCTGATCTGTTATAAGTAAATGGAGTCATTAACGTTGAGATTTACCTCCCATTTAGATTGTCAGCTCCTCTGGGCAGTGCTTTCTTCACCTACTGCTCCCATGTGTCAAACGTGTTTTGTTAGGATAAACTGTTAGTTGTGTTCACCTATTGTACAGCACGGAGTATGTTGGTGATATATAAATAATAGTAATTGTATCTGCTTGTGGATTGTTTATTGTGTGGCTGCGCTCAGATTCTAACAGCGCTGATAGATAATTGATGTCCACCTTGATGTGACCAGTTGAATGAGGTCACATGATTTAAACCCACCTGTGAGCCTGGCCATACGGTCTCTTACCTCCCATTCTAGATCAATGTCACAGATATCCACATCTTCCTGTATATACCTGATCAATGTAACCAGGAGGTACAGCCGGACAGTTATTATTTAGTAAGAAATTCATTGTCAGCCTTAGACAGAGGTTCCAAATGTCTGACAAACAGCAGTTACAGAGGATCAAAGGACCCTGCTTTTTGTAGAACATGGCAATGTTGGACTCAGTGAAGAGTCCACCTAACGGTGTCATCATTCACACAGTAGTTGTGGTTGTTATGAATAATTTGCCAGGGGTGGTTTATGGTTTAAACAATATTTAAAGCATTGCTCCTATGTGCGCAAACACACACACAAACACATGCACATACACGCACACTCTGACTCACACACACAGACACACACAGACACACAATTTTAACATTGACTGAGGCCTCCTTAGCTAGCCAAGTCTACACCTTCCGAATTCTTACCTATGTCCAACCTGATGAAAGTATTATTTAATCTATCACATATAAACAAACATTCCCAAAATAAAACACAGCACTTTAGTACACATTTTATTTTATTATTTACATATTACAGTAGAACATATTTAACTTTTATAAAAAAATAAATTAAAGAAGAGTTAATTTGATCCTTGGCATACATTATTAGACTTTATGCAGTCGTGATACAGAATAATTTTTTGCTTTAAGGTAATTGACAGTTTAACTTATGTGGCTACAAAATTTCAAAATGTCTACACGAAAAAACAATGTTATTAAAAACAGCAATATCGTTCCTATTTCCGATCACTGCGTTCCCACCAAAGATTGTCAATAAGCTATGGAGCTACGCTCATTACTATGAGTTTCTATTGATTTTTATCACAAGCTGGCTTTAAATGTTAGGTTACTGTCCTTTTCTATGGATTTGTGATTTATTCTTATCTTCTATTCAATAAATGTATGTGTTTGGCTTATGAAGCATTCCTAATACAGTGATTTGTTATAGTTCGCCTACTGTGACATTATTTATTTAGGAATAAATGTATTATGTTTCAATCACCGAAATCCAGCCTGTCTCTTTACATATTGAATCTGATGATTGCAAGAGTCTGTTTGGAAACATGATACTCGACAGGACCATGTGATGCTTATATTCTACAGATTTTTATAAAAACTATTGGGTTTAGAACAGAGAATGTTTGTAATGCTATGCAGATTTAACAAGGTGTAATTATAGATATAAATGAAGTAAGCCATAATTAAAAGAGAGATAAAACAAATAGTACATATACTAAACTTTAATAAATAACTGGGGTAGTGATGTGGAATATTATGTTAGATAAACTGAAGATATTATCATTTATTGAGCAACGGCTGTTTACCTGACACTTGAGCATCTAATTCCACATCTGCAACTTGTGTCTTCACTTCCTGATACCTACCCAGGGTACGTGGAGTTTCTTTAGTTATATTGCTTTGGTCTATCTGTCCAACGAGGTAAACCCTTAATACCTGTCCGTGCCGAGGCAATGAGGCCATCTGCACACCTTGGCATGGGCCATTGCCTGCAGGATTGGCTCATAGACCATCCTTTACCTTTGGTGGTCTGATCTTTGTTCTGGTAGGTTCTGGACCTTACAAACTCAGTAACATTGTCTTCTACAAGTCAAGAAAAGTGATAAAACATAAAGGAATGGCTAAGAAAGAAGGACGATAGGAAAGATAAAGAAAAAAAAACGAGAGACGGTTTAGAGGAACACAGAAGTGACTTGTATAATTGGGAAGGAGAAGGGGAGGAGAAAACATAGGTAGTTACAAGGATTTAGGGAAAGAAGGATAAATAATAATAATAAACAAAAATAATATTTGTTTCTCTTACATTTAATCTATTTATCATTTATTAGAGATTGATTTTTAATTTATAATCATGTGCTGTTTCTGTGTTTTCCTTGGGAATCTTTTTTTATTTTTTTTTATTTGCATAATTCATTAAATATGAAGGCAAAGAACCAGGAGTTACGTCGATTTTAATCTCACTAACCGTGGAATCCTGAGTATTAGATCTAAAGAACGATTTTTGGATACAATTCTAAAATTTCAAGAATCTACAAGAACTGTCCCTTGGTTTCCATGATGATTTAACACATACCTCCTTGTGAAGTTCTCTAAAAAATAGTTATGTCTGCAAAACCCGCATATCTAATTAAATTGCCCAGCAAGACAATACTCCGAACACATTGCAATATTTGCTAAAACATCATTATATTTGTCTTTTTCCTTACTCCATTGTACATCCTGAAACTGACATTTCTCAGTTGATAAAGAAGAAGAACTACCCACCTCCGGAGTACATTGATTCTGGCTAACTTATTTATCAAAGTCCCATCACAAAAACACAAGAACAAATTTAAAAGACACACACTCCCAATGAAAGCAATTATAGGATATTCTTTCTATAAAACTCTTTTATTTCTTTAGCAGTTTTTTATTTGGTAGAATGTGAGCTCAGCTAGTAATTCATATCCAGTGCTATCTCTGTATTATGTAAAGTACGATGATTTAGCTTTACTCAGTGTGTTTTGGTCACTATCACTATTTAAGTCAATGCTGTAATTATGTTTTTTGTTAAATTCTTTAAAAAACAAGAATTAAAATTAAAAAAACTTTTTGTCAATTGTTTTCTAAATAAATACAATCATTTAGCTCAAATCATCCATAACAGTTTTCTCTTGGCTTTTCTATGGCTGTTCTAAATTAATTATTGTTTAGTTATTTTTAATTGAGCCATTTGCTCTAAAGGGAGTGAACACAAATTAGGTCATCTGTTTTGATCAATTTCTTTCAGCTAATTGAAATAAGCAATGGGTCTCAGAAGAAGAAGGGAAGAAAGATGTGGCTTTGTAGATGAAGGAGAATTCATTTCTTCATTTATGAGATCACAAGGGTTTTTGGTCTGTGTGTTGATCACTTGTCAGTGAGAATTCAGTACCATGGACAGCGCAAATCTTCACCTGAATTGCCTGAGAACAATGTATTCATATTGTTATATTATGTAATCATGGACCATACATACTGCCGTGAGGACTGTCCCCTGGTGAGACATTATGTTGAAATCTCCATCCACACCTTCCTGGTGAAACCACTTGTCAATTGTTTTAGCCTCGTGTATGGAGATATCATCATGAAATACGGGAACTTTATAAAGGAAAAGTGTTTTCCACCATAGGGTACATGTGACCCTGTAAAATAGCACCAGGTTTCTTGGCAACCATCAAGTCTAATAAGTCCTAAGAGATGGTTGTCTATAGTGTTATGGATCTTGTTTAACAGACATTATGGACTAAATGCATTATTTCTTATTGTAAAACTAATCATTCTGGATTTAGATAGTAGGGCAAATTATTTTTCCATTGGAAATAAACATATCTTTTTCTTTCCTAAAACAAGGTAAGGAGTCTTATAAGATAAGTCTTCCAAGGTAACAAGTCTTCCAAGGAAACAAGTATTCCAGGGTAACACGTCTTCCAAGGTAACGAGTCTACCAAGGTAACACATCTTCCAAGGTAACAAGTCTACCAAGGTAACAAGTCTTCCAAGGTAACAAGTCTTCCAAGGAAACTAGTATTCCAGGGTAACACGTCTTCCAAGGTAACAAGTCTACCAAGGTAACAAATCTTCCAAGGTAACAAGTCTACCAAGGTAACAAGTCTTCCAAGGTAACAAGTCTACCAAGGCAACAAGTCTTCTAAGGTAACAAGTCTACCAAGGTAACAAGTCTTCCAAGGTAACAAGTCTACCAAGGTAACAAGTCTTCCAAGGTAACACGTCTTCCAAGGCAACAAGTCTTCTAAGGAAACAAGTCTTCTAAGGTAACACGTCTTCCAAGGCAAGGAGTCATTTTATGTTGGTGTGGGATGCGGCCAGGAAATAAACCTGACTTATTCATTGAATTCATACAATTATTGATAAATAAGTATAGGCTTGAGGACAAAATGTCATCAATAACCACAAATAAACTTCTGAATAGCAAAAGCAAAGTTTATTCTAAACAAGGCTGCACTCTATAGAAACAAAGACCAAATAATCATTATCTAAGCATGACAAGAATGAAAATGAAGAAGGCATTATTGATGAACAATGTTTGAAAATAATCTCATAGTTTAGGGATTGGATACATTGCACTAATATATTGATATAATCTGGGCGGTTAAAATGTCTGCAAAAAAATTAACAAACTAGTGGTCATGCCATAACTAAAATTTATATAGATGGAAACAATATAAACTTATTGACAAATCACCCAATCAAAAGAGAATAAATCAACTCTATACAGCACTAATTCCTGATCCTTTCAGAATGTGAACTCGTTTGCAAACTCTTCACTTACTGTTCCCGGGTATCACACGCCGTTTGCTAGAACTAATTGTTTGTTTTAGTTTACCTATTGTACAACTCTGCAGAATATGTTGCTGCTATATACATTATTGTAATTGTAACTATTTATATCAAATACTGGGATTAGCAAATTACTAATTTTAGAGGTAAATAATATTTTGGGAAAAAATTAAATACAGGTTCACAGTTTGCACAGCCCTGCCGGGCATTATAGTTTGTGACGTTGACAAAGTGCAGATTTTTTTTATACTACATCCGAGAGAAGCAAATTCAGTTCTAATTATCCCATGAAGTGATTATCTATCCTGTCAATGTGCCCCAGCTTGTCTTTCTTCTTCCCCCACAATGTATAAACTGTCATTATTGTTTACACTGATCTCATGATCCCTTCCAGACATTAAATTATTTCACTGACCGATGAATGTGTATTTGATAAATAAAATCACCATATTGGAGCAATATCCATCTTCTGGGAATTATTCACAGTTCGGCCCCAGTACAAGCATTTGATATAAACAAGGGCGATAAAACCTCCCGGGTTCAGCTTGGTTCTATGAGAGGAGGGTATAACTGCCTGGGTTCAGCTTGGTTCCATGAGATGAGGGTATAACTGCCTGGGTTCAGCTTGATTCTATGAGAGGAGGGTATAACTGCCTGGGTTCAGCTTGATTCTATGAGAGGAGGGTATAACTGCCTGGGTTCAGCTTGATTCTATGAGAGGAGGGTATAACTGCCTGGGTTCAGCTTGGTTCAATGAGAGGAGGGTATAACTGCCTGGGTTCAGCTTGGTTCAATGAGAGGAGGGTATAACTGCCTGGGTTCAGCTTGATTCTATGAGAGGAGGGTATAACTGCATGGGTTCAGCTTGATTCTATGAGAGGAGGGTATAACTGCCTGGGTTCAGCTTGATTCTATGAGAGGAGGGTATAACTGCCGGGGTTCAGCTTGATTCTATGAGAGGAGGGTATAACTGCCTGGGTTCAGCTTGGTTCCATGAGAAGAGGGTATAACTGCCTGGGTTCAGCTTGGTTCCATGAGAGGAGGGTATAACTGCCTGGGTTCAGCTTGATTCTATGAGAGGAGGGTATAACTGCCTGGGTTCAGCTTGATTCAATGAGAGGAGGGTATAACTGCCGGGGTTCAGCTTGATTCTATGAGAGGAGGGTATAACTGCCTGGGTTCAGCTTGGTTCTATGAGAGGAGGGTATAACTGCCTGGGTTCAGCTTGGTTCAATGAGAGGAGGGTATAACTGCCTGGGTTCAGCTTGGTTCTTTGAGAGGAGGGGATAACTGCCTGGGTTCAGCTTGATTCTATGAGAGAAGGGTATAACTGCCTGGGTTCAGCTTGGTTTTATGAGAGGAGGGTATAACTGCCTGGGTTCAGCTTGGTTTTATGAGAGGAGGGTATAACTGCCTGGGTTCAGCTTGATTCTATGAGAGGAGGGTATAACTGCCTGGGTTCAGCTTGGTTCAATGAGAGGAGGGTATAACTGCCTGGGTTCAGCTTGGTTCAATGAGAGGAGGGTATAACTGCCTGGGTTCGGCTTGGTTTTATGAGAGGAGGGTATAACTGCCTGGGTTCAGCTTGATTCTATGAGAGGAGGGTATAACTGCCTGGGTTCAGCTTGGTTCAATGAGAGGAGGGTATAACTGCCTGGGTTCAGCTTGGTTTTATGAGAGGAGGGTATAACTGCCTGGGTTCAGCTTGGTTTTAACAGAGGAGAGTATAACTGCCTGGTAGAGATGTCCTGAATAGTTCGCCGGCAAATAGTTCCCGGCAAACATAGCTTGTTCGCGTTCGCCACGGATGGCGAACATATGCAATGTTTGGTCCGCCCCCTATTCGTCATCATTGAGTAAACTTGTACCTCACAGTCAGCAGACACATTCCAGCCAATCAGCAGCAGACCCTCCCAGTCCCTCCCACCTCCTGGACAGCATCCATTTTAGATTCATTCGGAAAATGCATTCTTTTTTTTTTTTTTTTTTTTTTTAAGACAGAAGTGTGTTATATTTGAGCATGCTAGGCTGAACGTGCGTATATCATGGCTAGTTGCACTGAGGGTATGAGTATATAGCAGTACATTGTTGTGAAAGATGGCTGTCATGTTTAGGGTGTAGCTTGCACGTTATCAACTGTGTATTTATATCAGCAGCTCCACCACTAGTTATAAATCAAGTGTGAGTCGCCCCATGAGATGAGACTAGTGAATAACATAATACATGAACGGTTAAGGTAAAGGCATGTAAGGAACTAAGACAATAAACTCTTTAGGAGGTGAAATAATGACATGTTTAAACGCTTGCTACTTTACGATTAGTTACTGTGCAGAGAGCAGTTCATGTGATCAAAGGCATGGTGTGGAGGATCGGCTATAGTGGGACATGCTTGGCAGGCTGCTGTTTACTGCTTGTGCTCATCCGATCCCTTCTGGGCGCCAGGTGCAGAGCCTGGGAGTCCCTGATACCTGGAACAACAAAGGCAAGTCTCTGGCTGAGTGCCGGGTTTGCGGCTTGAGGTGGTGGAAGCTTGATTTGTCGGATGGTCGGATCTGTCCCGGTGGTGCTTCACGTCCGGTGTGGGATTGTGGTGGCTTAAGGTGGAGGCGAGTGCTTGACGTGGGGCAGGCTCTGCATTTCTGTTTGTGCCTCCGGTCCCGTCTTCGACGCCTTTTGCGTTGGTGGATTTTAATGGGGACTTCACTTAGCTGTGGTGGAGCTTGTTGGGGCTGTGGTGGAGCTTGTTGGGGCTTCCTGCTTGTTATTTGCTTCCAAAATTGATTAAAGAGTCTGTCCAGCTTAGACTCAATATCCTGCCATGCTTTGCTGGTACCAGGAGGACACGCGGCTGCCGCCATATTGGGAGAGTCGCAGATGAGTATGTCAACCTGGGCGGCTGTGCTCTGTGCGTCCATTTGCTCCAGACAGCCTCTCAGGGGTGGACCGGGATAACCCCCACCGGTCCGAGGGGGGGGGGGGGGGGGTAACGGAGCTCCTGCCAGGAAGAAGGTGCTTCCCGCCCGGTGAGCACCAGGCCACACTTGCCACGCGGAGGTAAGTAAGACTCTGTCAAGTTGCTGACCGCTATTAAGCATGTCGGGCCGGTCAGGTAGGAGCAACATTGCTGGGTCATCCCCTTCTGGGGTGAAATTCGCTTGTTGATAGCTGCTTAAAGTGAGATATTGAGGGAGCTCACACGAAGTGCGTCTTTCCTCCATGACAGCTAGGCCCCGCCCCCCGGAAGCTGCATTCTTAGTGAGAGGAGGGACAGTGTAGCTGCTGCTGATTTAATAGGGAAATCGATAGCTAGGCTAGTGTATTCAGTGTCCACTACAGTCCTGAAGGACTCATTTGATCTCTGCTGTAAGGACAGCACCCCAAAAAGCCCTTTTAGGGCTAGAACATCAGTCTGCTTTTTTTTTTTCCTGTGTAATCTAATTGCAGTTGCCTGCCTGCCAGCGTGTGTGTCAGGCTCACAGCGTATACTGTGCCCACTTGCCCTGTGCCACCAGTCATATCTGGTGTCACAATAGCTTGCATTTAAAAAAAACTAAATACTTTTTTGACTGTAATATAATAGCAGTCAGTTTCCTTCACACATGTGTGTTTCAGGGCCTGCCAGGGCACAGTGTCACACCAGTGCAACTCATATCTGGTGTAACAGTAGTGTACATTTAAATACAATTTTTTTGTAATAGATTGAATAGCAGTTAGTTGTCTGCAAGCGTGTGTGTCAGGCCTACAGCGTCTACTCTGCCAACTTCTGCCAGTGCACAGTGCCACTCATATATGTTGTCACAGTAGCTTGCACACATAGTACCACTAATCGAAAAAAAAATGACAGGCAGAGGCAGGCCACCCCGCAGGGGCCGTCGTGGTCGTGGTGCTGTGATTCCCTTTGGCCCTAGAATAATGCCCAGTGTTCAGAGGCCACGTACCCTGAACTTGAAAAGTTCTGAGGACATAGTTGACTGGCTAACACAGGACACCCAATCTTCTACAGCTTCCGCTCGGAACCTTGACGCACCATCCTCCTCCAGCTGAGCTTCGTGCACCTCTCAAGTTACCACTCGCCCACCTGCCGCCACCACCAACACTAGCACCACAGCCGCTGCACTTGATCTGTCAGAGGAGTTATTTACACATCAGTTGGAAGAAATGAGTGATGCGCAACCATTATTGCCAGAGGATGTAGATAACAGGGATATGCCTCAGTCAGGCAGCATTACACACATGGACGTACGGTGTGATGATGATGATGTTGTACCCGCTGCTGCTTCCTTTGCTGAGTTGTCAGATACAAGTGAAGCGGTTGATGATGACGATGCGTCCGTGGATGTCACGTGGGTGCCCGCTAGAAGAGAAGAAGAACAGGGGGAAAGTTTAGATGGGGAGACAAAGAGGAGGAGGAGACGAAATGGAAGCAGGGAGAGGTCGTCGCAAAGAGCTAGTGGCACAGTCAGACAGCATGCATCGGCACCCGGGGTCAGCCAGACAGCACGCCAATCAACGCATGCTGTTGCCACCACCAGAATGCCGTCATTGCAGAGCTCAGCAGTGTGGCATTTTTTTGGTGTGTCTGCCTCTGACAACAGCAATGCCATTTGCGACCTGTGCCAAAAGAAACTGAGTCGTGGGAAGTCCAACACCCACCTAGGTACAACTGCTTTGTGAAGGCACATGATCGCACATCACAAACACCTATGGGATCAACACATGAGTACAAGCAGCACACAAACTCAAAGCCGCCATCCTCCTCCTGGTCCAGCATCTTCAGCCACGTCAACCACTGCTGTCCTCCTTGCCCCCTCTCAACCATCCGCCACTCTGTTTCTCGCCTTGAGCAGTTCCCACAGTCAGTTGTCTGTCAAGGACATGTTTGAGCGAAAGAAGCCAATGTCACAAAGTCACCCCCATGCCCGGCATCTGACAGCTGGCTTGTCTGAACTCTTAGCCTGACAGCTTTTACCATACAAGCTGGTGGAGTCTGAGGCATTCCAAAAATTTGTAGCTATTGGGACACCGCAGTGGAAGGTACCAGGCCGAAATTTCTTTGCACAAAAGGCAATCCCCAACCTGTACTCGATTGTGCAAAAGGAAGTAATGGCATGTCTGGCACACAGTGTTGGGGCAAGGGTCCATCTGACCACTGATACCTGGTCTGCAAAGCATGGTCAGGGCAGGTATATCACCTACACTGTGCATTGGGTAAACCTGCTGACGGCTGCCAAGCATGGAATGCATGGCTCTGCAGAGGAGTTGGTGACACCGCCACGACTTGCAGGCAGGCCTGCTGCCACCTCCTCTACTCCTCCTACTCCATCCTCTTCCATAACCTCCTCGGCTGAGTCCTCTTCTGCTGCTGCGTCTTGCTCCACATCAACGGCACCCCCCAGCTCCCCAGGTACTATTCCACATCCCGGATACGGCAGTGTCACGCCGTCTTGGGGTTGACTTGCCTGAAAGCCGAGAGTCACACCGGACCAGAACTCCTGTCCGCCCTGAACGCACAGGTGGATCAGTGGCTGACTCCGCACCAACTGGAGATCGGCAAAGTGGTTTGTGACTGTTACAAATGGCTAAAATGTTACGGTTGCCTCCAGGCTGGCTGGAAGTTGGACCGTAGAAATGGATGCTCCTAGCGCTTACCCAAGGACCATCAGCACCGTAGCCACCCTAAGCACTGCGAACTCCACGAACCACCGCTGCTGGGCTGGTATCTCGCCGTCTGCTCTGCGCCCTGGACCTACGACCAGGCTCCAGGTTCCAATAGGTGAACCTCTTCCTTCTGTAGAGCGAAGCAGGATCAGGAACAAGAGCCCTTACAAGAGCTCAGTAGCTAAGGGAGTATGCAGAGCATAGCAATCCCTGTAGTGATTATAGCTGTCCCCTACAAACATGAGTCGAGGCTGCAAGTTAGAGGGTCAGAAGAGGTCTGAGGTCTGGAACACCCAGCCTGGCTTTTATTGAGGTTACATGCAAATAGGACACTCTCAGGGGGAGGCATAAAATCACCAATCACACATCTGGTGCAGCCCACACATTCCCTCCCCTCAGATAAACAGTTAAACCAATTATTACATACAGTAAAAATACAGTTTTTACACACACACTGTAACTTTAAAACCATACATCCAATTTCAAAAGTTGCATATTCCGACTCAGCATACATCAAACATAAACCCTTCCAAAAATCAGCCAAATCCCCCCAGTGGATCAAAAGTTAGCTGGAAGTCCTTTATGACCGACCGCAAGCACAATTTCCTGCCCAAAACAGTTCCATAGATTTGGGCTGTGCGGTCGGTCAATTTCATGCGAAAAAACGAACGGGACTTAGTCTCTGGAGCTGCAAGTTCCGTATGGGAGAAGGTATGGGTCAGCGGTGTTCGGCAGAATGTGTAGCCGATTTTAGTTCCACAGAATCTTTAGCATACATCGCTGACCGCATTTGAGGAAACCAAGATGGCCGCCGCCACGTGCAATTAACCGGCAGTAACCTCACAGCCTGGGAGGTAAATTGCCTGCACACTTTAGCTTCTGGGTGGTCCGCCTGTGTGGTACTTGGTTCAGTAAGCCCTATTTACTGAACCAAGTGGGGGACAAGTTATTTTAAAGGTCTGGGGACATAGTCTTAAAGGGGCATTGTTCAGCAAAGTCACAATATGTCCCCAGACGGTTCTTAAAGGGCCATACACACCCAATAAAAGTTAATACATTTTCAGGGGCACAATCTTCCAGGGGCCATAGTCATGAGGCAGGAGGCTGGCAAATAGGCTTCTCCACAATCCAGGGAAGCAGGGCAATTTTTCATTTAAAGGGCCAGTTACAAATAGCCATTTGTAACAGTGACAACAGAAGAAATTTGTTGGCGGCATTGAATTTGGGCAAGTTGACACGTGCCGTGCATGGCACATGTGTGTAATCTGATTGTACAACGCTTTGTGCATAAGTACCCAGGCTTACAGGACGTCTTGAAGCAGGCCAGGAAGGTGTGTGGCCATTCCAGGCATTCCTACACGGCCATGGCGCACTTTGCAGATATCCAGCGGTGAAAAAACATGCCAGTGAGGCGCTTGATTTGCGACAGCCCGACACGTTGGAATTCAACATTCCTAATGTTCGACCGCCTGCTCCAACAAGAAAAAGCAGTTAACGACTATTTGTATGACCGGGGTGCTAGGACAGCCTCTGCGGAGCTGGGAATTTTTTTGCCACGTTACTGGTTGCTCATGCGCAATGCCTGTAGGCTCATGCGTCCTTTTGAGGAGGTGACAAACCTAGTCAGTCGCACCGAAGGCACCATCAGCGACATCATACCATTTGTTTTCTTCCTGGAGCGTGCCCTGCAAAGAGTGCCTGAAATGTTACCGAATTAAGTCGGAAAGGATGCAGCAGTTCCAAAATAAATTAAAAAGTATGCTTTACACAGCGTATAAGGGTGATGTGTCACAGCACAACGGGAATCTAACAGGGGAAGAGTTGAAAGTAATCCTCCTCGTACCACGACCACGCCGGCAAGGACAGGACGCTTTACAGATGTGTTGTTGATGGAGGACATGCGGAGCTTTTAAAGTCCAATGCATCGCCACAGCCCTTTGGGGTCCACCCTCAGAGAACGATTCGACCGACAGGTAGCGGACTACCTCGCCTTAACTGCAGATATCGACACTCTGAGGAGCGATGAACCCCTTGACTACTGGGTGTGCAGGCTTGACCTGCGATAGAACTTCTGGCCTGCCCCGTTTCAAGTGTCCTGTCAGAAAGGACCTTCAGTGCAGCAGGAGGTATTGTCACTGAGAAGAGAAGTCGCCTAGGTCAAAAAAGTCTAGATTACCTCACCTTTATTAAGATGAATGAGGGATGGATCCCGAAGGGACTGACAGTGGGCGATACATTTGACTAAAAAAGGCCTGATGAGGGGGACGTAACAGGGATTAAACTGATAAGAATAGTACTACTTAACACACCACTCCTATCTGGTGG
The DNA here is from genome assembly GCF_036172605.1 of Pelobates fuscus. Classification (NCBI taxonomy): domain Eukaryota; kingdom Metazoa; phylum Chordata; class Amphibia; order Anura; family Pelobatidae; genus Pelobates; species Pelobates fuscus. The sequence continues at coordinate 440,943,641 of NC_086318.1, forward strand.
CACATTAGATTGCACGCGCAGTGCCCCAAATTTGAAGTAGGAGGACCGACCAAGCATCTTTTTCCATCTCCCGGTTCCTAAAATCGATGCCATATACAAGCTCCCTGATAGGGGACGTAACAGGGATTAAACTGATAAGAATAGTACTACTTAACACACCACTCCTATCTGGTGGCACATTAGATTACACGCGCAGTGCCCCAAATTTTAAGTAGGAGGACCAACCAAGCATCTTTTTCCATCTCCCGGTTCCTAAAATCGATGCCATATACACGTCCCCTGATAGGGGACGTAACAGGGATTAAACTAATAAGAATAGTACTACTTAACACACCACTCCTATCTGGTGGCACATTAGATTGCATGTGCAGTGCCCCAAATTTGAAGTAGGAGGACCGACCAAGCATCTTTTTCCATCTCCCGGTTCCTAAAATCAATGCCATATACACATCCTCTGATAGGGGACATAACAGGGATTAAACTGATAGGAATAGTACTGCTTAACACACCTTATAATAACGCAGAGAGAGGCAATGCAGAGAGAGGAGTCTGAAGAAGAGGAGTCAGAGGAGGAAGGTGGCTTTTAGGAAGTGGAAGACCAAACACAGCAGGCGTCCCGGGGGGCTTGTTGTCACCTTTCGGGGACCCTTGGTGTTGTACGTGGCTGGGTGGAGGAAGAGACCTTCAATGACATCAGTGAGGACAAGGAACGGGACATGGCTAGCTTGGTATCCAACCTTGTGCAAATGGGGAGTTTGCGGTTGTGCAAATGGACTGTTTGCGGTTGTTTGCGGTGCGTTAAACGGGGAGTTTGGTCTGTCACTGTGAAGCGGGCGTAACCCTTACACTACCTGATCGATTACCTGATCACACCTGATGTTTTAAAGCACGATATTCCAAACAATTTAGGAATGTTAGGCGATTTATGCCCTTTATGGATTAAAACCAGACTCTGCATCAACTATGTAATTTTCCATGGGAGTTTTGCCATGGATCCCCCTCCAGCATGCCACAGTCCAGGTGTTAGTCCCCTTGAAACAACTTAAAATTCACCTGCCTATTGAAGTCTATGGCGGTTCGCCCGTTTGCGAACATTTGCAGAAATTCGCGTTCGCCATTCGCGAACAGAAAATGTTATGTTCGCGACATCTCTACTGCCTGGGTTCAGCTTAATTCTATGATAGAACTGTATAACTTCCTGGGTTCAGCTTGGTTATATGTGAGGACTTCAAAGTGAGTGCTTTGTAATGTCTTGTTTTGGATATACTTTCTGAGGATTCTCAGCAGCTAGTAATTTAAAATAATATTTTATCTATTTATACTGTTTAGCCCTAGTCCTAGCAGGGACTCTACTCCGCTAGTTACACCATAGTAGAATCAGGAACAAGTAAAACAATCCAGTGGAGCAGTCAGGCACAGTAAAATAATCCAAGAATCTCCCACCTCTTCCCCAACAACTGGACGACACACAGCTCTGGCTGTATTGACACATACACTTACACTTTTATGCCCAGTCCCATGCAAAGCTTTCTTGTACTCCAAAAGTACGCCAACCATCCATAGGAACCTCACAAAAAGTACATTCTCCTTTAGCCCTGATCTGAGCGACCAACATATTCAAGAATCACTCATCGTGATGAAGTTTTGACCGACCAGACATGAGGCGCTAGCCTAAAATAGTTCCAGAGGGGGGAAGGGGCCGGACCGCCGAGCTGGATCGTTGCCGAGCAGGGAGAGGCTGGCTCATCGAGCTTCAGTCCCCTGGAGGAGAAACTTTCGTTACAACTGAGGCCTTCTCCAGCGGTGAGTGGGGCGGACAGCCGCTGCCCTACTATCCTGCAACACAGAACCCAGCATGGGGCACGAATCCAGGCGGACCCAGCCCCGTTCCTCCCCCTATGGACCGGTGGGGGTGATCCCGGTCCTCACCCAAAGGCCCTGACCGAGATAACGCGGCTGAAGCCACGGGTCCGACCACTACGTCCAAGATGGTGGGCGCCATGTGCGCAGGAGACAAAGGGAGGACCAGCACCCTCTCCGAGCCCACGGATAACACTGCGGCCCCTAACTCCAGACCCTGCAATACCGGGAAGCGTGATAACTACTACCTACCCTTGCAGCCATCTGAACCAGCAACGACGACAGCTGCACAGCACTACCCAGCGCACCGACCTTTCCCGCCTGAACAGACCGAGCCTGTCGACAAGCGGGACAACACTGTGCGGAGACAGACCTCTTACTCACCTCCCATTCTGCCTGTAACAAAACGACCCACGAACCGACGACCACACGCAAACGACACTGAACTCCCCACCAGGGCTGACTCCGACTCTCAGTGGACCAAGAGGGACAGGCACACTGGAACGCAGCTGCAGCCCCAGAGACACCAGCGAGAAACTTACGATGCAGCACGGCTGGACTGTGTTCAGATGCCTGCTCTGGCGGACACTCGCCCCCTGCTACACTGTAGCGGATTGGTACCGGGCTGTCCTACAACATGTATGGGGATAATTGTATTTGGTCATATTGCTAGTTTAATGTGTGTGAACATGCATAGAAATCATTGTATCCGGGTATATTGGCAGTTGAATGTGTGTAAAGTACTGTATTCCTCTGGTTGTTCGGTAGAATCATTCGAATGAAACAAGGGAATGAAACTATCGAACAACCAGACCACCCTGTGTAAAGTGTGCCTTCAATTACCGTTTGCAACAATGTTGCAAACGGGTAATTACCTATTCGTGCAGTGTGGTCTTTGTCCTCTGGGTGGCCGCCATTCGGGATACGAACACGTGGCGGCGGCCATCTTAAACTACCGAACAGCGGTGTTTTGCCGTCGAGTGTCTGGAACTAAAATCGGACACTTGACTAGGCAAACACTGCTGAGACCTCCATACTTCCAGAAATTCGTATAGAAACTACCGAATGACCCGCCGTTCGGTAGAAAGAAACTCACGAACTAGGGGATTCATGCGCATTCCCCTTAGTCTCTATAACCCAGGCAATTCGTCTGTTTCATTCCCTTTTCTGTGACCGACCGCAGGGCCAAAATGCATGGAACTGTTTTCGGATACTTTACCCATGCGGTCGGTCAAATCTTTGGAACCCCATATCTCACGAACCGTTTATCCGAATGGGCTGATTTTAAAATATGTTGTTCCTCCAGACTAGGGCTATCTGGAGATATTGGATTTGTGGATGTACCCCAAGTATTTAGGGTACATCCAAAACTTGGGTAAAACTATGTACATGATAAGGGGATTATGATGCTAGAGGAGGGGAGGAGATGTGTGGGAGGTTACTGTTCACAGATTGGATAATGTCTTAAGTGATAGAACCTCCTCCCTTGCATGGGAGAGGGCTTTATAAGGAACTGTGGAATAAAGCTTGTCAGTTCTACTCCTGAAACTGTGTGTCGTCCAGTTATTGGGATTGCGATGGGGATATTGCTGTATTACTCTACCTGCTAGAAACCTTGCCTGTGGACTTATCATCACCTTATCCCTGAGCCTCACTGGGATCTCTAGTGGAGAATAGCTGTGAAAGATCGGCTCTCCGCTACATTGGTTGGCAGCGCTGGGATCCAAACTCACAGAGGAACAAGCGTACGGATGGAGATTGATTTTTCTGCGCTAAAACGCTCCACGCTAAAGGACCTCCTAGAGGCAAGGGGTATACAAGCCAGCAATAAGAAGAAAGCAGTACTTGTTACAGAACTCATGGCAGAGTACAGAATGGAGGGCGATTCAGTTCCGGCACAGAGGGAGCCGGGAGGAACACCACAAGGATCGGAATTCCAGAGGCAGGTTCAGTTCAGGCTATCCTTTTATGGGGAAAACCCCCCCCAGCAGACATTATTACCAGGACAGTGTCCGAGGTACAAGAATTCATCCTAAGGACACAGGCGACAACAGTTCCAGAACAAAGCTCTGCAAGTAGTGTGCCACAGGAAGGTAAGCCTAAAATACCGTACCAGGCTTTTAAAACATATGTGGAGGCAGAGGAAGATATAGACGCTTTCCTGCAAGACTTTGAGAGACTGTGTGCACTGCATAAAATTAACACAGAGGACTGGGTACCTATTTTGGCCGGAAGGTTAACCGGGAGGGCAGCAGAGGCATATCAGACTGTACCTAATGACGAAATAAGGAATTACAGTAAAGTAAAAGAAATTATACTCGCCAGGTATGCTATAACACCCGAGGCATACCGGCGGAGATTCCGGGATTTAAAGAAAGCAGAGAAGGACTCGCACGCAGAGTGGGCATGCCGATTACAGAGGGCAGCACTCGGGTGGGTGCAAGCTAGCAAGGCACGTTCTATGGAGGATGTAATACAGATGTTGCTGATGGAGCAGTTCTATGAGGGAGTAACCAGTGAGGTCCAGGAATGGGTAAGGGACAGAAACCCTACTTCCCTCACCGAGGCTGCTAGAAAAGCAGATGACTACCTGGATGCACGCAGGCCACAAAAACCTGCAGCTCCAAAAGCAACCTTTAAAACGTTCGGGGGAAAACAAGCAGTCCGGGGGTTACGAGATTCGGGAGCCACCATCACTTTGGTACAGAGCCACCTGATTTCAGATCAGGCAAAACTGAACAAAACTGTTGCCGTCCGGGTAGCTGGGGGAGCAGTGTACCGGCTACCTACAGCAAGGGTACATTTACATTGGGGAGCGGGGGCAGGGGAAGTGGAGGTGGGGTTGATGCCGCATTTACCGGCGGAGGTTTTATTGGGGAACGATCTGGGGAGGCTCACTTCTGCTTTTGAGGTCAACCCTGTAGTCACCCGACAACAGGCCCGCATCCAGGACCACAACACACTGCCGGAGGTCCAGGTAAGCAACCCTACCCCCCCCTCTAGAATGTGTCCCCTGGGCTCCACCTAATGAATTTGTAGCTGAAGTTGCAACAGACCCCACGCTTCAGGTCTATAGGGACAAGGTTGTCACGGGTCCCCCCGGGGCGGAGGGAGAGAGATTTATCTGGGATAAACAACTTTTGTACAGGGAAACAAGCAAGCAGATTACGGGGTCAGACCCGATAGCGAGGAGACAATTAGTGGTACCGCAGCGGTACCGGGCTGAATTACTCCGGATAGCGCATGATATTCCGCTATCCGGACATCTAGGAGTTAGTCGCACCAGGTACAGACTAACCCAGAGTTTCTTCTGGCCAGGGATTAGCCAGGAAGTACGCAGATATTGCACGACTTGCGATACCTGCCAGAGAGTGGGAAAAAGGGGAGATCGCAGGAAGGCTAAACTTCACCCCTTACCCATAATAGAGGAACCTTTTAGCCGAATAGCGGTGGATCTGATAGGCCCCCTCAATAAAGCTAGCCCGTCAGGAAAAAGGTATATTTTAACGGTAGTAGATTATGCCACCAGGTATCCAGAGGCAGTGGCTCTGACCAACATCCACGCTGAAACGGTCGCGGATGCCCTCATGCGGATATTCTCCCGGATGGGATTACCCAGGGAGATTATCTCGGATCAGGGTACCCAGTTTACCGCAGAATTCACCCAACACCTCTGGAGGATCTGTGGCATTAAGCCTATTATCAGTGCCCCTTACCACCCCCAGACGAACGGGCTCTGCGAACGATTCAATGGTACCTTGAAGCAGATGCTCCGAACCTTCGCAGAGACCCACAAGGACTGGGAACGATTCCTGCCGCACCTCCTATTCGCATACCGGGAGGTGCCGCAGGAATCCACAGGGTTCTCCCCGTTTGAATTACTGTTTGGGAGGAGGGTCCGAGGCCCATTAGATCTTATTAGAGAGCATTGGGAGGGAGACCGGAGCACAGACGGCACCCCCATCATACCATATGTGTTGGCCTTTCGGGACCGCCTAGAAGCGTTGACCAAGACGGTAAGGGAAAACCTTCAGGAGGCCCAGACCCGCCAGCGCACATGGTATGATCGGGGAGCCAGGGACCGTAGCTTTCAGGTCGGGCAGAAAGTACTAATTTTAAAACCTGTCCGACATGATAAGTTACAGGCCGCCTGGCAGGGCCCATATAAGGTGGTGGAGCAAAGATGTGACACCACCTATATTATCGGCCCCTGCACAGGGACTGGGGGGCGACGCATGCTCCATGTGAACATGCTGAAGCCCTACCACGAGCGTACTGAGGAGGTAACCGCCATCTGTGCCCCTAACACGGAAGAGTTTGACAGCTTACCCCTCCCCGATTTGCTGGGGGATGGGCAGTTGTCCGGGGATTTAGGGGAGGTTGCGCTGGGAGATCGGCTGAGCCCACAGGAGCGGATCGAGGTACAGCAACTATTAGAAGAGAAACGCGACACGTTCTCTAATGTACCTGGATACACGCCTCTGGCAACTCACCGGGTCGAGACCCCAGGGCAACTACCCATGCGCCAGACTCCCTACCGCATCCCAGAAGCGGTACAGGCAAACATGCGTAAGGAGATCGACGAGATGCTCCAACTGGGGGTGATTGAACCCTCAGACAGTCCTTGGGCATCTCCTGTAGTCCTCGTACCAAAGCGAGACGGTACGACCCGCTTCTGCGTGGACTATAGGAGATTGAACGAGAAGACCGTATACGACGCCTATCCGATGCCCCGGATAGACGAGTTACTGGACAGAATGGCCAGGGGACCAATACCTCACCACTATTGACTTGTGTAAAGGTTATTGGCAAATCCCTCTGGCCCCAGACGCCATCCCGAAGTCGGCCTTTGTCACCCCATTTGGCTTGTACCAGTTTAAGGTCATGCCATTTGGGATGAAAAACGCCCCAGCCACCTTCCAAAGGATGGTGGATCGACTCCTGGATGGATTTCAGGACTATACCTGTGCCTACCTGGACGATATTGCTATTTTTAGCAATACGTGGCAGGAACATTTAGCTCACATAGGAGCTGTGCTAGATAGGATAAGGGAAGCAGGTTTGACCTTGAAGCCGGCCAAGTGTAGTATCGGAATGGCTGAGGTACAGTACCTGGGACATAGAGTAGGGTGCGGTAAACAGAAACCCGAACCCGCCAAAGTAGAGGCTGTAGCCCAGTGGCCCACCCCTAGGACTAAGACCCAGGTTTTAGCGTTTCTAGGGACAGCAGGGTATTACAGGAAGTTTGTTCCCAATTATAGCGCCCTGGCCAAACCCCTCACTGACCTGACCCATAAGAACCTTCCCCGCCAAGTAAACTGGACCCCGGAGTGTGAGCAGGCATTCCAACAATTGAAAAATGCACTGATAAATGCCCCTGTCTTGGCAGCTCCCAATCCAACTAAACGTTTTCTTGTTCACACAGACGCTTCTATGTTTGGATTGGGGGCAGTACTGAGTCAAGTCGGGGCCAATGGCGGCGAACATCCAGTGGCTTACATCAGTCGCAAACTGTTACCTCGAGAAGTAAGCTACGCCGCCATCGAAAAGGAGTGCCTGGCTGTGGTGTGGGCCCTAAAGAAACTGCAGCCCTATTTATATGGACAGCCCTTTTCCTTGCTCACGGATCACAACCCGTTAGTCTGGCTGAACCGGGTGGCTGGGGACAACGCCAGGCTGCTGCGCTGGAGTTTGGCGCTACAGCCTTTTGACTTTAATATCCAGTACCGGCCGGGTAAGCAGAATGGAAATGCTGACGGGTTGTCAAGACAAACTGACTTAGAGAAATGATACGTGAGCCCCCGGACATCCCCAAGCCGATCCGTGTTGGATCAGACTGTGTATGCCGGCTTGTGGGCAAGGGGGAGCAGTGTAGCGGATTGGTACCGGGCTGTCCTACAACATGTATGGGGATAATTGTATTTGGTCATATTGCTAGTTTAATGTGTGTGAACATGCATAGAAATCATTGTATCCGGGTATATTGGCAGTTGAATGTGTGTAAAGTACTGTATTCCTCTGGTTGTTCGGTAGAATCATTCGAATGAAACAAGGGAATGAAACTATCGAACAACCAGACCACCCTGTGTAAAGTGTGCCTTCAATTACCGTTTGCAACAATGTTGCAAACGGGTAATTACCTATTCGTGCAGTGTAGTCTTTGTCCTCTGGGTGGCCGCCATTCGGGATACGAACACGTGGCGGCGGCCATCTTAAACTACCGAACAGCGGTGTTTTGCCGTCGAGTGTCTGGAACTAAAATCGGACACTTGACTAGGCAAACACCGCTGAGACCTCCATACTTCCAGAAATTCGTATAGAAACTACCGAATGACCCGCCGTTCGGTAGAAAGAAACTCACGAACTGGGGGATTCATGCGAATTCCCCTTAGTCTCTATAACCCAGGCAATTCGTCTGTTTCATTCCCTTTTCTGTGACCGACCGCAGGGCCAAAATGCATGGAACTGTTTTCGGATACTTTACCCATGCGGTCGGTCAAATCTTTGGAACCCCATATCTCACGAACCGTTTATCCGAATGAGCTGATTTTAAAATATGTTGTTCCTCCAGACTAGGGCTACCTGATACAAGATATTGGATTTGTGGATGTACCCCAAGTATTTAGGGTACATCCAAAACTTGGGTAAAACTATGTACATGATAAGGGGATTATGATGCTAGAGGAGGGGAGGAGATGTGTGGGAGGTTACTGTTCACAGATTGGATAATGTCTTAAGTGATAGAACCTCCTCCCTTGCATGGGAGAGGGCTTTATAAGGAACTGTGGAATAAAGCTTGTCAGTTCTACTCTTGAAACTGTGTGTCGTCCAGTTATTGGGATTGCGATGGGGATATTGCTGTATTACTCTACCTGCTAGAAACCTTGCCTGTGGACTTATCATCACCTTGTTCCTGAGCCTCACTGGGATCTCTAGTGGAGAATAGCTGTGAAAGATCGGCTCTCCGCTACATACACAAAACAGGCAGAGCAGGTATCGGATAGTAGTGGCACTCCCCCTGTTTGTGAGGTTTCAGGACCTTCACGACGACGGCTCCCCACAGAGGCAGTATGGGGGGTCCCGGTCGGCCAGGGTGATAATAGTATTAAAACGACTTATCTAAATCTAGCCTGAATACCACTCATAATTAAACTGTACTAGCCTGTCTATATAGCTAATGCTGTATATATGCATAATCTGTGTCGACCATAGACTAGCTTAAACACTGACCAAGCTTTATTACCATACAAACCTACTCTTAACAATCGAACCTAAACTGCATATAATAAAAATGTGCCTGTTAATCTCTTGTCCCGCATGTTTAGCAAGGAATTTGCCTGAGGACTGCTTTCGGGGCACCTCACGCCTGCTTGTGAAATCTTTACGCACTGCAAAAATAAAGAATTATAAAAAAAAATAGTTCCAGAGAATTAGGTGTCCTGTTCAGTCTCCGTTCATAAGGTTCCTGTGCGAAAACCATACAAGTTAATCTCTAGCTTTCAGCATACGAATGCTCCCCCTGTTTGGTAATACAAATCTCCCAAACACCGTTTGTGTAGGTGGTCAGGAACAGAAATGGGCAGCAGTCAAAAGTTTACAGTTTTTCACATGAGTGCCTAGTCGAAAGAGTTCCAGGCACTTGACAACCAAGTACCGCTGCCCTCGTTTGGGAGGCAAGATGGCCTCATTTCTCTCTTCCTCGTTTTTCACACTTGAGGGGCACACAGGAGGTACTCGTTAGGGAGATGAATGGATCCCGTTAGTGTGAAGTCTCCCCAACAGCCAAAGAGGAACCACTCAAAATAACAGGGGGAAAGACATGGTACTGCCAAATCAAGGAATAAACGTAGCTGGTAAGTGTCTATTCCGCTACACTGCTCCCCTGTAACCACAAGCCAGCATACACAGTCTGATCCTCGGCTTGGTGATGTTCGGGGGGTGCTCACGGATAATTTTTCAAGTTCTGTCTGTCTGGACAACCCGTCAGCATTTCCGTTTCATTTTCCGGGGCGGTGGTGTATAGTGAAGTCAAAAGGCTGCAGTGCCAAACTCCAGCGCAGCAGCCTCGCGTTATTCCCCACCTGAACAACGGGTTGTGATCCGTGAGCAAAGAGAAGGGCTGTCCGTACAAATAGGGTTGCTATGTTTTCAAGGCCCACACCATGGCCAGGCATTCCTTCTCAATGGCGATGTAGCTTACTTCTCAAGGGAACAACTTGCGACTGATGTAAACCACGGGATGTTCTCCGCCATCGGGCCCGACTTGGCTCAGTACTGCTCCCAATCCAAACATAGAAGCATCTGTATGGACAAGAAAGTGTTTAGTCAGATTGGGGGCTTCCTATAGAACCCTGCCGTCCCAAGAAAAGCTAGCACCTATGTCTTTGTTCTGGGGGTTGGTCACTGGGCCACTGTCTCAATCTTAGCGGGCTTGGGCTTCTGTTGCCCACATCCCACTTGGTGACCGAGGTACTGTACCTTGGCCATGCCTATATTGCACTTACTAGGCTTAAGGGTTAAGCCCGCTTCCGTAATCCTATCTAGGACCGCTCCTATATGGCCCAAGTGCTCCTGCCAGGTATCGCTGAAGATGGCGATATCATCAAGATAGGCACAGGCATAGTCTTGGAACCCATTCAGGAGCCAGTCCACCATCTGCTGGAAGGTAGCGGAAACGTTTTACATCCCAAGTGGCATCACCCGAAATTGGTACAGGCCGAATGGGTTGACAAACGCAGACTGGCTTCAGGGGCTAGAGGGATCTGCCAATACCCCTTCCAAAGATCAATAGTAGTGAGGTATTGGCCCCTAGCCACCTGGTCTAAGAGCTCATCTATCCTAGGCACTGGATAGGCATCTGACACAGTCTTGTCATTCAACCACGCAGAAATGGGTAGTGCTATCCTGTTTCGGCACAAGGATTACTGGGAAGGCCCAGCGGCTGTCAGAGGGCTTAATAACCCCCAGTTGGAACGTCTCTTGAATCTCATTTTGCATACTTTCCCGTACCGATTCTGGTATTCGGTAAGGGGATTGGCGTAGTGGGAGTTGACCTGGTGTCTCTACCCGGTGAGTGGCCAAAGGGGTCTCCTCTTATAGCTGCCGTACCTGAGAACACTCCTGCGGGCTCAGCCATTCGCCCAACTTGACAGCCGTTGGGCCGTTCGCCCAACTTGACCTTCTCTCTCTCACCTGATTGACTTCCTTTCCCTAGGAGGTTGGGAAGGGGAAGGTTGTCGAAATCCTCAGAGGCAGGGCACAGATCGCTGCCACCTCCTCTGCTCGCTGATGGTGGGGCTTTAGCATGTTCACGTAGGACATGCGTCGCCCTCCCGCTCCAGAGCAAGGGCCGATCACATAAGTGGTGTCGCACTTTTGCTCCACCAGCTAGTATGGGCCTGCCAGGCAGTCTGCAGCTTGTCATTCCAGACAGGTTTTCAAATTAAAACTTTCTGCCCTACATGAAAGCTATGGTCTCTGGCGCCCCGATCGTACCAGGTGCACTGGCGGCTCTGTGCCACCTGGAGGTTCTCCCGTACCGACCTAGTTAACTCCTCCAGATGGTTACGAAACTACAGCACATATAGAACGATGGGGGTCCCATCCTGGCTAGTATTCCCCTCCTTATGTTCCTGGATAAGGTCTAAGGGTCCCCTCACCCACCTCCCAAAGAGTAGGTCTCCCAGTCTCGGCTGGTGTCTGCAAACATCTGGAGCATTTGCTTCAATGTCCCGTTGAAGCGTTCGCAGAGACCGTTGGTCTGGGGGTGGTAAGGGGAGCTCATAATCGGCTTAATGCCGCAGAGCCTCCAGAGTTAGTGGGTGACCTTTGAGGTAAATTGGGTGCCCTGATCCGACACTTTCTCCCGGGGAAATCCCATGCGGGAGAAGATTCGCATCACGGCCTCCTCGACCGTTTCCGCATGGATGTTGGTCAGTGTCACTGTTTCTGGGTACCTGGTAGTGTAGTCCACCACAGTCAAGATATATTTCTTGCCGGACGGGCTAGACATAGCTACCAGGTCCCCACCAGGTCTACCGCTATTTGGCTATAAGGTTCCTCAATCATGGGGAGAGGGTGGAGCTTGGCCTTGTGGCGGTCTCCCCTCTTACCTACACTCTGGCATGTATCGTAGATCTGGATGACCTAGTACCGCTACCCTCGTTTTGGAGACAAGATGGCCACCATTCTCTCTGCCACGTGTTCGGTTATACAAAATGGCAGCCACCCATGGGAAGCACTCATTAATTGTTTTTCTCTTGTAATTTTCACACTCATGGGGCTGGTGTTAACCTTCTAATGGGGCACAGGGCTGGTCCTCGTTCCGGAGACGAATGGATCACGTTCGTATAAAGTCTCCTGAACGGCAAAAGAGGAACCACTCGAAATAACATGGGAAAAGACATAGTACTGTAACAATGAGGTACGGACAGCTAAATAAGGGAAGAAACTTAGCTGGTAAGTGTCTATTCCGCTACATACTGCTTTAAACTCTGCTTAATGAAAGGGATTTTGCATTCACTGTCCTCTTGATGTCTATGTTATGAGATTTACTGGAATGTTTTTATTGCAGATGGAGCAGAATAGCGAGCTTGGTGGCAGATGGTATCTTGGTGCCGAGACTTGATAAGATGTGCCAGATTTTACAGGTCATTTTACCAGATAACTGACCAGGTGACCAGGCGATTGCAGCTCAGGAAAAATCTAAAAACTCTTAATGGCCACTGCGATTAAGAATCAGTCAGGTGGAGAGTTGCCTAATTTATCGAGAAAGTAAACATAACTTTTAAACATAATGGAAAGAATTCCTTTGATAAATCCAATGCTGTGATTTTGACTCATTATTTTATCCAAAAGACTTTGATAAATAGAGCCTTTTATCTTGTACAATTTAGAATACCCGTTTCCTGTACTGATTGCTTGCTGGGCTTGCCGAGCCCTAAAGGATTTAAAATAATATTGTGTTTTTTTATGGGATGCAGGTATACCTTTACTTCTCAGCTGGCTTCAACAAGACTAATTAGAGTGTCTACAGAATTTAATCCTTCATCATTTTCCTTTCCTTAATTACTTTTAGTTCTCAGCGTAGGTTTGCTGTGAAGGGCTTTATTGGTTGTAACTTAGCTCGTAGGCTGAAAAAACAACCTTGAATTTTTAACTGTATTCTCTTTGAAAAACAAGCTAATTCAAACTGCTGGGATTTGCACACAATAGCTTCTGGGAAATATTACAAAGATGTGTATTTATGTGTGGCTAGCTGGTACCTGTGTGGTTGTATAAGTTCTATACCTCTTTATGCTTCATCTTATTCTTCATTGCCAATGGGTGCCTTATGTACAAACCTTGTCTACTTCCTACTATTGTTTATCATTGTGAGGGGACATGACCCAGATTTCTTCACTTCTATCGATCACGGTGCTCCAGCTCTTCCAAAAAGTGCTGGGGAGCACAATTCAATGTGGTCCATTGGACATTACATCAAGGCTCCAGGACAGGCTTCCCAAAACTTCTGCCCTCCAGATGTTGCTGAACTACAACTTCCATGATTCTCAGCCTGTCTATTTCATTCATATAATCATGTTCTAGTTCAGCAACTTCTGGAGGGTCAGAGTTTGGGGAAGCCCGCTCTAGGAGATAACAGCACATTCTTATTATCACATTCAGTCCTCCTAGTTCTTCACCAAAAATTTCAGTCCTCGCCAACAGAGACCAACAGAACTTAATGGAAATGTTATGAAGTGAAAGACTGTAGTATATATTATTATTTGAATTTTAATCACAGTCACAATTTGCACAACTAAAAACCCATATGATCTCAGACTATGGCCTAAGTTTAATACTTTGGGGTGAGCTTTTCAAACTATTTAATATTTTTAGATAAACTTATTTAGTTTATTTTTAAAGATATTTAAATATTTTAATATTATTTTCACATGAAAAGTATAACAGCATGCAAAATACATTCAGCTGCCTAGATATGGTAAGAACTCATAGATATGACACTGCTTAGGTGATAAAACAATATATGTTAAGTCGCCCTACAACAGATCATCTATTATCACTCACCGAGGGCCAACAGTCCACGATTCATCAATACCCCCACCTTAACAGTGAAATTCTGACCATTAGTGGACTGAATTAACCCCTTAAAACCGGAGGGGGTACTATTGCGCCCTATTCTAAGCGGCTCTAAATGCCGCAGGGTGTAATAGTATGCCCTCCTTTATTTTTTTTTACTTACCCGGTCGCCGGCGATCCCACGCCGGTGATCGCGGTTGGGGGGACTCCCAGGGAGTCCCCCGCGACAGATCCAGCCTCCTGCAGCCCCCATGACCAAATGGCTACCACAAGCAGATAGTGGATGTGGCTCACATGACAAAATCCTACCAGTGGTTGGAAAAGGCAGGACTGAAAGACAGCACTGAGGAACTAATTCTAGCAGCACAGGAGCAGGCACTAAGTACCAGATCAATAGAAGCTGGAATATACCACACCATGCAAGACCCAAGGTGCAGACTGTGCAAAGAGGCATCTGAGACAGTCCAGCACCTAGTAGCCAGATGCAAGATGTTAGCAGGAACAGCATACAGACAGACAAGCAAGTTCTGGCCAACCAACCATACATCGTGGTGGTAGACAAGGAACGAAAGACTGCAGTCGTGGTGGATGTGGCAATACCCAGTGACTATAACATTAGGAAGAAGGAACATGAGAAGGTGGACAAATACCAAGGGCTGAAAGAAGAACTACAACGGATGTGGAAAGTGAAAAGGCTAGACATACCCCATTTGCAATACCTTGGGTTGTCTACTATTGCAAATGGTATGCCATTATGGGTGTAAATTTAATTCCTGGGCTACTATACAGTCTCAAAGGCAACGTAACCAATCTGGCGAATTTCAATTTTAAATGTAACACGCTATATTTGACCCTGTAACTTCCCAAAACACCATAAAACCTGTACATAGGGGGTACTGTTTTACACGTGAGACTTTGCTGAATACAATTGTGTGTATTTTATTGCAGTAAAAGCAAACAGTATTATGACATTGACAGTTCAAATGTCACGTAGAACTAAAAAAATAACAACATTTCTTATTTTCTCCCATTTTTTTCATATTAAATTATGTTTCATAGCTAAATATTTGATATTAAATGAAAGCCCTGTTTCCCCTGAATAAAATGATATATAATAAGTGTGGGTGCATTTAATATGAAAGAGGTGAATTACGGTTGGACAGACATATAGCGCAAATGCCAGGTTTTGTTTACGTTTACACAACGTGTACATTTGGCTCAGTCCTTAAGGGGTTAAAACATACTGCTCTCCGAGTCCACCTGCTTAGCCCAAGTCAACGCTTTAGATGTGTATACCTATCCTGCATTTCTTAACAAAAAATTGTGCTGTTATTGCACGTCATGACACTGTTTAATCTGTAAATTCTCATTCGCCTGTGCATGCTGTTGTGGCAACACGAGCCTGTTTGTACATACTGCTCTGAATCCTTTATATGTTTTACTGTTGAAGATTCAAGATATTAATATGTATTTTCTTCTTAACATTTTGATGGTCCTTAGTGATGACTCTCTTCCTTGAAACAGACACTGCAACGTTCTCTTTATTAATTAGAAGGCTGCTGGTAACGATTCGATTTCTCTGGAAATAGCTCAGATTTTCTCCACTTATATCTTTTACAAACCAGTCTTTTCATTGCCGGCACAAAGGCCGCTGCTCACAACGTAACCCAGAGCTCCTGCCATCCCGGGAGTGTGAATATTGATTAGGGGACACTAAATGTATCATCTTCCAGGAATACTAGTAAAGATCTCATTTCATTCTCACGTTCCAACTTTCAATTATCTTCTGCTTTGCATTTTGCTGTTTCCTAAAACATGTACATTTTCTTAGCTTCCATTCTACACATTTGAAGGATTTTAGCAAAGATTAACGAGTCATAGTGGTCAGGGCTCGCCCCTGAGTCCCCGCTCACAAGGATAACTAAAGTGGATGCAATGTGTTTGTGTGTGTCTGTGAGGAAAGTGGATACAGTGTGTATGTGTGTGTTTGTAGTGGATGCAAAGTGTGCATGTATGTGTATAGTGGATGCAGTGTGTGTGTGTGTGTGAGTAGTGGATGCACTGTGTGTGTGTAGTGGATGCAAGGTGTGTATGAATGAGTGTAGTGGATGCAGTGTGAGTGTGAGTAAAGTGGATGCAGTGTGTGCGTGTAGTTAATGCAATGTGTGTGTTTGTATAGTGGATGCAGTGTGTGTGTAGTGGATAAAGTGTGTGTAAGTGTGTGTGTGTTTAGTAGATGCAATGTGTGTTTGTGTGCGAGTAAAATGGATGCAGTGTGTGTAGTGAATGCAATGTGTGTGTGTAGGGAATGCAGTTTGTGTGTGTGTAGTGGATGCAGTGTGTGTGTTTAGTGGACGCAGTGTGTTTGTGTGTGTAGTGGATGCAGTGTGTGTGTAGTGGATGCAGTGTGTGTGTGTGTGTAGTGGGTGCAATGTGTGTTTGTGTGGGAGTAAAATGGATGCAGTGTGTGTAGTGAATGCAATGTGTGTGTGTGTGTGTGTGTTTAGTGGACGCAGTGTGTTTGTGTGTGTAGTGGATGCAGTGTGTGTGTGTAGTGGATGCAGTGTGTGTGTATTGGGGATGCTGTGTGTGTATAGGGGATGCTGTGTGTGTATGTGTGTGTGTGTGTGTGTAGTGGATGCAGTGTGTGTGGTGGATGCAATGTGCGTGTGTAGTGGGTGCACGGTGTATATAGTTGGTGTAGTGTATGTATTCAGATAATATTTTTGATTTCATGTCATGTTATTTTAATTTTCTTTTGCAATACCTATACATGGCAGGGGAATGTTTGGATTAGTAGCTTTCCCTGGGGGAAGTCACTCTAGCTCGGTAAGATCAAGGTAAGTTCTTTAAATCCGGTGTTTATTGCAGTGATAACCTCACTGTCTGAGTAAGGGGAAACCCTGGTTTAAATCCATGTAGACCACCTAATGATACATATATTGTCTACCTCAAATCTTAATTGATTCTAAACTCCTTTAATCAGGGTCTTCTTCGTGTCTAATTATCCCCGTTCTACAATTGCAAAGTACTGTAATAATAATCCCATGGACAGTTTGAATGGAGACCTTTAAAATGTAACACGCTGTTAGGGTGTATAATAATGTGTTTATTAGCAAGACAAAGTGAGTTATTCACTAAACAGCAATTTGGAAAATACGGCAGCTGGACTCGTTCTTCGAATTCCGATTTTCAATTCAGTGCAATTCAGTGTTTAGATAATGTGGAAACATTTATTGCAGGGCCATAAATAATGGCCACTTTTCTTAAATATGACTTTCTGTCATCAAAATGATCCATTCATTATGTTTTTAACTCATTATTAATGATGCTTTACTTGGAAGCATAGGCATATTATTATGTGTGATTTATTAATTGGATTGCAATCAGAATATCTAGATACATTTAACTGATTTATGTGCAGGTTATATATAGTAATCTAATCCTATATGATGAGTGTTGAGCCTGACACAGGTGGACATGATACGAGGTCAATGTGTTATGAAACATTCAGAGGAAAATACAAATCATTATGATACATTATTATCTGTCATCTAATGCACATAGCCTGCCCACACACATACATACATCACTTATTGCGAGACCTCTTTCACTGTATTTCACTAAACATAAACAAACAAAAAAATCTGGTGAAAATCTGAAAATCTTCACCCGCCGAAAATTGTGCCATTGTTGTCCCCCACCCTTGCTGGCTTAGGGTCCCCATTAAAATAAACAAACACTAACAAGCTCTCGCCCTTCTACTAATGGTGGGAACGGGGGGGGGGGGGGGGGCAATACAACTAATACTGTTTAAATTTCTATGCTCGCCTTAAAGACTTTTCTCTTCCCTTCCCTTCTCGGTTAGACTTTCACCCAGTCTCCACTCCTTCAAAAAATCTATGAAAACTTACTTCTTTAGGATATCAATTAAACTGTGAACAGCTTTCCCTCCCCGCACCCTGATTCCTCTCCTGCAACTGTCATTAAAACTAAACAATAAGCTCTCAATGAATACTATCCCAGCAACCTACGTTTCTACCCTACCTTTAAATTTTTGTGTCACTTTACCCCACTCCCTCTTTGAGCAGGGCCCTCAATCCCTCTGTTACTGTGTGACTATACCCCACTCCCTCTAACATGTAAACTCACTGAGCAGGCCCTCAATCCCTCTGTTACTGTGTCACTATACCCCACTCCCTCTAACATGTAAACTCACTGAGCAGGCCCTCAATCCCTCTGTTACTGTGTCACTATACCCCACTCCCTCTAGCATGTAAACTCACTGAGCAGGGCCCTCAATCCCTCTGTTACTGTGTCACTATACCCCACTCCCTCTAGCATGTAAACTCACTGAGCAGGGCCCTCAATCCCTCTGTTACTGTGTCACTATACCCCACTCCCTCTAACATGTAAACTCACTGAGCAGGGCCCTCAATCCCTCCGTTACTGTGTCACTATACCCCACTCCCTCTAGCATGTAAACTCACTGAGCAGGGCCATCAATCCCTCTGTTACTGTGTCACTATACCCCACTCCCTCTAACATGTATCCTCACTGAGCAGGCCCTCAATCCCTCTGTTACTGTGTCACTATACCCCACTCCCTCTAACATGTAAGCTCACTGAGCAGGCCCTCAATCCTTCTGTTACTGTGTCACTACAACCCACTCCCTCTAACATGTAAACTCATTGAGCAGGGCCCTCAATCCCTCTGTTACTGTCACTGTACCCCCACTCCCTGTAACATGTAAACTCACTGAGCAGAGCCCTCAATCCCTCTGTTACTGTGTCACTATACCCCACTCCCTCTAACATGTAAACTCACTGAGCAGGCCCTCAATCCCTCTGTTACTGTCACTATACCCCACTCCCTCTAACATGTAAACTCACTGAGCAGGACCCTCAATCTCTCTGTTACTGTCACTATACCCCACTCCTTCTAACATGTAAACTCACTGAGCAGGGCCCTCAATCCCTCTGTTACTGTGTCACTATACCCCACTCCCTCTAACATGTAAACTCACTGAGCAGGGCCCTCAATCTCTCTGTTACTGTGTCACTATAACCCACTCCCTCTAGCATGTAAACTCACTGAGCAGGGCCTCAATCCCTCTATTACTGTGTCGCTATACCCCACTCCCTCTAACATGTAAGCTCAATGAGCAGGGCCCTCAATCCCTCTGTTACTGTGTCACTATACCCCACTCCCTCTAACATGTAACCTCACTGAGCAGGGCCCTCAATCCCTATGTTACTGTGTCACTATACCCCACTCCCTCTAACATGTAAACTCACTGAGCAGGGCCCTCAATCCCTCTGTTACTGTGTCACTATACCCCACTCCCTCTAGCATGTAAACTCACTGAGCAGGCCCTCAATCCCTCTGTTACTGTGTCACTATACCCCAATCCCTCTAACATGTAAACTCACTGAGCAGGGCCCTCAATCCCTCTGTTACTGTCACTATACCCCACTCCCTCTAACATGTAAAGTCACTGAGCAGGGCCTCAAGCCCTCTGTTACTGTATCACTATACCTCACTCCCTCTAACATGTAAACTCATCGAGCAGGGCCTCAATCCTTCTGTTACTGTGTCACTATACCCCAATCCCTCTAACATGTAAACTCACTGAGCAGGCCCTCAATCCCTCTGTTACTGTGTCACTATACCCCACTCCCTCTAACATGTAAGCTCACTGAGCAGGGCCCTCAATCCCTCCGTTACTGTGTCACTATACCCCACTCCCTCTAGCATGTAAGCTCACTGAGCAGGGCCTCAATCCCTCTGTTACTGTCACTATACCCCACTCCCTCTACCATGTAAGCTCACTGAGCAGGGCCCTCAATCCCTCTGTTACTGTGTCACTATACCCCACTCCCTCTAACATGTAAACTCACTGAGCAGGGCCCTCAATCCCTCGGTTACTGTGTCATTACCCCACTCCCTCTAACATGTATACTCACTGAGCAGGCCCTCAATCCCTCTGTTACTGTGTCACTATACCCCACTCCCTCTAACATGTAAACTCACTGAGCAGGCCCTCAATCCCTCTGTTACTGTGTCACTATACCCCACTCCCTCTAGCATGTAAGCTCACTGAGCAGGGCCTCAATCCCTCTGTTACTATCACTATACCCCCACTCCCTCTAGCATGTAAACTCACTGAGCAGGGCCCTTAATCCCTCTGTTACTGTGTCACTGTACCCCACTCCCTCTAGCATGTAAACTCATTGAGCAGGCCCTCAATCCCTCTGTTCCTGTGTCACTATACCCCACTCCCTCTAACATGTAAGCTCACTGAGCAGGGCCTCAATCCCTCTGTTACTGTCACTATACCCCCACTCCCTCTAGCATGTAAACTCACTGAGCAGGTCCTCGATCCCTCTGTTACTGTATCACTATACCTCACTTCCTCTAGCATGTAAGCTCACGGAGCAGGCCCTTAATCCCTCTGTTACTGTGTCACTGTACCCCACTCCCTCTAGTATGTAAACTCACTGAGCAGGCCCTCAATCCATCTGTTCCTGTGTCACTATACCCCTCTCCCTCTAACATGTAAACTCACTGAGCAGGCCCCTCAATCCCTCTGTTACTGTGTCACTATACCCCTCTCCCTCTAACATGTAAACTCACTGAGCAGGCCCCTCAATCCCTCTAACATGTTATCTCACTGAGCAGGGCCCTCAATCCCTCTGTTACTGTGTCACTATACCCCACTCCCTGTAACATGTAAGCTCACTGAGCAGGCCCTCAATCCCTCTGTTACTGTCACTATACCCCACTTCCTCTAACATGTAAACTCACTGAGCTGGGCCCTTAATCCCTCTGTTACTGTGTCACTGTACCCCACTCCCTCTAGCATGTAAGCTCATTGAGCAGGCCCTCAATCCCTCTGTTACTGTGTCACTATACCCCACTCCCTCTAACATGTAAGCTCACTGAGCAGGCCCTCAATCCCTCTGTTACTGTGTCACTATACCCCACTCCCTCTAGCATGTAAGCTCACTGAGCAGGGCCTCAATCCCTCTGTTACTGTCACTATACCCCCACTCCCTCTAGCATGTAAACTCATTGAGCAGGCCCTCAATCCCTCTGTTCCTGTGTCACTATACCCCACTCCCTCTAACATGTAAGCTCACTGAGCAGGGCCTCAATCCCTCTGTTACTGTCACTATACCCCCACTCCCTCTAGCATGTAAACTCACTGAGCAGGTCCTCGATCCCTCTGTTACTGTATCACTATACCTCACTCCCTCTAGCATGTAAGCTCACTGAGCAGGCCCTTAATCCCTCTGTTACTGTGTCACTGTACCCCACTCCCTCTAGCATGTAAACTCACTGAGCAGGCCCTCAATCCATCTGTTACTGTGTCACTATACCCCACTCCCTCTAGCATGTAAGCTCACTGAGCAGGGCCTCAATCCCTCTGTTACTGTGTCACTATACCCCACTCCCTCTAACATGTAAACTCACTGAGCAGGGCCCTCAATCTCTCTGTTACTGTGTCACTATAACCCACTCCCTCTAGCATGTAAACTCACTGAGCAGGGCCCTCAATCCCTCTGTTACTGTGTCACTATAACCCACTCCCTCTAGCATGTAAACTCACTGAGCAGGGCCTCAATCCCTCTATTACTGTGTCGCTATACCCCACTCCCTCTAACATGTAAGCTCAATGAGCAGGGCCCTCAATCCCTCTGTTACTGTGTCACTATACCCCACTCCCTCTAACATGTAACCTCACTGAGCAGGGCCCTCAATCCCTATGTTACTGTGTCACTATACCCCACTCCCTCTAACATGTAAACTCACTGAGCAGGGCCCTCAATCCCTCTGTTACTGTGTCACTATACCCCACTCCCTCTAGCATGTAAACTCACTGAGCAGGCCCTCAATCCCTCTGCTACTGTGTCACTATACCCCAATCCCTCTAACATGTAAACTCACTGAGCAGGGCCCTCAATCCCTCTGTTACTGTGTCACTATACCCCACTCCCTCTAACATGTAAACTCACTGAGCAGGGCCCTCAATCTCTCTGTTACTGTGTCACTATAACCCACTCCCTCTAGCATGTAAACTCACTGAGCAGGCCCTCAATCCCTCTGCTACTGTGTCACTATACCCCAATCCCTCTAACATGTAAACTCACTGAGCAGGGCCCTCAATCCCTCTGTTACTGTCACTATACCCCACTCCCTCTAACATGTAAAGTCACTGAGCAGGGCCTCAAGCCCTCTGTTACTGTATCACTATACCTCACTCCCTCTAACATGTAAACTCATCGAGCAGGGCCTCAATCCTTCTGTTACTGTGTCACTATACCCCAATCCCTCTAACATGTAAACTCACTGAGCAGGCCCTCAATCCCTCTGTTACTGTGTCACTATACCCCACTCCCTCTAACATGTAAGCTCACTGAGCAGGGCCCTCAATCCCTCCGTTACTGTGTCACTATACCCCACTCCCTCTAGCATGTAAGCTCACTGAGCAGGGCCTCAATCCCTCTGTTACTGTCACTATACCCCACTCCCTCTACCATGTAAGCTCACTGAGCAGGGCCCTCAATCCCTCTGTTACTGTGTCACTATACCCCACTCCCTCTAACATGTAAACTCACTGAGCAGGGCCCTCAATCCCTCGGTTACTGTGTCATTACCCCACTCCCTCTAACATGTATACTCACTGAGCAGGCCCTCAATCCCTCTGTTACTGTGTCACTATACCCCACTCCCTCTAACATGTAAACTCACTGAGCAGGCCCTCAATCCCTCTGTTACTGTGTCACTATACCCCACTCCCTCTAGCATGTAAGCTCACTGAGCAGGGCCTCAATCCCTCTGTTACTATCACTATACCCCCACTCCCTCTAGCATGTAAACTCACTGAGCAGGGCCCTTAATCCCTCTGTTACTGTGTCACTGTACCCCACTCCCTCTAGCATGTAAACTCATTGAGCAGGCCCTCAATCCCTCTGTTCCTGTGTCACTATACCCCACTCCCTCTAACATGTAAGCTCACTGAGCAGGGCCTCAATCCCTCTGTTACTGTCACTATACCCCCACTCCCTCTAGCATGTAAACTCACTGAGCAGGTCCTCGATCCCTCTGTTACTGTATCACTATACCTCACTTCCTCTAGCATGTAAGCTCACGGAGCAGGCCCTTAATCCCTCTGTTACTGTGTCACTGTACCCCACTCCCTCTAGTATGTAAACTCACTGAGCAGGCCCTCAATCCATCTGTTCCTGTGTCACTATACCCCTCTCCCTCTAACATGTAAACTCACTGAGCAGGCCCCTCAATCCCTCTGTTACTGTGTCACTATACCCCTCTCCCTCTAACATGTAAACTCACTGAGCAGGCCCCTCAATCCCTCTAACATGTTATCTCACTGAGCAGGGCCCTTAATCCCTCTGTTACTGTGTCACTGTACCCCACTCCCTCTAGCATGTAAACTCATTGAGCAGGCCCTCAATCCCTCTGTTCCTGTGTCACTATACCCCACTCCCTCTAACATGTAAGCTCACTGAGCAGGGCCTCAATCCCTCTGTTACTGTCACTATACCCCCACTCCCTCTAGCATGTAAACTCACTGAGCAGGTCCTCGATCCCTCTGTTACTGTATCACTATACCTCACTTCCTCTAGCATGTAAGCTCACGGAGCAGGCCCTTAATCCCTCTGTTACTGTGTCACTGTACCCCACTCCCTCTAGTATGTAAACTCACTGAGCAGGCCCTCAATCCATCTGTTCCTGTGTCACTATACCCCACTCCCTGTAACATGTAAGCTCACTGAGCAGGCCCTCAATCCCTCTGTTACTGTCACTATACCCCACTTCCTCTAACATGTAAACTCACTGAGCTGGGCCCTTAATCCCTCTGTTACTGTGTCACTGTACCCCACTCCCTCTATCATGTAAGCTCATTGAGCAGGCCCTCAATCCCTCTGTTACTGTGTCACTATACCCCACTCCCTCTAACATGTAAGCTCACTGAGCAGGCCCTCAATCCCTCTGTTACTGTGTCACTATACCCCACTCCCTCTAGCATGTAAGCTCACTGAGCAGGGCCTCAATCCCTCTGTTACTGTCACTATACCCCCACTCCCTCTAGCATGTAAACTCATTGAGCAGGCCCTCAATCCCTCTGTTCCTGTGTCACTATACCCCACTCCCTCTAACATGTAAGCTCACTGAGCAGGGCCTCAATCCCTCTGTTACTGTCACTATACCCCCACTCCCTCTAGCATGTAAACTCACTGAGCAGGTCCTCGATCCCTCTGTTACTGTATCACTATACCTCACTCCCTCTAGCATGTAAGCTCACTGAGCAGGCCCTTAATCCCTCTGTTACTGTGTCACTGTACCCCACTCCCTCTAGCATGTAAACTCACTGAGCAGGCCCTCAATCCATCTGTTACTGTGTCACTATACCCCACTCCCTCTAGCATGTAAGCTCACTGAGCAGGGCCTCAATCCCTCTGTTACTGTGTCACTATACCCCACTCCCTCTAACATGTAAACTCACTGAGCAGGGCCCTCAATCCCTCTGTTCCTGTGTCACTATACCCATCTCCCTCTAACATGTAAACTCACTGAGCAGGCCCCTCAATCCCTCTGTTACTGTGTCACTATACCCCACTCCCTCTAACATGTAAACTCACTGAGCAGGGCCCTCAATTCCTCTGTTCCTTTGTCACTATACCCCTCTCCCTCTAACATGTAAACTCACTGAGCAGGCCCCTCAATCCCTCTATTACTGTGTCACTATACCCCTCTCCCTCTAACATGTAAACTCACTGAGCAGGCCCCTCAATCCCTCTGTTACAGTGTCACTATATCCCACTCCCTCTAACATGTTATCTCACTGAGCAGGGCCCCCAATCCCTCTGTTACTGTGTCACTATACCCCACTCCCTCTAACATGTAAGCTCACTGAGCAGGCCCTCAATCCCTCTGTTACTGTCACTATACCCCCACTCCCTCTAGCATGTAAACTCACTGAGCAGGGCTCTTAATCCCTCTGTTACTGTGTCACTGTACCCCACTCCCTCTAGCATGTAAGCTCACTGAGCAGGCCCTCAATCCCTCTGTTACTGTCACTATACCCCACTTCCTCTAACATGTAAACTCACTGAGCAGGGCCCTTAATCCCTCTGTTACTGTGTCACTGTACCCCACTCCCTCTAGCATGTAAGCTCATTGAGCAGGCCCTCAATCCCTCTGTTACTGTGTCACTATACCCCACTCCCTCTAACATGTAAGCTCATTGAGCAGGCCCTCAATCCCTCTGTTACTGTGTCACTATACCCCACTGCCTCTAACATGTAAACTCATTGAGCAGGGCCCTCAATCCCTCTGTTACTGTGTGTCCAACTTGTCTGGTTACAATTACATGTCTGTTAGTCCACCCATTGTACAGCGCTACAGAACTTGATGGCGCTTTATAAATAATAATACTACTACTAATAAAACCACTAGCGAAGGCAGTAATAAAACCACTAGCGAAGACATTGCATCCACTGCAATGTGACCTATTCAAGGGCAATCAAGATGGACAAGTCTGGTAACTCCACTTTAAGGAAAATATTTAACCTTTGAATTTTGTTGGAATTAGCAAAAGTCAAATATATTTAAGAAATCATCTTACATTTATGACATATAAAGAATAACATATATCTAGTAACAGAAATTCACAATTAAACAAACATTGTATCACGTTATATCAAAGCACTCTGCAAAGACGCTCCGTTTACCAAATATTGTTACACTAGTTTTATCTATCACGTCAAGGGTTACGATGGATCCTTACCTATTTTTCTATTTTACCTTACTCTGCGGCTAGATCTATTAGTTCCCATCTAGACAGTATTCATTTATTAATGTAATGGATGTCAACCCTGGAGCCTTCGCTAGTGGTTTCTGTCATTTATCCAGCTTACTTTAGAACCACTAAAAGCTTTAAAGTAATAGTTTATCTCTCCAGCATTAGCCTGTCGCTCTGTTCCTCAGACTCCACATTATGACTTTCGTGTTGGACAATGATTTGGCAGTCAAACCAAAAACAAAGAGTGAACGATGGTCACAGTGGCGAAACCAACCTCGCCACTGGGCCCTGGAGAAGCCTGTTTGCTAGCCTCATACCTACTGACTATGGCCCCTGGGTTATTTGGGGCATATTGTACTGTATATTGCTGCTACTGGCCCTTTTAACAGCATCTATGGACACATTGGGACTTTTGGGACTACTGTCCCTTTAAGACTGTGAAGCATATTCTAGTGTACTGCCTGTAATATTATATATGTATTTATATATGTGTTAAGTTTATCCTGGGTGATTTGTATGCAGCATTCAACTGATTGTTCGGTAGAATCACTCCATTCAGTATATTGAGTGAAACTACCGAACAACCAGACCACCCAGGAATGAGTGTGCCTCCAATTACCGTTTGCAACAATGTTGCAAACGGGTAATTGGCAATCAGTGCAGTGTGGTCTGTGTCCTCTGGGTGGCCGCCATTCGGGAGCCGAACACGTGGCGGCGGCCATCTTAAACTACCCGCCGTTCGGTAGAAAGAAACTCACGAACTAGGGGATTCATGCGAATCCCCCTTAGTCTCTATAACACCAGTAATTCGTCTGTTTCATTCCCTTTTCTGTGACCGACCGCAGGGCCAAAATGCATGGAACTGTTTTACTTTACCCATGCGGTCGGTCAAATCTTTGGAAACCCATATCTGCCGAACTGTTCATCCGAATGACTTGAATTTTGGATATGTTTCCCCCCTGAATAAGGGCTATCCAGCGATGCTGGATTTAAAGGTGTACCCCCTGTTTTTGGGGTACATCCAGAACTTGGCTGGAAAAGTGTACCGGATAATTTGGGTTAATGTTATCTGAGGGGAGGGGATGTGTGGGCTGAACCATGTATGTGATTGGTTATTTTATGCCTCCCCCTGGGTGTGGCCTGTAAGTGTACAAGTGTAATAAAAGCCAGGCTGGATGAGCCAGTCCAGAGTTCCTGTTTTACCCTCAAAGTGATGTGTCGTCTCATTATTGGGGGAAGGATTTATTGTATGCTGTTCCAGTTGACTGCTAGGAGTACAAGCCTATTCGTATGGTTCCTATTCAACGGTCTACAGCATTCATATGCTAGAGAGGAGTCATATGCTTCTCTGATTCGGTGATTGTGGTGTCTGCCAGAGTGCTTGGAGTCCTCAGGAAGCACTAGGAGCATCCATTAACGGAGGTACCAAGTCGGGGTGCCAGGCGATCCGTTACAGTCACCAAGAAAGCATTCTGGGTAAATCACCATAGGGTACCCCTAGGGTACACTACATTAAATGGCTCAACACTCATGGCATCATCACGTGAAATACCAGGCTGTAGCCGTCTCCAAAAGAGACACAGCCATCCCACAATCTCACAGGTCTCATGTGGCTGATACCTCTATGATGAATTAGCAATGTGAGCCAAGTGTTCTGGGTGCAGTGTCCCTGTCCTTCTAACCCATAACATGTAAAACAATGCCTTTTTTTACAAACTGCAATGTTTATTTTGCTGGGTTAAGTTCACATCATACTGAAAGCCACTGAAGGTGAGTCCGGAGAGGCACTGACTGAGGAAAACATAGTCACATGACAAAAAAGCTCATAAGAGAGCAGTAAATACAATATTCCCCGATGGGAAAACGTATCTGCGTACGCAGTGCTCGCCACACATGCTCATCGGGTTCTCAATGCTCTCTAAAAGGAATGTTGGATTGGGCCATCGCTCAGGAGCCCAGTGCACGTATAGACTAGCACGGGGTTATAAATCTTGATACAAAGATAGAATTAGATGCCAACAATAAAACATTAAAGGGAAACGTTACTCTTACCTTAGCACAAAAAATGAAATCCCCTTTTAGATAAAACAAGTTAAATCAGTTTCATTTCTTTTACGGTGACGATATTTCTAGAAAAACCTGGAAGGTATCTCCCAGAGCCGTGGTCTGTGTAACACTTCCACAGTCCGTGTTTTGACTATGTCTCTACCTTTCTCTCCAATTAAATAATACGCAGAGACCTGTGCGAGTAATATTATTAAATATTGATTTATATAATGGAAAGTGGATGGAAATCACCAGAGATGCTCAGTCTGATTGCTGCGAGCTAGGAGATTTCCCTTATAAGAGAAAGAGATGGAATTCGCAAAGTAAAGCATTTTTATTATTATCTTATTGCAGAGAAAGGTCATTAAATTGACGACACTGGTCTGTGCTGGATCTGAGCTCGATGATCTAGTTAAACGCTGGGGTGCGGGGAGAGGGATCTGCCCAATATATTATCAGATTAATTCACTATTATCCGCTCACCATTTCCACCAAGTTTGCAGTCAGAGACGGCGGCAGTACGAGGTGTTAATTTTAGAGGGGTCTCACTCTACAGGAAAATCTCAGAATGAACATGTTAACCAGGTATTGCATTTCAATGGGGTCAGAATATTGAATCAGGAAGCAGAATACAGAATACGCTGTGAATCACGTATGGCGTCTTGCATGGTGTAACAGGAATTAGAGGTTAAGTAGAGTTACTCCAGGCTGTTATACTTGGTGTTTATGGTAAGACTCGGGAGTCTCGGATTGGCGGCAGCTTGTGACAGTGTAGTTTTCACACAGAGTCACCCTGATATACAGTGTATTTCAGTAACACTGGACGCCTGGTGTTGCTTGGCAATATGCCTTTCTGTCTGACTGGAATGGTTGGTGTCAGACGTTCCTGGTGGCATGTTATGTGTAGGATGGCGAAGTAACGTGAACACAGGCACCATTATAACAACATATAACGGCTTGTGTGTCAATAATCCCTGCTTGCTCGGGATTGTTCTAGCACGTATCACAAACTAGTCTCTTGTTTCAATACTGCATGAATGGAAGGCCCCCTAGTGGGCATGTAACAAATTAAGGAATTGTCTCCTTGGAGGGCAGTGCAATTACATGGTTACTGTGTGGCAGGAGGGAGGGGCCTCTTCATACATTATCGGGGGTCTCTTTAGCCTCCCCGTCTCTCTCTGCTTCTCCTTCTTGCTGGTTTTCTCACCCTTCCTGCCCTGGGTTTTCGGCAGTGGGTTTGCTTGTGGTGGTGGCACTGAGTTTCACCTCTCCTTAGTTGGGGTGCAATGCCTGCTTAGTCTGTGCCCAGTTTAGTTTTTCAACTCTCCTATGGTAGCTTCTGCCTGGCAGCACCACTGCTCTGTTAAGCAAGGGTAATGTCCTGTTTCACTCTCCTCCGAGAAGGTCCAGCTCCAGGGTGATGCAGAGATGGAGGACAGGTGTTCTCCCTTCCATGTGTAGCCTGTTGAGGAGCCCTTCCAGAATATCTCAGTGAGGTGCTTGGCCAGAAGATGTCCCCTGCGGTCCATTATGCCTCTCCTTGGGAAGAAGCACTGGGCGCTCTGCTGCAGCATTAGGTGGGAGCCACATCCTCTTGTGGTCTGAGGCATATAGTTAGGGCCTCAGTGCTTCCACCCTAGTCAGTTATTCTGTGTTAGCATTTGTTATTTAATTTGTTGGTTAAATGTTGGATGCCTTTTTCATTATAGTTAATGAAAGCAACCAGTGATGTTTTTTACCTTCCATCTGTTGTCTGTTTCTCATTGCTATAATAAGGGAGGTTTGGGAAAACTGTAAGGGGGTGGAGGTCGGGTTATGTTATGTTTTTATCTACGCAGATGCACATAGGGGCAATAGGAAATCCACCCCTTATGACTGCTATCAGGGCTGGTGCTACCATAAGGCGAATAAGTCATTAGCCTGGGGCACCAACCTGCAGAGGGGTCTCACCAGGAAGGTTCCTGGTGGGCTGCCCTGCTGCTGTCTGGGCCTGGAGTGCTAGGCGACCCCCCAGCCACCCTCCAGTGCAGCCATTCAGTTGCGGGCTGCTCTCCACCGCTTGACGGAGGGGGGAGCTATAGTGCCAGGAAAACAAGTTGCCTTTAATGTCTACTCAGTGTGTCGCTTTCCCTAAATGTCTCTTCACTGCAATTCAGAGTTTAGTGAATAAACCTCTGAGGGAATGTATTTGCGGTAAAATGGATTGATGCCAAGGGCGGAAAGAATCCTTGTTTCGGCCCTGACTGTTACTATTCTAAACCGGTCAATATTTCACCGTTCAAACTGTACTGTAGAATGATGTGCTACTCTGGTACATTGTGTCCATGTAACCTCTGTGTCATGCCATGTTACAGCTCATGGAAGCTATTTTTGGAACCACATGTATATTCTCTGTGTAACACTATGACGTTTATGCGCTGTGTTCACCATTCATTCATAGTATTCAATTTGTTTACGGAAAGAAATCTGTTATACAGCACTTAGCCCGGTGACCAGTAATTTTTTATCTTATTCCCTAAACATCAATATTAGGTGAATTGAAATCTGTACTGCAACACTTAAACAAAACTAAGCAATTTTATTTTTAATGTTCTGTAATGTAAATCTCTATCATGTCTGTTCTATCTGGAACATCTTTGCCAGAAAATTACCAGGAACATAGACAAACGTGGTATCTGAAAAACAGGCGCAGTGGTTGGAGCAGGTCTGGAGGTGTCCAGGGATATCGAAACAGAGGGCATAATACCTGCTTTGAAATGATCTGTCATGGGGTAAAAGTGGGCATCTAACCACAGGACACTGAAGAAGAAACCTCTTGAGATCTGACAGGTCTGGTAGGATGTCTCTCCTCCAGGGGCTGAAGGAAAAATCTTTATGGGCAGTCCTTGATATCAGCGCTGTGTAAATCCACTCCAAACTAAATATCAGGCCATGAGAGCAGGATTAACCATTAGGTGACGCTATGTGGCAGTCTAATGCCCAGGGGATAGATAGGGGCCCTGGACACCATGAACTTGTTTGGCCTCATTAACCATCGCTATGTAAAGGTGGTAGAGGGTGCCCCAAACTGGTAAGCTGCCGGGGGCCCCGTGGGATATTAATTTGTCTCTGACATGACCACAATAAATCCATCATTAACCCTTTAATCCACTGGCAGGATTGTTATCTGACAAACCACAGAACTAGGATTGTGCAGGAAAACAATGCTGAAAGAGCTAATGTTTCTCTAACCAGACAGATGGCCCTTAACCAACAGGGTCATTTATTTCATCCTGTGTTTGGGAAATCAATAGACAGAAGGAAATTGATATGAATGCAATCAATCCATGAGCCGGAGGAATTATAGCACATCATGCCCAGTAATTAAGTGTTCACATATGGACTGAACAGATTCTCTGGGCCCGTTAAGGTCCGGCCAGTGATGCTTTTTTCACTTCATAAACGAACTTATTGTGCCTGAGAGACTGACCAGCGTCATCGTGTTTTCCATTGAATTGGCAAGCTCCCACAGAACATGTCTGATCGTTCCCCAACATTCCGCAGGTATTGCAGTGACAGTTACTTTGTAACAGGCTCATATCAACGCTTCCTTAACTGGTTCTTCTGTGGGAATATCTGGGATGTGACCCAAGTCGGGCACCATGTCTTACAAATGGACCTCTTTTCAGAAATAGTGCTTTTTTGTGACACAAATCCTCTCTCTTTCTTATTTATCTATCTTTGTTTTCCAAGAGCTCAGAAGTTGATTGTTAATGACTCTATCTCAGAGCTCCACATCACTAATACTCACAGTAACATGCAGTGTGTATGAGTGTATCTCAGAGCTCCATAGCAATAATACTCACAGTAACATGCAGTGTGTATGAGTGTATCTCAGAGCTCCATAGCAATAATACTCACAGTAACATGCAGTGTGTATGAGTGTATCTCAGAGCTCCACATCAATAATACTCACAGTAACATGCAGTGTGTATGAGTGTATCTCAGAGCTCCACAGCAATAATACTCACAGTAACATGCAGTGTGTATGAGTGTATCTCAGAGCTCCACATCAATAATACTCACAGTAACATGCAGTGTGTATGAGTGTATCTCAGAGCCCCACATCAATAATACTCACAGTAACATGCAGTGTGTATGAGTGTATCTCAGAGCCCCACATCAATAATACTCACAGTAACATGCAGTGTGTATGAGTGTATCTCAGAGCTCCACATCAATAATACTCACAGTAACATGCAGTGTGTATGAGTGTATCTCAGAGCTCCACATCAATAATACTCACAGTAACATGCAGTGTGTATGAGTGTATCTCAGAGCCCCACATCAATAATACTCACAGTAACATGCAGTGTGTGTGAGTGTATCTCAGAGCTCCACATCAATAATACTCACAGTAACATGCAGTGTGTATGAGTGTATCTCAGAGCCCCACATCAATAATACTCACAGTAACATGCAGTGTGTATGAGTGTATCTCAGAGCTCCATAGCAATAATACTCACAGTAACATGCAGTGTGTATGAGTGTATCTCAGAGCTCCATAGCAATAATACTCACAGTAACATGCAGTGTGTATGAGTGTATCTCAGAGCCCCACATCAATAATACTCACAGTAACATGCAGTGTGTATGAGTGTATCTCAGAGCACCATAGCAATAATACTCACAGTAACATGCAGTGTGTGTGAGTGTATCTCAGAGCTCCACAGCAATAATACTCACAGTAACATGCAGTGTGTGTGAGTGTATCTCAGAGCACCATAGCAATAATACTCACAGTAACATGCATTAGGGCCTAGAGGGTCAGGAGGCCTACCAATGCCTATTATTCTTAGGGCTGCAAAGAGGCTTACTGAGGCCCAGGGAGAAAACATGTGAAGTGCACAACACAGGGAGAAGAGCTGAGCTTGGAGAAAACGTGAATGTATACATAAGTGAGTGTTGTGTGCATATAAGTCAGTGTTTGAATTTGTATCTGTGCATGAATGTCAGCGTATCTGTTCATGTGTGTCAATCTGTGTGTGCCAATGTGCATGTGTGTGTATATCATAAAGTGTATATGTGTATATGTATTTGTTCATTTGTGTGTGGCAGTGTATCTGTGTGTATATTTGTGTGGCAGTGTATATGTGTTTCTGTGTGTGGAAATGTATCTGTATATGTGAATAAGCGCCTGCATGCATTTTGGCCGAATGAATGCTGGATCGAATTCCCGGACTCTGAGTCGAAATGAACCCAAATGACGAACCAAAAAGGGCTGCACAATGACTGAACATGTTCGTTTGGATTCTTAGTTATGAATTCTGCCTATGGCGTCGAAGAAAGAGATAACTAAAAAAAAAAGATGAGTGGAACAAGGGAGGAGCAGTTAAAATATATATTCATATATTAAATAAATCAATTTGTTTTTACTGTTCCTCTCCTTATTGGTTACTTTTTCTCACTTGATCTTTGAACCAAATAGGGGGAGGTGTTTCTATCTGTGTACTGCACAACATACAATGAGGGGGGGAAGTATTTGATCCCCTGCTGATTTGGAACATTTGCCCTCTGACAAAGAAAAGATCAGTCTATAATTTTACTGGTAGGTGTATTTTGACAGTGAGAGACACACACAAAAAAAACCCCAGAAAAATATGTCAAAAAAGTTATAAATAGACGTAAAGATCAGGGTGTTGCAGTGGATGTGATCTATTTGGATTTTGCCAAGGCATTTGATACAGTTCCACACAATCGATTAGTGTTCAAACTCAAGGAAATCGGTCTAGATGAAAATGCTTGTTCTTGGGTAGAACATTGGCTTAAAAATAGAGTACAAAGAGTTGTCATTAATGGTAAATATTCAATCTGGACAAAAGTGGTAAGTGGTGTCTCTCAGGGTTCTGTTTTAGGACCGCTTCTTATAAACATATTTATAAAATGATCTTGAAAAAAGCATTGAAAGCCATGTTTCAGTGTTTGCAGATGACACAAAACTCTGTAAAGTACAATGTGAGCAAGATATTACTTTGCTGCAGAGGGATTTAGATAGACTGGAGCACTGGGCACTCAAATGGCAGATGAAATGTAATGTTGGTATAAAGAATACACAAGCAACGTACACCCTTAATGGAAGCGAAATAGGGATAACAACACACGAAAAGGACTTGGGAATTGTTATAGACAACAAACTATGCAACTATGTGCAATGTCAATCAGCAGTGGCCAAGGCCAGTAAGGTATTGTCATGCATGAAAAAGGGCATTCATTCTCGGGACGAGAATATCATTTTGCCTCTTTAGCAATCACTGGTAACACCACATATTGAATATGCTGTGCAATTTTGGGCACCTGTTCTAAAGAAGGATATTATGGCACTAGAAAAAGTGCAGAGCCGGGCTACAAAATTAATAAAAGGAATGGAACATATCAGCTATGAAGAAAGATTAACAAATTTAAACCTATTTAGTTTAGAAAAACGTCGCCTGAGAGGGGATATGATAACATTATACAAATATATTCGGGGCCAATACAAACCATTGTGTGGAAATCTATTCACAAACCGGACTTTACATAGGACATGAGGCCATGCATTTAGACTGGAAGAAAGAAGATTTTGTCTAAGGCAAAGGAAAGTTTTTTTTTACTGTAAGAACAATAAGGATGTGGAATTCTCTGCCTGAAGAAGTGGTTTTATCAGAGTCCATACAGATGTTCAAACAGCAACTAGATGCAAACACAGAATATTCAAGGATATAATCTTTCAATGTAGGGTAATAGCTTCTTGAACCAAGGATTAATCTGACTGCCATTCTGGGATCAAAAGGGAATTTTTTTCCTAGCTTGTTGCAAAATTGGAAGTGCTTCAAACTTTTTTTTTCTTTTGCCTTCTTTTGGATCAACAGCAAAAAACAAGTGTGAGGAAGGCTGAACTTGATGGGCGCAAGTCTCTTTTCAGCTTTGTAACTATGTAACTATGTAACTATGCATGTCAATGAGTGAAAAAGGTCTCCATTCATTTCAACGCAATCCTAGGCAGGAGGGGGTTGGGTTACACATAGCAATGTCCATCTCTGGCAGATAACAACAGTACACAGGGACAAACATTAATACATTTTCCATACAGGGGGGGTAACCTTTGGGGCTTAGCACCCCGTGAAGGGAAGGGGTCACATAGATAAAACCTACATCACTAGATAGCCCCGGGTCCCATCTGGAATCCCTGCAAAAAGCAGAGCCTGAGAAATCGTCGTCTAAGGCTCTGTACATCCCCAAAATTAGTTCCATGAAGTTGCTTGGTTTAGTCCGGTGAATTCAAACTTCGTGCCCAAACCAAGCAACAACCAATCAGCTGAAAGGCGCAAAACCAAATCGCACCTTTCAGCTTACAGGGAGGAGAGGAGTTTCGCCGTCCATTCAGAAAAAAGGGCACGAAACCCGGTGGCACCAATCAGCACTCAGGGAGGAGAGGGGTTTCGCCACCCAATCAGGAGGAAGGGGGCAAAACCCTGTTTCAAAGGGCGCACCCTCTTTGATTGGTCACCTGAGCCCTGCAGCGACCAATCGGCGCTCACTCATGCCGACCAACCAGGAGAATAGCACGAACCCAGTTTGTATGGGCGCTCCTTCTCCCATTGGTCAGTATGGACTTCCAGACGGCCACCGGGAGCCATGTAGCTGTGCAGCTGACTCACAGCTCCAGTGATTCCTCTAGGGCTCTCGCCTCTCTCTGGCAGTTACTTCTCTCTGGCCTCGTAGCTGCTGGGTAGGGAAAATAGTGACTATAGCTCTGTTAGGAGCAGGTAGATCGATCCCTGACTCAGGGACCTGAAACCGTGGAGCAAGCCTGTTTGGGAAACAAATGCTTTCCCTGGTTGGCGTTCGGTTATATTTACCGGCGGCCACCCAGGGGAAGCACGCCCTGCTTGTTTCCCTTGCAGTTTGTGGTTTTCACACCTCGTTACGAATGCATCACAATTACATGGGGAAACAAAGAATACAAGGGAAAATCATGGGAATAAGCTTTGGGAACACAAAATACAAGGGCAAAACATATAAATATTCAGTGGGCATGGTACATAGGTTTTCACCAAAAATGTGATGGTACAATGCCCCATCCATCATCCCTTTGGTCTCATCTGACCACAACACTTTCACCCAGTTCTCATCTGAATCATTCAGATGTTCATTGGTAAACTTCAGACGGGCCTGTACATGTGCTTTCTTGAGCAGGGGGACCTTGCGGTGGCGCTGCAGGGTTTCAGTCCTTAAAGACGAAGTGTGTTGCCAATTGTTTTCTTGGTGACTATGGTCCCAGCTGCCTTGAGATCATTAACAAGATCCTCCATGTAGTTCTGGGCTGATTCCTCACCGTTCTCATGATCATTGAATATCCATGGTTTGAGATCTTGCATGGAGCACAAGACAGAGGGAGACTGACAGTTATTTTGTGTTTCTTCCATTAGCGAATAATTGTACCAACTGTTGTCACTTTCTCACCAAGCTGCTTGGCGATGGTCTTGTAGACCATTCCAGCCTTGTGCAGATCTACAATCTTGTCCCTGGCATCCTTGGACAGCTCTTTGGTCTTGGCCATGGTGGAGAGTTTGGAATCTGATCGATTGCTTCTGTGGACAGGTGTCTTTTATACATGTAACGAGCTGAGATTAGGAGCACTCCTAAGAGAGTGCTCCTAATCTCAGCTCGTTGCCTGTATAAAAGACACGAGGGAACCAGACATCTTGCTGATTGATAGAGGATCAAATACTTATTTCACTCATTGACATGCCTTGGGCAGCACAAAACCAGAATTCACAACTGCGCCTTGGTAACTCACCCTGCTTCCACTCTTATACCATAAAAAAAAAGGTATAAACAATTCTAGTAACCTACTTTACCTGCACATAAAATTAATTTTACCCTAACCCCGTGTGTAACTTTACCCCACTCCCTCTGGAATGTGAGCTGGTTTGAGCAGGGCCCTCAGCACCTTCTGTTCCTGTGAGTCCAACTAGTATTTTTGAAATACTTGCCTATTAGTTCACCTGTTATACAACGCTGTGGAATTTGTTTGCGCTTTCTACATAATAATAATAAAAGTATGTACATGTAAATGTGTACATAGCCAGGGCAATACGTCCTAACTGAGTGGTGACACTAATTGAATAAAACTACATCAGCCTAAAAACAGGTCCTCCGCAAGGTCTGGGTTCACCTAAGGGTATTTTATACTGGCAAAGGTTGTCCTAAGCTTTCCTGTAAATATTGTAAATATAGTCATCACTATGAGCACTGTGACAGCCCGCCATTTCTCGCCCATTTCTGTGGATGGCATTAGCACATTGTTTGATGTTTCTTCAGTCGTTCCAGGAACATTAGCGAGTTTGACAGTTTGTCCCGGGCTCTGTGTCTGCCGTCCATGCAGAGTGACTTTTTATGTTTGAACGCAGCTCCTTTGTTTGACGAGACCGTTCATTTCTCCAGTTCTGCACCAGTCCTTGCAATGACCCAGATAAAGGATTTAATAGCGATATTTCAAGCAAAGATAAATTATAAATATTTTAAGGTGGTTAGTTTAGTTTATGTATTTTTTTTCCAGGTGCTTTGAAAGTTTCTGATTATCTAACAATGAATAATAAATAATAAATAATATAACTGTAACACAGAACCCCTCGAAAGACCCTTTGCATTAACTAAAAACACTGAGCAGACTTTATCTATTACACTGTCACTCTATACCATTGAAGGGGAACTTTAAACACCAAAACCACTACTGCTTGCTGTAGTTGTTTTGGTGCCATGTGTGCACTGATGTCCCTATTGTAAGTAGTAAAGTGTTTTTGAACAGTTTGATTTCATGGTATTGGAGGCATGGAGTGGTGCGGGGTAGTGAAGGCATGGAGCGATGCGTGGTATTGGAGGCATGGAGCGGTGCGTTGTAGTGGAGGCATGGAGCGGTGCGTGGTATTGGAGGCATGGAGCGGTGCATGGAATTGCAGGCATGGAGCGGTGTGTGGTATTGGAGACATGGAGCGGTGCATGGAATTGCAGGCATGGAGCGGTGCGTGGTATTGGAGACATGGAGCGGTGCGTGGTATTGGAGACAGGGAGTGGGGCGTGGTAGTGGAGACATGGA
This sequence comes from Pelobates fuscus, assembly GCF_036172605.1. Taxonomy (NCBI): domain Eukaryota; kingdom Metazoa; phylum Chordata; class Amphibia; order Anura; family Pelobatidae; genus Pelobates; species Pelobates fuscus. The sequence continues at coordinate 440,981,572 of NC_086318.1, forward strand.
GCAAGGCGTGGTAGTGGAGGCATGGAGTGGTGCATGGTATTGGAGACATGGAGCGGTGCATGGTAGTGAGACATGGAGCAGTGCGTGGCAGCCACCAGGTAAGAAGGTAAACCCAAGCTGTAGTGATTTTGGTACTTGGGTTCTTCCTTTATGAAACCTGAAACTAAGACCTTAGAAAACGTCCCAAAGGGATTTTACGTAGTCTGAGAAGATGTGAGGCAGTTTCTGTTTCTGTGTGCAATTAAGGCTCGGTGTGTTTTATTCTATAACGAAATGAATGTTCTGGGTGCATCCCAAATTCTATATTTTTTGTTAGATACCTCAGAAAACAAGTGCAATGTTTTGGGTGGTTCATAAACAGTCAGATCGAGTACAAGTGGGTTCTCATTGTACTGTTTGCAGTAATGTACAGTTAGGTCCGTAAATATTTGGACATTGACACAATTTTCATTATTTTGGCTTCGTAAAATCGGACACTCGATGGCACGAACACCAGTGGGATTTCCACCTCCAGCTAAGTTCGACTAAATCCCTACGAACAGAGCGTCGTTCAGTAAAAGTAATCTACCGTACACACTTCAACACTGACTTTGTACATGAACAGTCTTGTTCGATTATTTGCAGTGCACTTTAAGCATTAGAAATAGACCGGCCACACAGCCTAATTCTCCGAAACTATTTTGGGCATGAAGCTATGCGTGCGGTTGGTCAATAAGAGACTTTCAGGAGTTTCCTGAAAACCTGCTCTGATCTGCGTGATTTTTGGATATGTTGGTCACCTAGATAAGGCTGTCCAAGGATGTATAATGTATGGGGATGTGTTATGTTTTGGGGTGTTTTCTATACTTTGTGTAAAATGTGACGGGATGTCGTATTGGGACTCCACAGCGCCCTTCAAGGACATCTAGGCGGTAAATAGCCCGACAACCCAGGGGTGACCGTCACACAGGTCTTTCTGCCTTAGGTTTCGTCCAGACCTTTCTGTGTTGCAGAGCTCACCAGTGCGTTCTTTTTGTCTCAGAAAGTACCAAACTGTTGATTTGACCACTCCTAATGTTCCTGCTATCTGTCTGACGTGTTTATTATTATTTTTTGCTGCCTAAGGATGGCCTGTTTCACTTGCATTGAGAGCTCCTTTGACCACATGTCATGGGTTCACAGCCTCCAAATTAGAATGCCATACCTGGAATCAACTCCAGACATTTAACCTGCTTAATTTATGGAGAAATAACAAGGAATAGCCCACACCTGTCCATGAAACAGTTTTTGAGACATTTGTCCAATTACTTTTGGTCCCTTGAAAAAGAGGGGTCTGCTGTGAGCTGTGATTCCTAAACCCTCTCCAATCTAGACATGAATAACCTAAAATTAAAGCCCATATTCCTTATTTAACTAACTTGCATTTATTTTGGTATTTAGCCGAAATAACAAACCCTGTGTCCGTGTCTAAATAAAGGATCTAACTGTATAAATGCTTCTTATCAAATACACAGCCAATACTTTGTAGTTTATGGCATATGGGGAGGGGGGGAGGGGGGGGGGGAAGCTCTCCAGATAAATGATGGGATTCTGGTGTCCTTTAAAACCATTGTTTTATGGATTATGGACGGAATGCATAATAGAATGCTCGGATTAATTCGCTACATGCTGTGCATGACCAGAGGAAATGGGAAGATGGGGGAAGTCTCCTCTTTGGATTGGGACTGAATAAACCGCTCTAGAAGGACAGATAACACATTAGAGGGACTCTCCAGATGGGAAACAAATCACATTTTAAGAATGTAATAGACTGAAAGAATGTTACTAAATAAAAAAGGGAAGCTCTGTGTTTGCTGGGGTTTACGGGATATGTAGGAAATCACCTGCCGTTCATAAAAGACATACTACGGAGACGGCAGCACGGTGGGGTAAGTGGGTTTGTTGAATAGCTCCGTTCATGTATGTTCATGAATTAAGTATGATATTGAGTCTGGCAGGAGTGACGAGAACTTGTTTGATGTGAATAAGCCATGCCGGTACTTACCCAGGTCTTTCCTAAGTGTCTGTATGTATTATTTTTTTACAGTTTAGGAGGACACAGAGATGGGGATCTCCTAACACGATAACCAATTCGAGGGACACCGTGTACGGCATGTCTCTTAAAATTCTCTGGGATTTATTAAACACTAAATTGGGCTCAGCTGGTAACTGCACCTCACAAAATACTGAACAGAATTGAAGCATTGGAGAAATATCTTCCAGCAAGCAGCAATACGAAGCGTTGTTGTTATCGCTAGTATTTCTCTGGCACTCTGTGTATTAATGCAGATTTTACCTGTGTCCCGCTCATATCAGAACGTTTGTCCTAACACAGAGAATGCATCCTGAAAGGTACATTGAACACATTCTACCTGTCACTTCCCTTGCATCTGATTTCTAGGAACATAGAAATCAGCGCCCCCTCCCCTCCCCCCCCCCCCCCCCCCCCGGCCCCTGGCTGCAAAGTACCAACTGTTTGAGCCCAGCATTGGCATTTAACGGCTACACGCAATACTGAGTGTACCAGCTGTGCCTCATGCCCTCCTGGGAGGCTGCTAAATGTTACCTATTATTCTCCTTGGAAAGGGAATGAGTTTCATCCAAGTATATCCATCAGTGACCGGGTTACAAGAGATGGCATTTTGTGAAGTGTAAAAATTACTGGCAGCGTCTTCATGCACTAAAAGTAGTTTAATTCCATCACTTTGGACAGGAGCCATGAATGCCCACTGCTATGTCTACTCTGGGTTAGAGTTAAACCTACCACACAGAGAGACTGCAGTATAAAGGTAGGTTACATCCTGGGGCAGAGATTACTTTATAAAATTACCGGCTGTGGATGTCACTGGATCACAGCCTTAATGGGAAGATGCCTGCTGACAGTAAGCGAACCAAGAGAACCAGTCTCTGACTCCCAACAGCCTTAGCCAACAGACTGGACACCAGGGAAGTCATCTTCCTACCCAAAGGGAAAAAGGGTCAATTATGACCAGCATTTGTGTCTCTATGTGTGTCATTGTGTATATGTCTCTTTATCTGTATGTGTGTCAGTGTGTGTAACTGTGTGACTATTCACTACATACAAACACACCCCTGCACTACATACAAACACAAGTCTGTATTTAAAACACAAACACAGTGCATTAAAAAAACATAGTTACACATAAGTGTATTGCCAGCATTGAGAACTAACACTATAAACAAACACAGCCTACATTCACACACATACTCGATGCAAAAACATGCTTACAGTCAAACACAAATATTGCTCAGTGCTTAATAGAACCTTGCAAGGAGGGGTAAATGGGAGATCTCTGGATGGCTTAGCACTGTGGGAGTATGATAAATATTATCTGCCTTTCGATCATCCTTGTGATGTGGTGAAGGCGGGGGACTGTATTTTTTCCATAAGTTAGTTCAACCACTTCCTTTAATATTATAAACCCACTCAGTAAAACCTACACAGTGCACCTAACGTGTGTGGGAGCCTGGAGTGTCCCTGTAATAATATAAACCCACCCAGTATAACAAACTGTAACCTAACCTACACAGTGCATCTAACGTGTGTGGGAGCCTGGAGTGTCCCTGTAATAATATAAACCCACCCAGTATAACTAACTGTAACCTAACCTACACAGTACATCTAACGTGTGTGGGAGCCTGGAGTGTCCCTTTAATAATATAAACCCACCCAGTATAACTGTAACCTAACCTACACAGTGCATCTAACGTGTGTGAGAGCCTGGAGTGTCCCTTTAATAATATAAACCCACCCAGTATAACTAACTGTAACCTAACCTACACAGTTCACCTAACGTGTGTGGGAGCCTGGAGTGTCCCTTTAATAAAATAAACCCACCCTGTATAACTAACTGTAACCTTATCTACACAGTGCATCTAATGTGTGTGGGAGCCTGGAGTGTCTCTTTAATAATATAAACCCACCCAGTATGACTAACTGTAACCTAACCTACACAGTGCCCCTAACGTGTGTGGGAGCCTGGAGTGTCCCTTTAATAATATAAACCCACTCAGTATAACTAACTGTAACCTAACCTACACAGTGCACCTAACGTGTGTGGGAGCCTGGAGTGTCCCTTTAATAATATAAACCCACCCAGTATAACTAACTGTAACCTAACCTACACAGTGCACCTAACGTGTATGGGAGCCTGGAGTGTCCCTTTAATAATATAAACCCACCCAGTATAACTAACTGTAACCTAACCTACACCGTGCACGTAACGTGTGTGGGAGCCTGGAGTGTCCCTTTAATAATATAAACCCACCCAGTATAACTTACTGTAACCTAACCTACACAGTGCATCTAACGTGTGTGGGAGCCTGGAGAGTCCCTTTAATAATATAAACCCACCCAGTATAACTAACTGTAACCTAACCTACACAGTGCACCTAACGTGTATGGGAGCCTGGAGTGTCCCTTTAATAATATAAACCCACCCAGTATAACTAACTGTAACCTAACCTACACCGTGCACGTAACGTGTGTGGGAGCCTGGAGTGTCCCTTTAATAATATAAACCCACCCAGTATAACTTACTGTAACCTAACCTACACAGTGCATCTAACGTGTGTGGGAGCCTGGAGTGTCCCTTTAATAATATAAACCCACCCAGTATAACTAACTGTAACCTAACCTACACAGTGCACCTAACGTGTGTGGGAACCTGGAGTGTCCCTTTAATAATATAAACCCACCCAGTATAACTGTAACCTAACCTACACAGTGCATCTAACGTGTGTGGGAGCCTGGAGTGTCCCTTTATTAATATAAACCCACCCAGTATAACTGTAACCTAACCTACACAGTGCATCTAACGTGTGTGGGAGCCTGGAGTGCCCCTTTATTAATATAAACCCACCCAGTATAACTAACTGTAACCTAACCTACACAGTGCATCTAACGTGTGTGGGAGCCTGGAGTGTCCCTTTATTAATATAAACCCACCCAGTATAACTAACTGTAACCTAACCTACACAGTGCACCTAACGTGTGTGGGAGCCTGGAGTGACCCTTTAATAATATAAACCCATCCAGTATAACTAACTGTAACCTAACCTACACAGCGCACATAACGTGTGTGAGAGCCTGGAGTGTCCCTTTAATAATATAAACCCACCCAGTATAACTAACTGTAACCTAACCTACACAGTGCATCTAACGTGTGTGGGAGCCTGGAGTGTCCCTCTAATAATATAAACCCACCCAGTATAACTAACTGTAACCTAACCTACACAGTGCACCTAACGTGTGTGGGAGCCTGGAGTGTCCCTTTAATAATATAAACCACCCAGTATAACTAACGGTAACCTAACCTACACAGTGCACCAACGTGTGTGGGAGCCTGGAGTGTCCCTTTAATAATATAAACCCACTCTGTATAACTAACTGTAACCTAACCTACACAGTGCATCTAACGTGTGTGGGAGCCTGGAGTGTCCCTTTAATAATATAAACCCACCCAGTATAACTAACTGTAACCTAACCTACACAGTGCATCTAACGTGTGTCGGGGCCTGGAGTGTCCCTTTAATAATATAAACCCACCCAGTATAACTAACTGTAACCTAACCTACACAGTGCATCTAACGTGTGTGGGAGCCTGGAGTGTCTCTCTAATAATATAAACTCACCCATACAACTAACTGTAACCTAACCTACACAGTGCACCTAACGTGTGTGGGAGCCTGGAGTGTCCCTTTAATAATATAAACCACCCAGTATAACTAACTGTAACCTAACCTACACAGTGCATCTAACGTGTGTGGGAGCCTGGAGTGTCCATTTAATAATATAAACCCACCCATTATAACTAACTGTAACCTAACCTATACAGTGCATCTAACATGTGTGGGAGCCTGGAATGTCCCTTTAATAATATAAACCCACCCAGTATAACTAACTGTAACCTAACCTACACAGTGCATCTAATGTGTGTGGGGGCCTGGAGTGTCCCTTTAATAATATAAACCCACCCAGTATAACTAACTGTACCCTAACCTACACAGTGCATCTAACGTGTGTGGGAGCCTGGAGTGTCCCTTTAATAATATAAACCCACCCAGTATAACTAACTGTAACCTAACCTACACAGTGCACCTAACGTGTGTGGGAGCCTGGAGTGTCCCTTTAATAATATAAACCCACCCAGTATAATTAACTGTACCCTAACCTACACAGTGCATCTAACGTGTGTGGGAGCCTGGAGTGTCCCTTTAATAATATAAACCCACCCAGTATAACTAACTGTAACCTAACCTACACAGTGCACCTAACGTGTGTGGGAGCCTGGAGTGTCCCTTTAATAATATAAACCCACCCAGTATAACTGTAACCTAACCTACACAGTGCATCTAACGTGTGTGGGAGCCTGGAGTGTCCCTTTATTAATATAAACCCACCCAGTATAACTAACTGTAACCTAACCTACACAGTGCACCTAACGTGTGTGGGAGCCTGGAGTGCCCTTTTAATAATATAAACCCACCCGGTATAACTAACTGTAACCTAACCTACACAGTGCACCTAACATGTGTGGGAGCCTGGAGTGTCCCTTTAATAATATAAACCCACCCAGTATAACTAACTGTAACCTAACCTACACAGTGCATCTAACGTGTGTGGGAGCCTGGAGTGTCCCTTTAATAATATAAACCCACCCAGTATAACTAACTGTAACCTAACCTACACAGTGCATCTAACGTGTGTGGGAGCCTGGAGTGTCCCTTTAATAATATAAACCCACCCAGTATAACTGTAACCTAACCTACACAGTGCATCTAACGTGTGTGGGAGCCTGGAGTGTCCCTTTAATAATATAAACCCACCCTGTATAACTAAATGTAACCTAACCTACACAGTGCACCTAACGTGTGGGAGTCGGAAATGTCCATTTAATAATATAGACCCACCCTGTATAACTAACTGTAACCTAACCTACACAGTGCATCTAATGTGTGTGGGAGCCTGGAGTGTCCCTTTAATAATATAAACCCACCCAGTATAACTAACTGTAACCTAACCTACACGGTGCATCTAACGTGTGTGGGAGCCTGGAGTACCCCTTTAATAATATAAACCCACTCTGTATAACTAACTGTAACCTAACCTACACAGTGCATCTAACGTGTGTGGGAGCCTGGAGTACCCCTTTAATAATATAAACCCACTCTGTATAACTAACTGTAACCTAACCTACACAGTGCATCTAACGTGTGTGGGAGCCTGGAGTGTCCCTTTAATAATATAAACCTACCCAGTATAACTAACTGTAACCTAACCTACACAGTGCACCTAACGTGTGTGGGAGCCTGGAGTGTCCCTTTAATAATATAAACCCACCCAGTATAACTAACTGTAACCTAACCTACACAGTGCACCTAACGTGTGTGGGAGCCTGGAGTGTCCCTTTAATAATATAAACCCACCCAGTATAACTAACTGTAACCTAACCTACACAGTTCATCTAACGTGTGTGGGAGCCTGGAGTGTCCCTTTATTAATATAAACCCACCCAGTATAACTAACTGTAACCTAACCTACACAGTGCACCTAACGTGTGTGAGAGCCTGGAGTTTCCCTTTAATAATATAAACCCACCCAGTATAACTAACTGTAACCTAACCTACACAGTGCATCTAACGTGTGTGGGAGCCTGGAGTGTCCCTTTAATAATATAAACCCACCCAGTATAACTGTAACCTAACCTACACAGTGCATCTAACGTGTGTGGGAGCCTGGAGTGTCCTTTTAATAATATAAACCCACCCTGTATAACTAAATGTAACCTAACCTACACAGTGCACCTAACGTGTGGGAGTCGGAAATGTCCATTTAATAATATAAACCCACCCTGTATAACTAACTGTAACCTAACCTACACAGTGCATCTAATGTGTGTGGGAGCCTGGAGTGTCCCTTTAATAATATAAACCCACCCAGTATAACTAACTGTAACCTAACCTACACAGTGCATCTAACGTGTGTGGGAGCCTGGAGTACCCCTTTAATAATATAAACCCACTCTGTATAACTAACTGTAACCTAACCTACACAGTGCATCTAACGTGTGTGGGAGCCTGGAGTACCCCTTTAATAATATAAACCCACTCTGTATAACTAACTGTAACCTAACCTACACAGTGCATCTAACGTGTGTGGGAGCCTGGAGTGTCCCTTTAATAATATAAACCTACCCAGTATAACTAACTGTAACCTAACCTACACAGTGCACCTAACGTGTGTGGGAGCCTGGAGTGTCCCTTTAATAATATAAACCCACCCAGTATAACTAACTGTAACCTAACCTACACAGTGCACCTAACGTGTGTGGGAGCCTGGAGTGTCCCTTTAATAATATAAACCCACCCAGTATAACTAACTGTAACCTAACCTATACAGTGCACCTAACGTGTGTGGGAGCCTGGAGTTTCCCTTTAATAATATAAACCCACCCAGTATAACTAACTGTAACCTAACCTACACAGTGCATCTAACGTGTGTGGGAGCCTGGGGTGTCCCTTTATTAATATAAACCCACCCAGTATAACTAACTGTAACCTAACCTACACAGCGCATCTAACGTGTGTGTGGGAGCCTGGAGTTTCCTTTTAATAATATAAACCCACCCAGTATAACTAACTGTAACCTAACCTACACAGTGCACCTAACGTGTGTGGGAGCCTGGAGTGTCCCTTTATTAATATAAACCCACCCAGTATAACTAACTGTAACCTAACCTACACAGTTCACCTAACGTGTGTGGGAGCCTGGAGTTTCCCTTTAATAATATAAACCCACCCAGTATAACTAACTGTAACCTAACCTACACAGTGCATCTAACGTGTGTGGGAGCCTGGAGTGTCCCTTTAATAATATAAACCCACCCAGTATAACTAACTGTAACCTAACCTACACAGTGCATCTAACGTGTGGGAGCCTGGAGTGTCCCTTTATTAATATAAACCCACCCAGTATAACTAACTGTAACCTAACCTACACAGTGCACCTAACGTGTGTGGGAGCCTGGAGTTTCCCTTTAATAATATAAACCCACCCAGTATAACTAACTGTAACCTAACCTACACAGTGCATCTAACGTGTGTGGGAGCCTGGAGTGTCCCTTTAATAATATAAACCCACCCAGTATAACTAACTGTAACCTAACCTACACAGTGCATCTAACGTGTGTGGGAGCCTGGAGTGTCCCTTTATTAATATAAACCCACCCAGTATAACTAACTGTAACCTAACCTACACAGTGCATCTAACGTGTGTGGGAGCCTGGAGTGTCCTTTTAATAATATAAACCCACCCAGTATAAGTAACTGTAACCTAACCTACACAGTGCATCTAGCGTGTGTGGGAGCCTGGAGTGTCCCTTTAATAATATAAACCCACCCAGTATAACTAACTGTAACCTAACCTACACAGTGCATCTAACGTGTGTGGGAGCCTGGAGTGTCCCTTTAATAATATAAACCCACCCAGTATAACTAACTGTAACCTAACCTACACAGTGCACCTAACGTGTGTGGGAGCCTGGAGTGTCCCTTTATTAATATAAACCCACCCAGTATAACTAACTGTAACCTAACCTACACAGTGCACCTAACGTGTGTGGGAGTAGGGAGTTTCCCTTTAATAATATAAACCCACCCAGTATAACTAACTGTAACCTAACCTACACAGTCTATCTAACGTGTGTGGGAGCCTGGAGAGTCCCTTTAATAATATAAACCCACCCAGTATAACTGTAACCTAACCTACACAGTGCATCTAACATGTGTGGGAGCCTGGAGTGTCCCTTTAATAATATAAACCCACCCAGTATAACTGTAACCTAACCTACACAGTGCATCTAACGTGTGTGGGAGCCTGGAGTGTCCCTTTAATAATATAAACCCACCCAGTATAACTAACTGTAACCTAACCTACACAGTGCATCTAACGTGTGTGGGAGCCTGGAGTGCCCCTTTATTAATATAAACCCACCCAGTATAACTAACTGTAACCTAACCTACACAGTGCATCTAACGTGTGTGGGAGCCTGGAGTGTCCCTTTAATAATATAAACCCACCCAGTATAACTAACTGTAACCTAACCTACACAGTGCATCTAACGTGTGTGGGAGCCTGGAGTGTCTCTTTATTAATATAAACCCACCCAGTATAACTAACTGTAACCTAACCTACACAGTGCACCTACTGTGTGTGGGAGCCTGGAGTGTCCCTTTAATAATATAAACCCACCCTGTATAACTAACTGTAACCTAACCTACACAGTGCATCTAACTTGTGTGGGAGCCTGGAGTGTCCCTTTAATAATATAAACCCACCCAGTATAACTGTAACCTAACCTACACAGTGCATCTAACATGTGTGGGAGCCTGGAGTGTCCCTTTAATAATATAAACCCACCCAGTATAACTGTAACCTAACCTACACAGTGCATCTAACGTGTGTGGGAGCCTGGAGTGTCCCTTTAATAATATAAACCCACCCAGTATAACTAACTGTAACCTAACCTACACAGTGCATCTAACGTGTGTGGGAGCCTGGAGTGCCCCTTTATTAATATAAACCCACCCAGTATAACTAACTGTAACCTAACCTACACAGTGCATCTAACGTGTGTGGGAGCCTGGAGTGTCCCTTTAATAATATAAACCCACCCAGTATAACTAACTGTAACCTAACCTACACCGTGCATCTAACGTGTGTGGGAGCCTGGAGTGTCCCTTTATTAATATAAACCCACCCAGTATAACTAACTGTAACCTAACCTACACAGTGCACCTAACGTGTGTGGGAGCCTGGAGTGTCCCTTTAATAATATAAACCCACCCAGTATAACTAACTGTAACCTAACCTACACAGTGCACCTAACGTGTGTGGGAGCCTGGAGTGTCCCTTTAATAATATAAACCCACCCAGTATAACTAACTGTAACCTAACCTACACAGTGCACCTAACGTGTGTGAGAGCCTGGAGTGTCCCTTTAATAATATAACCCCACACAGTATAACTAACTGTAACCTAACCCACACAGTGCACCTAACGTGTGTGAGAGCCTGGAGTGTCCCTTTAATAATATAAACCCACACAGTATAACTAACTTTAACCTAACCTACACCGTGCACCTAACGTGTGTGGGAGCCTGGAGTGTCCCTTTAATAATATAAACCCACCCAGTATAACTAACTGTAACCTAACCTACACCGTGCACCTAACGTGTGTGGGAGCCTGGAGTGTCCCTTTAATAATATAAACCCACCCAGTATAACTAACTGTAACCTAACCTACACCGTGCATCTAACGTGTGTCCCTTTAAAGAATACTGAGTGTAAATGTAATTTATTTTAGAAATTGTTGATAAATCATGTCATATCCAGTTACTATAGATCATACAGATGGCACAAGTAGAAAGACTGACTAATAAAAACATGAAAATATAAAGTTAATATGAGTAAAGAGAGGCCTATAGAACACATGGTTGCTCTATGTAAATGCATGATCGGTTGCAGATCTTTGGGGAATGTCCTGTTCCGAGGTAAGTACAGATGGTGTTATGACATTATTGTTCCTACACCCACAGGACGCGTTTCCCATTATTTCTGACTCTGTGCTGAGCCTTTAACACTTCCTGTTCAGCGACTATTAAAATAACATGTAGAACATTCGATGAGTATTTCTTGCTCATTAAAGGGTTCACTAAATATTCCATTGATACCAGTTATGACACTGCACACTCACCAAACCAACTCAATTGGAAACCAGAAAGACATTTGCTATGTTCTAAATGGCGCTGTTGTTTCACAAGCATGAAAATATACCATTATTATTATTACGTTCTGCTCTGTTAAGAAGCTTCATCAACATAAAAAGCTGCTAGGCCGAACATCGGTTTTGCAAAAATATATCATAGAATAGAATTTCTGGTAAATGAATATATCAAATATTTTTGAAGAGGATTTCCCTGGTGACGCTAATCTTTTTGAGGCAGCTTTATAATGTTTAAAAACGCCAATCATATTCAGCCAATCATACAATGTGGATGGAATGTGATGCAGATCAATGAGATCCCAGACAGCGCTGATTGGCTTGCTTTGATTGGCTGCCTTTGATTGGCTGGCTTTGATTGGATAAATATCATTGGTTGGCTTTGATTGGCTTTGTTCTCCCTAGCTGTGAGCTAGTTAAAGACGGATGGAATACAATGTGGTTAAATAGATAGAATCAATGTAAAAACAGATATTATAGAGGTGTTTGTTCTTATATTATCTTGAAATATAACAATATGTAATTTCTTACCCCAGCCATGTCACAGGACTCTGCTCCTAATTTCCACGTGTGAGATATGATCAGAGGGGAGACACTTCAATTGCAGAATTAGTAAATGACAGCAATGTGAGATACCACCATACAACACCAACCAAAACTCAGTCCTGAGTGAAAATCAAACACATATACCGCTCCGAGATACATTGTATTGGGTATTAAAGCAACCAATCACAGTGCACAAATTCTTCTCTAATTCACACTGGAGGAATCCTCTGCAGGATGCAGGCCAGTAACCAACCTCATTCTGATGAGTTGCATTAAAGGGACTCTCCAGTGCCAGGAAAACATATCCGTTTTACTGGCACTGAAGGACCTTGTAGTTAAAACTCCTTCAGTGACTTACCTGAATCCAGCGCCGATGTCCCTCGGTGCTGGGTCAGGATCCGCCCACCATCCTCCCCCACCAACATCAGCCGGCGGGGGAGACCCAATATGCATGCTTGGCAATGGCCGCGCGCATTACACATCCCTATAGGAAAGCGTTATTCAATGCTTTCCTATGGGGATTCCGGCAAAGCTGGAGGTTCTCATGCATAGCATTAGGACGTCCAGCGTTGTTTAAAACACTTTTTGTGTTCTAAGAACACGGAAGTCCCTCTAGGGGCTTTCTGATAGACAGCCACTAGAGGGGGACTTAACCCTGCAAGGTAATTATTGCAGTTTATAAAACTAAAAAGGCAATAATTACACTTGCAGGGTTAAGGGTAGTGGGAGTTGGCACCCAGACCAATCCAATGGGCAGAAGTGGTCTGGGTGCACGGAGTGTCCCTTTAACAACGAAACAGCTGTCCATGCGTGGTTCACTGGCTTAATAATGAATTGGAAATCTGCCGGTTTTTATCATATATTTTTTATACTTTCTTATATTTTGTATATATATATATATATATATATATATATAGATAGATAGATAGATAGATATTATATATATTTTTATATTTGGCAAGATGAAGTGTATGACATTCCCACCTCCTCTCAGAAGGCTGGCCTATCCCTATATAGTGATATTATATCTAATTGTCATTAGTGTTATATATATATTACCTTTTTTACATTTTTATATATCTTGATATCCCGATATTATTAATTTCTTTGAATTGCACTTGTATATCTTTTTCTCCTTGTCTTAGTAAGAATATCGGAATGTGAATTATCTATAATATGTATATAGATTTGTAGATTTATTTGTTAAACTGTCAAATGTCTGCTTCAATTGGTTATATATTGTATATTTTATGTCTACATGGACATACAAGGGGTTAAATACTCCTGTGTAACATTGACTAATTGAATCTTGGATATGAGGAGTCAATATGTAAATTTGTGACTTGTGAAAGGACCAATCAGACCTCAGGTAGATGGTACTGCTTTGCCCTCAGGTACCATGTATTACCAATCACGTCCTGATGAAGCCGTAGGCGAAACGCATAGACGTGTGGAGTGACCCCAGACGCTGGGCTGAGACAAGAAAGTCCGCTTCAGATCTGACTGCTAATAGATGGAGCTGCACAGCAGGAGATCTGATCGAGATGCATTAACATCTCCTAATACGCTGACAAAGCTGTGCTGCACACACTCACTTACTTCTATCCAGTAAGGGGCAGTCATTCTTATCCCCCAGCCTTGTGCTATATATCAATGTATATTTTGTGTGTTTTTTAACCTAAATGTTAATAAATCAACTTCACGTAACACACACCTCTCTGATCTTGATATAATCGCCTAGTGTGAAAGTTTATGAGCGTGATAGGAGTGAGAATCCTTATACTAATGAAGTCATATATTTTTGTTGCTATATTTCTGTATGACAGGATTACACTATTACCTGTTTTTTTCTTTTTACATGTATTTGAATACTTGGAGTAAGAATAACACCATAAGAATACACTTTTCTAATTTCTAATCTATTTTAGAGTGTACTCTATATTTTTTGTACTCCACTTTATATACACTTTTAATATCAGACACTGTCAGCGTTATTTAATAAAGGGAGAATTTAAAGTGAATTTGAAGTAGATTTCAAATTTAACGCCAGACCAGCCAAACTGAAAGCCGAGCAGAATTAGGAAGAAACATCGAGTTTGACCATTTTAACCCTCTAAATCGCCGATTTTATCTTTTGGGATAAAGTTTCACATTGATTTAATATTTGGAAAAAATGATTTTAAGATTTTGATATTTTTTGAGCTATTGAAATATTTTTGGTATCTTAATATTTTGATCCAACGGTTTTGAAAAATCATTTTGAAAGTTTATCCAAATATATTAAATCATTTGAAAAATGTAATAAAAAAAAAAGTCGTTGACTTTAAATTCAATTCTCACTTTAGTGAAGGACTCTTTTTCGTGAAATATTTTAGGAAATTGAATTTTGCATAATATCTAAAATGTTTTATCGCCCCCTCCCCCATATTTCTTTACAAAAAATTACTTTTTAAATAAATACAAATTCAAACTGTGTAAATGTACACAATTTATTTATTTTTAGATATTCCTTGACATTATATTCGATACAATTTCAGTTGTTACCTAAATTACTTGCAATTCATCCTATGTGCCACATGAACGACATACTATTTTTGTAAAACAAACTGGACAAAGAAGTGAAGGGGTTAATTTATTAAAACCACCCAGAGCGCACATGGTTGTTTGAAGTGCAGAATATTTGGGGGGGGAATAGAGAGCTGGCCGAACGTATGGAGCGAATGGCTCACAGCTCCTTGCGAGACACGTTCCCAGGTGATGCCTTATTTGCAAGTCGTTCCCGTACGAAGTGAAGATCTTATTTGCAGTTTCAAGTCAAGCCAGTGGAACAGATGTTAAGCAGTGAGAGGTAGCGACGCGAATTTGTGGTTCTGCCAGATCTGAGACCATCTCTTCTTCACTGTACCTAGCATCTTTAAAATTTCCCTCAAGGCAGAGCCCTGCTGTCAAACAGCTGTCAGCCACAAACAAGGGGGACCTGTATAATCTATTTCTAATAAGGCAATTAATCATCAAGGTCTCACCTACTGACAGCATGTGTGTTTGATTTATATTTTATGCCATGCCCAAATTATCTCTGGTCTGAGAAACACAAATAACTGCATCTCCCTGGGTGCAGACACATTCTCGCCCTGTTGTACGGGAGTTCTTGATTTGTATTCTGTGCGGAGCTGCTGACGCTGCCCATTGCTAATGCCCCCCAATATTGCACGTTTCGATGATGCAGGAAGGATACATTCACTTTGAAAGAGATGTCAAAATGAAACATAAATAAAGAAAACGATGAGTCTGAGTCACTCAGGTGCCAGACATTCTGGGCACCTGGCACAAATGACACACAAGGTTACCAATTAATCAACACATGCCACATCGACTGATTGGGACAAATCTTGGCACTACTGAAACACAGCACATGAAGGTGATGAACACCCCAGAGCACAGTGGTGTAAGGGGTGATGCTCTGACATGTAGCAGACAAGGGTTAGCAAGTTCAGGAGACTGCAAAAAAAAACGCAGTAATTCAAGTGACTAAATAAATACAATATTTACGTATGGGATTTCCTCGATGATTCTCCTCCAGTGAATGAGATTCTTTTCTTATCCTTTTATCCTCTTAAAGCGTCTTTGTTACCTATTGGGTTCCTTGTATATTTTGCAAAGGTCCCCAATGGTGACATCGCCGCTAGGGTTAGGGTAGCCCAGTGGTGCCTTGGAGGTGCGTTATACTTACCCGATGCTGTCTCTCACAAGCGCCACCATCCTGAATATTGCCTTTGGACCATTGGAGCCTCCTTGGATATTGTCTTGCAGAGAGTTAGACAATTATTTTTATTCTTATTTCTATGGTTTGGGTTAAGGGTTTTTTCTACAGTGAGTGAGGCCATGCCTTCTTCTTACAGCCATCGCTAGTGACGGCTGCAGGATGTGACAAAACCTGACGGTGGTATCTCCGTCTTCTGTCAAGTTTTGTCAAGGGAGGATTTTACCGGAAAACATGTCTTATAATACCTTTTCACTGAATTGGAATATCAATCAAATCGTATCTATATGAAATGCTCAGATTCTTCTTGGGGGAGGGGTTGACAGAGCCGTTTTAGCGCTGCTCTTAACGGAGTAATTTGAAAGGAAATAAAACATAAAATACCAATTTAGTGCACGAAGGCCCTTATATTGCAAATACGGTTTCATCTGCTCACATTCCCCATCCCGTGCAAAAAGAAATCTACATAAACCACCATTAAGTGTTACGCTGTAATACCTCCTGTAGTTCTGACAAAAAATATAAAGTGCTTATTTTACTATAAAGCGCCACTTTTAGTGTGAATAAATATCATGAAGTGCTTTATACTTACACACAGCAAATTCACTCAAAGAAATTCTCACAGCAGAAATTAAGAATAGTTTATAACTAGCAGGGAGAATGAATGTAAAAATATAGTGATTCGCCACAACATTAAACCCACTGACAGGTGAAGTGAATAACATGGATTATATTGTTACATTGGCTCCTGTCACGGGGCGGGGGGGGGGGGGGGGGTATATTAGGCAGCAAGTGAACAGTGACTTCTTGTAGAACAGAACCAGAACAGGATCTGAATGTAAGACCAGGTAAAGGGACAGTCCACAGTGAGACACATGAATGTCCCAATAAAAAAACGGTTGTGCAAACACCAAACGTGTAAACTCCTGAAAGGCAAACAGTGTTACTATTTTATATTATAAAGTAAAATGATACCGTAGCAAAATGGATCCAAGTCTGCCAGATTCTATAGAACCTCTAACAGAAAAAATGTATTATAGGTACAGACATTATAGGAACATCATAGTGTCAGGAATACAAACATGTTAAACTGTCACCGGACACCCTCAGATCGCTCTGCAAAGGTATTAAACGTATCTTTTCTCCCACGCGCTCTAGGCTCGCCACGGCTGTCCCAGACTCCATGGCTGAGATCATTCAGAGAAAAGCATTGAGAGGGTATTAAACATGCACGACAAATCACTGCGCCAATCAGCATCTCTCTTAGAGAAGGCAGTGTTTACATGGCCAGCAGGGACATTAAGCTGTAATGGTTCTGGTGACAATAGTGTCCCTTTAAAGGGACACTCCACTAACCAAATAAAATAAATACAAATCAATGTTTAGTAGATATATTGTAAATAAAAACTTGCATGCATTTAATTATGCATTTTTTCATTGGAGTTATATCTAAAAACAGCTTGCAAAATCTGCAGAACATGCAGAATCACAGACTTCCCCATGGCTCTGGGCAATTGCTGCCTCTTGAGTTCAGTGCAAATAAGCTAACCGAACCAGGAAGTAACAGGAGCTGTTGTCTTATTTAAAGGTCAGGGGGTGTAACCAGTATCATTTATAAAAGTGTTTATTTCTGTTGAAACCTGCACTTTTTGCAAAATGAAAAAAATAGGACACACTCTTCACACAAAAAGATTTTCATCAAGGTGAAGTGCTTTAGGGGTCTAGAGTGTCCCTTTAAGCCTCTGAAGTGAGTCACTTTGAACCAAAATCAAATCCCAGCCTTAATTGTGAATCTAAGGAGAGATGAAATGCAATAAAACATAGTGCTCTCTGGAAATGTTGAATTTAGTAAATATAGGATTAAAAACACAGGATGTGACTGTAAAGGTCGCATATTACGGAACGCATCCCCTATAAGAAGTCCAACTCACTCGGTGTCGTCTGCTTATGGAGGAGATATTAAAGAAATAACAGGAATTAAAGATCCATTTTTGGGGCTCAGAATGCGTTCCACAGCCAGCCCTCCTGCGTTCCAAGTTGCCAACCTCGGCTTCAGTCCTGTAACCAGGGAATCTCCGCCTCATGCGTTTTGTGATTCGAAGTCCCTTGATCAGAGATCAGAGAGTTCCGTTGACGTTCTAATATTATATAGTCTTAATGTAGAGCGTGAGTTAAAGGGACCAATTCCAAATAAAATTAATTCTACTTGTAGTAAATAAATAACTATGAACATATAGATAGACAACTTGAAAGATGAAGGTAGATTACAATTGTAAAATGTATTCAAATGATTAATAAATCAAAGATACTGAATTGGTTGTCAGATGAAAAACACATCAGTTCAGATAATTGGAGACTATCAATTAGAACACAGAATAAACTGCTGTCTTAAAATATAAACGTAAGTAACTACATTATGGTCCATAAAAATAAATAAAAAAGGAGGACTACAAAAAGTGGAAAAGCAGGTTACAAAATACTTAATAAAAAGGAACAACCACGAGAGGGGTTCTGTCAAGTAAAATATAATAATGGTTAATTAAGCTAGGAATTACTGGAGAAAACGGGGGGAAGGTTATAGCTATTATCCTTCCAAATAAAAAAAGTCCCATAGGAAACAAAGACATTTAAAAAAGGAAAATGCTATATATTTGGAATTCAATAAAATTGGGATTAATTTCAATACCCAGAAATAGTAAACCAGAGGGCTTTCTATCATATGTCCGACTAAAGTGCTCTCCTGTTCCGATTTTTAGGGGTCTTTTGGTTCACCCTACATATAGTTTTTTGCAGGGGGATTCCAATAAATAGATCAATCCTGAAGTTTCACAATTTAAGTTCTAATTTTGTGACATGCTCAGAGGTTTTGTGGTGTCCATACCTCGACGTATCAGAGCTGTTTTGGCTGAACGAGGGGGACCTACACAATGTCAACATTTGCCACTTTTAGGGAGTCTGCACTGGAGCCTGGGAGGTGGAAAAGGAACATTTAAAGGGAATCTCCAGTGCCAGGAAAACACACACACTATATACACTAACACACACACTATATACACTAGCACAACACACAGACACTGACAAAACACACACTGCATACACTGACACAACACACACACACACACTACATACACTAACACAACACACACACACACTACATACACTAACACAACACACACACTACATACACTGACAAAACACACACACTGCATACACTGAAACAACACACACACACACTACATACACTAACACAACACACACTACATACACTGACACAACACACACACACTACATACACTGACACAAAACCTCTGAGCATGTCACAAAATTAGAACTTAAATCCATTTTCCTGGCACTGGAGGGTCCCTCTCCCTCCCACCCCCCAATCCCCGGTTACTGAAGGGGTAAAAACCCCTTCAGTGACTTACCTGTGGCAGCGGTGATGTCCCTCGCCGCTTTCTCCGTCTCCGCGAAGCTCCTCCTATCCATTGCGTCGGTCGGTGGGCGAGACTGATCTCGCCCACCGGCCGAGGGGACCTAATGCATTGCCGCGCATGCGCATTACGTCTCCCCATAGGAAAGCATTGAAAAATCATTTCAATGCTTTCCTGTGGGGTTTTGAGTGACGCTGGAGGTCCTCACACAGCGTGAGGACGTCCAGCGACGCTCTAGCACAGGAAACCTGTGCTAGAAACCAGGAAGTTCCCTCTAGTGGCTGTCTAATAGACAGCCACTAGAGGTGGAGTTAACACTGCAAGGTAATTATTGCAGTTTATAAAAAACTGCAATAATTACGCTTGCAGGGTTAAGAGTAGTGGGAGTTGGCACCCAGACCACTCCAATGGGAAGAAGTGGTCTGGGTGCCTAGAGTGTCCCTTTAATGTTTTTACCCCATTTCAATAAAATAATGTATTTTATTATAGAGAGAGGGCTTTATACTGTGTCTACACAACCAACAAGGATATACATCTACATTTCCTTGCTGGGAGAAAGAATATCATTGGGTGTAAGAATGTTTTATCTACGCTGTGAGATTTCTAGTTGTGCTCTATAGAATTTGTTTAGGCGGTTTATTTTTATATTACAAAATATGTTAATGTCTTTATTAAAGTATAAAAGGCTCAAATTATTAATCTTCTCAATACAAAATGAATTAGCAACAATTAGAGCGTAAACAACCATTTAGTTAAATGCTAAATATCAAAATCATGCATCTTATCCCAGGGTCACTTTTCAGAGAATACAATCAATCTATGCAGCGTGCCAGATGGGCTCCCAGGAATATCTAGATAAGGAGTTATTTCATGGTAGGTTTTCTACCCACATCAGATGCCATGTCAGCTATTCAGCTATACAGGGAGAAGAGTTAACATGTCACCAAACTGTCCACCCCAGGCAGGGCTGCCATCAGAAATTTTGGGGCCCCTGACAAAGCACAAGGTCTGGCCCCCCCCTCCCCGACCCCTCCCTCTCGGGCCCGCCCACGCCCTACCTAGTCCGCTGACAATGATGCGGGACTGAATGTGGTGTGTATAGTGTAAGTGAATTAGAATGTGTGTAATGGATGTAGTGTTTGTGTGTATTAGATACTGTTTGTGCAGTGAATGCAGAGTGTGTTAGTGTAGCGGATGCAGTGTGTATAGTGAATGCAGAGTGTGTTTGTGTAGTGGATGTAGTGTTTGTATGTACTAGATGAAATGTGTTTAGTGGATGCAGTGTCTGTAGTTGATGTAGTGTGTGTATTAGACGCAGTGTCTGTGTATAGTGAATGCAGAGTGTTTCAATTTGTGTTGGATGTAGTGTGTGTACTGTGAATACAGGATGTTTGTGTAGTGGATGCTGTGTGTACAGTTAATGCAGAGTGTGTGTCGTATAGTGAATCCAGAGTGTGTGCATAGTTTAGTGAATGCAGTGTGTGTTAGTGTGTAATGAATGCAGAGTGTGTGTTAGTGTGTAGTGAATGCAGAGTGTGTCAGTGTAATGAATGTAGTGTGTGTGTTAGTGCAGTGAATGCAGAGTGTTTGTAAATGTGTAGTGAATGCAGAGTGTGTGTTAATGTGTAGTGAATGCAGAGGGTGTGTTAGTGTGTAGCGGATGCAGAGTGTGTGTTAGTGTAGTGAATGCAGAGTGTTAATGTGTAGTGAATGCAGAGAGTGTTTGAGTAGTGGATGTAGTGTGTGTACAGTGATGTAGTGTGTGTTTGTGTAGTGGATGTAGTGTTTGTATGTACTAGATGAAATGTGTTTAGTGGATGCAGTGTCTGTAGTGGATGTAGTGTGTGTATTAGACACAGTGTCTGTGTATAGTGAATGCAGAATGTTTCAATTTGTGGTGGATGTAGTGTGTGTACTGTGAATACAGGATGTTTGTGTAGTGGATGATGTGTGTACAGTTAATGCAGAGTGTGTGTCAGTATAGTGAATCCAGAGTGTGTGCATAGTTTAGTGAATGCAGAGTGTGTGTTAGTGTGTAATGAATGCAGAGTGTGTGTTAGTGTGTAGTGAATGCAGAGTGTGTCAGTGTAATGAATGTAGTGTGTGTTAGTGCAGCGAATGCAGAGTGTTTGTAAATGTGTAGTGAATGCAGAGTGTGTGTTAATGTGTAGTGAATGCAGAGGGTGTGTTAGTGTGTAGCGGATGCAGAGTGTGTGTTAGTGTAGTGAATGCAGAGTGTTAATGTGTAGTGAATGCAGAGAGTGTGTTAGTGTAGTGAATGCAGAGAGTGTGTTAATGTGTAGTGAATGCAGAGAGTGTGTATGTAAGGGGGGGCTGTGTGTGGTTCAGTGTGTGAGGGGATAGGGGGGCAAATTAAAGATAGTTATTATTTAAGTAGGGGGGGCTGTGTATGTAGGGGAGCTGTGTATGTAAGGGGGGCTGTGTATGTAAGGGGGGCTGTGTATGTAGGGGGGGCTGTGTATGTAAGGGGGGCTGTGTATGTAGGGGAGGCTGTGTATGTAAGTGGGGGGCTGTGTATGTAAGGGGGGCTGTGTATGTAAGGGGGTGCTGTGTATGTAAGGGGGGTGCTGTGTATGTAAGGGGGTGCTGTGTATGTAAGGGGTGCTGTGTATGTAAGGGGGGCTGTGTATGTAAGGGGGCTGTGTATGTAAGGGGGGGCTGTGTATGTAGGGGGGCTGTGTATGTAGGGGGGCTGTGTATGTAGGGAGGGCTGTGTATGTAGGGAGGGCTGTGTATGTAGGGGGGCTGTGTATGGAAGGGGGCTGTGTATGGAAGGGGGGCTGTGTATGTAGGGGGGGCTGTGTATGTAGGGGGGGCTGTGTATGTAGGGGGGCTGTGTATGTAGGGGGGGCTGTGTATGTAGGGGGGCTGTGTATTTAGGGGGGCTGTTTATGTAGGGGGGGCTGTGTATGTAAGTTATCAAACGTTTTTTTTTTTTTAACGGTGTGACTACTTACTCTGGGAGGGCACCACAGCAAATCATGGTACCAAAACCACTACAGAGAGCTGTAGTGGTTATTGTGCCTGGATTGTTTCTTAAAATGATCTGCCATTGCCCCTCCCGAGATTAGCTTCTGGATCCGCCACTGGGTCTAGCAGATTTGGAGAATTGATCCTACTTAACTTTGACCTAAATTTACTAAATTCGTTTTATTTTCAGTTCCCCACATTTTACTGTTTAGCAAATAAACATTTAATTATATCAGATCTCCACGTAATCCTCATATATTTCCACCATCTCAGAATATATCCCCTTTCAATGCAGGAAGGCAAGACATGATGAAATAGGAAACAACAATTACAGGGTGCGCCAAGAACAAAGTAAATAAATAAAATGTATAATAGGAAAAAAAGAAAAAAAAAATACCAGGAAAACAGGCAAATTAAAGTCTCTAATTCACAGGTATATTCTTCAGAAATTTTCAGGACGTCTTGGGTCAAGTTCTCATCAGCATGTATGAAAGAAAAAAAACACACAGAGGGGGCCAATGGTGCAGTTACTTAAAGGAGTATGGCTACAGACAACACTGAGACTAAGAAATACCAACTCACATTTATGGGAGCTATAACCAGCTCGAGTTAAAACAGCATACAGTGGTATTTAAACTCCCCACATGTAGGATATGCCTCTGACGAGATTTTCAGTGCAGGTTATATGAAATAAAAACACAAGAGAAGGCCCATAGTGCTCTCTATATAAAAAAAAAGGTGCTGGATAAAATAGGAGATGTACTTACAATTTACAGAGCAGACAAACCGCTCTGTGTAAAGCGCCTGGGTGGTACGATCCCCACCATGGATTCTTTGGATGGTATAAAAGCTTCAGATGTTTAGGATATGCCAGGTCAAAAAATAAGGATAAATATAAAAGTATTTAAACTAGTCTGAAAAAATACTTTTATTTAGATTAAAACACAATGCGTTTCGCCACAAAAGGCTTCTTCAAGTGTACATAATGTTAGTCTGGCACATGTGGGTTTATATAAGGTCCAAACAATCATCAAATTGAAAATGGTGACTTATTTGACCTTTGACCCTAAATGAGGTCACATGGCATGTTTCAAAGGTCAAAGGACATATAAACAGGAAGTAGAAAAACTAAAAACATGACATGATAAAATGTATTAAACATTTGTCTTGATAAGCAATCCTCGTGATAATATTTAGTGTCACAAATGTGACAACGAGTCACTAGCGCTACAAGACAATTCTCCTGATTCCCTGCAACAACTAAATTAAATCCCAGTAAAATACTGTAAGGTGAATAGAAAATTCACAGGGTGAAACCTCCCTTCACATGCATTTTACTCATTCTCATAGAGAGGAACACTCGTCCTGACACTACAATTACGTGTGTCTGTGAACGTATACAGCAAGGAAAATAGTCTGTATGTTAATCCCAATATCTTTTTTAATCGCTTTGTTCTAACTCGCTATTCCCAGGCGGCCGATCTGGTACAGAACATAATGTCTGATTTACTTTTTTAAACAATGCAGTTCATACCGCTTCAAAGACGGTATAACTCCCGTAGGGTAGCAGTAAGAATCATGTATTTATTAAAAGCAGAGTTAAAACGCTCACAGTTTAAAATCTCATATTTACTAGATTTGGACACAGCAAAGTCTGAATCTATTCATCTGAAAATAATGTTAGTTTTGGTTAATTTGAGTTTTGTCCACAAAGTATATCAGTCCGGTCAAAATTTGTCCATGTGCTCGTTTTGGGGAAAACGATTCGGACAAACATATACATAATATAATATAATAATATAAATATTTAGTATATACTGTGCAGTACAGCGTAGTCTGCTGAACAATATATCCATGAGCTGATAATTACTAGTTAATTTGTAGAACCCGGTGAAAAACACGATGCCATCTCTACTAACAATGTATTCAATGTGATATTTTAATTTCACCAATTGCTAATTTAACAATTTACATATTTTCCCCTCTTTGAGGGCAGCATTGGTAATAGCAGAAAAGGTGAAACAGTGAGTGCTTTGGACTCTTTATGGTCCAGTCACAGGGCAGGACTCTTTATGGTCCAGAGCACATGGCATGTCTTATCTCTGGGATATAGAGTTGGTTTTCTTTCTACGAACATACTCAGTGGGGATCATCTAATAAAGACCAGGTGGTCAAAACTGACCACATTCTGACTGTAATGGCAAAGTATAGAAACGGGAACGTGGTCAAAGCTTAGATTTTAAACTAAACAGGAGTTGAATGAACCCAGCATAATGCACAAATTATTGTTCTCTTGTATTCCACAAGGGTCATATATAAAATTACTTGCCCATGCAAGCTAACCTATGTAGGAAGGACCATTAGAACACTGAACACACGTATTCAAGAACATATACGTAACATTAAGAATGGTTTTGAAAAACATAGTGTCTCTATGCATTTCAAAGAGAGACACAATTGTGACCCCAGCCATATGGAATTCATGGGTATTCAAAGAGTTTCCACAAACTGGAGAGGGGGAGATTTAATTAAGACCATAGGACAAATAGAGATGAAATGGATATTTAATTTAGATACTATGCAACCCCACGGACTGAATGATGACTTTGAGATTTGTCACTTTTTATAATTTTATTCATGTGAATAGTGATTTTTAACATTTTTTATATATATATTTTATTATATATATATATATTTTTTTTACTAGCATATGCCTTTGAATGTATGAAGTCATCATTCCAGTTCCACACTATGCACTTCTGTATTGACTAAGTAATGATGTCACTACGATATATATTTACACAGTGGGGATATGTATATGGGAAGGTGTCCTTTATTGCTGTGTTCCCTTGCTTTGGATAAAACACCAACCCATTTTTCCTTTTTCTCTCTTCTTTTTTTCTGTTTGTCTCTCCTCTCCCATTGTGGCTATGTCCTCTGTGAGTTCATTGTATTTAAACAGCATGTTTTAACATTGGACTTATCCTGGACTACATATGAGTACTGACTTCCAGTACATTGCCCTCAAGAAAAATGGCCGACTCCTATCGGATGGATCGACACGCCCACGTCACGATGGGAAGCAGGATGAGACACTCTTGGGCACTTTGGAGGAGCCATAATACTCCCCGGACTAACCACTATTGTGGGACCGATACACACAGGGGGTTTTACTTCCGCGTGTGACGTCACACGCACGAGCCGTCGTGCGTGATGACATCACGATACCAGAATCATCATCAACAGCTGTGTCCCTACACTCCCACCCACATGAGCGCCGTGATTTGATGTATCACGGACGCCATGCACCAATCAACTACCAGTAGGTGTTATTTAAAGTTTATACTTGCAGCATGTTTGTACCAATTGATAAAGCCGAATTACACAGGCGAAACGCGTCTTGGACGGAGCACTGACACTTGAGTATTCATTTTTATTGTTTTAAAGTTGTATACACAATAAATGTTATATTTTTAAATCAAGTGGATTAGTGCAATATTTAACTTGCTGCAAAGAAGGGTTGTGTCACTCTATATTTGACACCACGTCTGCATACTGGGAGCCTGGTTACTGGCTCCAGATAAGGTGAGAAGCTAATTGTCACCAATATTCAACCGTATCACTGTTTAAAGGATCTCTACACTAGGGGTAGCACTGCTTCCCTTTTCTGCTTTTGTTTCCATTTCCGAGGTTATTAATCTACCGTGGATAAACAAGGATTTCTGGACTGTTTCTACATATCTCCTGAATAACACTGGAGTAAGTGTTTTGTTTACTGTTTAAGCGCTCCACACTCTTTTGCACTATTAGGCATTTATTTGCACATTAGTGTTTTTTGTATATATCCAATTGTTAATAGGTTGTTGAGTGCCTATTCTTGTTGTGTGAGCTGCTACCACTTTATTGTGCATTGTATTGCAATCCACCTTTTTTTAAGCGCCTTTTATCACAGATCACCACTTTATTCTCTTGTATTCTGCACATGAACAATTATTTTAAACCCTGGTAGCCTGCTGGGTTTACAATGTTCAGATTTTGAAGTCAGAATGGCCCCATATTAATTGTGCCTCATTCGGTATAGAGCCATTCGGCCTTGGGTAAATAAACAGTGTTTTCCTGGACTTCATAACCAGAGAGCGAGGGGCAGTGAAACAGAGAAAATAGGTTGAGGCAGTGAGATATCATTGGTGCCATGTATATGAAGTACGTTGTAACAGCTTGGCCAGTAATAATGGCCAGGAATTGCTCAGTATAAATGTATTTTAAATAGTAACATTTCATAGAAATTCTATAGCCCCACAACCCTGGGAGAATTGTCTGGAGCCATTGATAGAAGATTCAAAATTCTCTAGATTCTTTACTTATGTCTATATTTTGCATTAGTTTGAGTTTAAAAGACAATAGATTCGGGCATCATGCTGTGTGTCCAGGGAAAGCCTAACTATGACAATTAACAATGTAATGTCTTGTGCGAGAGGAGGTGAAATGGATTAGTTATGAAAGACACAATCTGCAACCAGTGAATATACAAGTACAGACAGACCAACTATGAAATCGCTCACTTAGCGAGTACTATGTTTAAATAAATCTGATCCGAAAGACGAATGGACAAAAGTTAATTACGAAGAATAAAGCGTAAAACAAATTGCTTGTTAGATTAAATTAGTCCATCCTATTAGCTCTTTCATTCGTTTTAGGTATTACAAAGAGGGAACTACTGGCTGTCATAAAAAAAGACTAGCGACTGGGCAGCCACTATTCCAATAAAGGGGGGCATTGCACCGGCCACTGCCAATATGTTCACCCCCTTTATTTTTTAGAGCATCTACCTGCCTCCAATGAGTGGGAGCTGTGGGGGCACTATGTCCTCCTGTTAATTGTATTTATCAGCTCCCAAAGGACTTTTTGTAATTTTAGTCTTAAAATATATATTATATAATTATAATGTATATAATGGGCCCCCATTCATTTTGTTTAATAGCCCCCATACAGAAATAGATAAAATTATGAACGAAATCACCTTATATTGTCCTATCGGTTAAGCATGAAATTAAATTGTTTGCGTTATAAGCCCCGAGTCTGAGTTCTATGAGCCCTGCGTTACAGTCTATTCCAGAACCAAGAAATAATGTGAGAATTCAAATCAAACTTTAAGTCCAATATTTAGGAAGGGATAACGCCTCCACCATCCATACATCACTTTATATATTGGTAAATAATCCCTAAAGTGTCGTTCACGCGGTCCTCCTCCGCAGGGTGACCTGGCAGCAGCACAGCAGCGCAATGTTCTCAGGAATACACACTGATGTTTGTCTGGGGAAATCTCGTGGATTTCAGCAATAGAACCTAAACCTGGTCTGCCAGCTCAAGATGTTGTTTATGAAAGACTTTACAGTAAAATCGCTCTAACTCCCATGCTGCGTCCCTGTTATTCCCTGTAACGGAGAGCACAGTTTGTCGAGAATCGAGGAGCTTTCGAGCTGTGTCGAGAGGGGAGACACTAGACATATGTATCTAGTTATCGATGTTACAAGAGGTCAAGGTGCACAATGTATGGATTCCTGGTGGGACATTTAGCTGAGCCCTAATCCCTAAGTCCTGCTCCCCTAAACATTCACTGGATCAAACTTACAGCGTCTACAACTAAAAGCACAGTTTAATGAATACTGGGAATATTTGTTTCCTCTTTAACAGTTCAGATTTTGTTCTGAAATCTTCCTACATGTAACCAGCTAATCGGTTATATTATTATAAGATAGCGCTATTACTACATGGATGGCCCAGGTATAAATAAAAAGCCGGGTCTGAGAGAGCATGAAGACCAACAAATATAAGAGCCATCTACGTTTTATGATGGAGCACTATAAATGAACATTCGATATATTGGACCTTGCAACATCTCGACGTGTTTAGTGTCGGTATTTATTCGGCTGTGAAGGATTGACGACAGGAGTCCTATCTGGAGAACACCTGACGTTTGAGTTCAAGTACTTTTACAATGTTCTTTCTGCATTTAATTGTGGACTCTCTGAGCTGATAAACACAACTACAGTCCAACCATCACATGAAATAACGCCAAATACATTATATCCATGTTCATCAATGATGGCAGCCACATTGCTCCTACTGCGGAAAATGTAATTCAATAAAGAATTAGGGAGAACTGAGGATACGGAGAAAGCTGGAGTTAACAGACTTGTAAGGACATTACTTTACAGAAATGGTAATACAAGTAGTGACTCGTCCAGAGGCGGACTAAGATATTTAACAAAAATAAATACATAATGTTTAAGTGACAATATGCCTTTAATATGTACAGTCTCCACCTCCATCCCTGCAGTACTGACTGCTCACCTGATTAATACTGACAGGTAACTACCTGCCAAGAGACACCACTGTGTGAATGCTACTGTGCATGTCAGAGCCCAAAGTAATTTGTGGAAAACGCCCCATCTGAGTATACCCCTCACACATGCTCAGTCTGCTCCTGGAACAAGAGGTTACGTCACCCATTTACTCGTGTTGGAGAACGATGGAGCTGATCAAACCAGCTGATGGTGCATGATGACCTCTCTCCTTCAGCGATCTCATCCTATCCTTCTGGTAGTAGATAACTGGAAATGCCTTTTAGTGAATATAATAAAAGTTAATAGTGATAGAAAAAAGCCTTCCAGTGGAAGCAGTAAAGGCTAACAGTTATACAGAAAGGGTAGTAGATACCTGGAATAGCCTTCCAGTGGAAGCAGTAAAGGCTAACAGTGATATAGAAAGGGTGGCAGAAATCTGGAATAGCCTGCCAGTGGGAGCAGTAACAGTGATATAGAAAGGGTAGTAGAAACCTGGAATAGCCTTCCAGTGGAAGCAGTAAAGGCTAACAGTGATATAGAAAGAATCCAATTACGTTTGATATTGTTACTTAGCTTTTTAATGGTGGTAGTCCAGGTTTGCCTAAGTTCTCCTCCGGGGAGGAGAGAGGTTTTAGCAGAAAGAGAAGGTCCTTTTACAATCCGTGGTCGAGGTGAGGAGAGAGTGGGTCAACAGGTTCCAGTCCAGGTTCGATACACATAAAGGGTAGAAGATTCTTGCTAGCCGGTTTTGAGATTTGCGGTAAAGCTTTTCAATAATCCAGCGTCTTGAATCTGGCGCGGTCTCCCTATGTAGCGTGGGGAGACCGCGTCAGGGAAGGGGGTGTGGCCAAGCTCCGTCTACCCGGAAGTGTCAGGGTAGCGGTAATGCTGGTAGTTAGGACATGACACCTTTCCAGCTTTATGCAAGTCAACAATTCTTAATCGTAAGTCTTCTGAGGGCTCTTTTGTGCGAGGTATCATTCACATCAGGCAATGCTTCTTGTGAAAAGCAAACCCAGAACTGGTGTGTGTTTTTTATAGGGCAGGGCAGCTGTAACCAACACCTCCAATCTCATCTCATTGATTGGACTCCAGTTGGCTGACATCTCACTCCAATTAGCTCTTGGAGATGTCATTAGTCTAGGGGTTCACATACTTTTTCCACCTGCACTGTGAATGTTTACATGGTGTGTTCAATAAAAACATGGC
Organism: Pelobates fuscus; assembly: GCF_036172605.1. Classification (NCBI taxonomy): domain Eukaryota; kingdom Metazoa; phylum Chordata; class Amphibia; order Anura; family Pelobatidae; genus Pelobates; species Pelobates fuscus. Next base: position 441,011,677 of record NC_086318.1, read on the forward strand.
AACATTTCATTCTTTGTGTGTTATTAGTTTAAGCAGACTGTGATTGCCTATTGCTGTGACTTAGATGATGATCAGATCACATATTATGACCAATTTGTGCAGAAATCCATATCATTCCAAAGGGTTCACATACTTTTTCTTGCAACTGTATTTCAGAGATGTGTCTTACCCAATTATGAGAAATAATGAGGAAGAGTACTACTATCTGCCAACGTGGCCCCCTCTTTCCATGTCCCTCACACAATGAAGTTTTCAGGGCATTGGCAGCAGTTTTAGAACACAATGTCGGGGACAGAAAGAGCCCCCCGCTTTTATAAAGCTGTGTCTGACTGGATTTAATCTGCACATACAAGCGCAACATGGGGAGAACGCTGAACCCCTCAATCTTTCGGCAATTTTCTTCAAACTCTGAGTTTCCTTGTGTTTTTTTTAATTTTAAAATTAACTTTTTTCTTTCACTCTCATTTATTTAATTCTATCTTTGTTTCCTTGTTCATTTTTCAATTGCTTTGACCCACTTGTTAAGGTCTCTTAAACTGGAAACAAATGGTTTAGAAGGACTGAAAGCCAGCTGAGTTTTACTTGGAGTGCTACATATTTTGTAGTAATTACCAATCCACCGGAGAGTCTCTTCTCTCGGAGGCTGTATTTTACGGGTATTCTATGGCTGAGAATGATTCTCAGGGGGAACACACCTTCCCTCTCGGCAGTAATTGCTGGATCCAGATTACTGCTAGAATAGGAAGAGAGGTCTTACATGGGAACGATAAAAGCCCTCCTACCACCCTCTGCAGACGGTATCCTTTATCACACCACAGACTTTCATTAATATCTGTCCTCCCTCTCCTAATCTTCCATCCAGCGTGAAATTAGATTCGCTCTGATATCAGCCTTCCATCTTAGCTTCCAGGAATGACAAGTCGCTACAGATAAGCTTATTGGTTGAGACATGTAACCATTTCAGTGCTAGCCTGTTAAATGGCTGCAGAGAAAGGATTAAATGGGTATTATCCCTTTAATTTATATATTTAAGTTAACTTCAAAAGTACACTAAAACTAAAACTCACTAGAAAGTGCTCGATCGGAAGATGTCAATTAGCAAATAACGTTTGCATAGTTTGCTATAAGTAATTACATCTTCTGTAAGTTGTATAATGCAACAATGGACATTTATGGACATTTAAAGTACAAAAACCTAATTATTAATTCTAGAAATGGCTAAAGTTGGACACATTTCAACTCCCCTTATAACATTTAGATTATCTGGTAGGCTAGTGCATCTGTGTTCAAATAAATTGACATTTGTCCAAATTTCGGCCAATTGGCAGTTTGTCAGAATTTCCGAAATACTAAACGAATGAATCATGAAACAAAGGAAACGGACAAACAGTTTAATCTGTTTTATGTGATCGGTGATGAAAGGAGATGATTGATGCCTGGGGGACAGTCATTAAATGTTGATAGAGGGGAAAAAGGAACATAAAAAAAAAAAAAACATCTATATTCACAAAGTATATGTTTAAATTCTATATAATCAAAATGTTTATATTTTTTGCCCCTCCTCCTTTTTTGCTCTTTTGGTAACTTCTCACTTGATCTGTGATGCCATATTTGTTGAAACTTGCTTTGTTGAGTTCAGACCCTGGCTCTTGTTCTTGACCAAAGCTGCCAATGGGGGAGGGTTTGAGAGGGGGGACACAATCATGACGGTGGTCACCGCCCCGGCTGTCCCGGAGGCCCCGGCCCCACATTCCTATCTGTAACGGAGGAACTGCCACCAGAGCACCTGCACCGGGCCCACACGCTGATGTGCACTTTGGCACAATGGGCATATGTCTTTAGAGGCCTGGTCAGTGCTGTGGCTGTTTAATAGCATGACCGGTCCCCTTTAAAAATGTCAGAGACAGTCAGTGCTTGGAGAAAGTAACGTCCGTTCACTTCCTCCCAGTTTACTCCAGGCAGGAGGAAGAGGCAGAGCGGAGGGAAGATCCAGACCAAATCCCACCCCCACTGGCCACACTCCTGCACTAAAAAGGTAAGAAAGAGGAGGTGGCTAAAAAAAATAGCTGCATGTGTGTGTTTCAGTGTGTATGTCTGTGTTTCAGCATGTATCCATGTTTCAGTGTCAGTATGTATATGTGTGTATGTATGTGTTTCATGTATGTGTGTATACCTGTGTGTCAGTATGTATGGTTGTATGTCTGTGTTTCAGTATGTATGTGTGTATATGTCTGTGTTTCAGTATGTATGTGTGTGTCAGTGTGTATGTCTGTGTTTCAGTATGTATGTGTGTCAGTATGTATGTGTGTGTGTGTGTATGTCTGTTTCAGTATGTATGTCTGTGTGTCCGTATGTTTGTGTGTCAGTATGTATGTCTGTGTGTCAGTATGTATGTCTGGGTGTCAATATGTATGTGTGTATGTATGTCTGTTTCAATATGTATGTCTGTGTGCCAGTATGTATTTGTGTCAAAATGTATGTCTGTGTGTCAGTATACATGTGTGTCAGTATGTATGTGTTAGTGTGTATGTCTGTATGTGTCAGTATGTGTTTGTCAGTATATATGTATCTGTGTGCATGTGTGTATGTCTTTGTGTCAGTATGTATGTCTGTGTCAGTATGTACATATGTGTGTCAGAATGTCTGTGTGTATCTGTGTGTCAGTGTGTCTGTATCTATGTGTCTTTTTGTGTCTGTATGTACCTGGGTTTGTGTCTGTGTGTGTATTCTGTTCCAATGTGTATGATTGTCTGTATATATGTGTGTGTGTCAGTGTGGGTATATGTGTGTGTGTTATTATCAGTCTGTGTGTGTATCTGTGCAGGGCCGGTGCAAGGATTTTTAACACCCTAGGCAAAAAAAAGTTTGCCCCCCCATGTGACATCACAATGCCCCACCCATATGATCTGCCATATGAACTAACGCCAGTGCTACACACAGGTTGTGTTTACATTAAAAAGCCTGCAGGGACAAACTATAGACACCCGAACCACTTCATTAAGCTGCAGTGGTTCTGGGGACTATAGTGTCCCTTTAATGTGAGGTAAATTAGAGATTAGTGTCACTAATAATATACTAGATTGCCTACTTACAACCAGATGAGGAGGGTGATGGACTCTGGCTGCAGTTTGGCTCCACTGGTCTGGTGTAGAACAGGATCTCAATGTTCTGGGAGAACGGGAAGCAGCTACATTTTTGGGGCCCCTTACACAGCTCAAGATCTGGGCCCCAGGGCCTGACGGTGAGTATGCCCATAAGGCCCACCCATAAGTCCACCTACATGTTTCACCCATGAGTTCGCTCACAGGGAGTGGAGTGTGTAAGGGGTGTGTTATGTGTTATTGTAGAGGATCTAATATGTGTGCTTATGGTATGTAATGTATAGGGATACCAGTTTGTGTAGGTGATGCAGTATGTTTATGTGTAGTGGATGCAGTGTGTTTTTGTGTATAGGATAGAAAGCAGTGTGTGCTTGTGTGTAAGGAATGTTTTGTGTGTTTCTGGATGTGTGCAAGGGATGCATTGTGTGAATCTGTGTTTGTATGTGTAAGGGATGCAGTGTGTGTGTGTGTGTCTGTAAGGGGTGTGGGGTAGGATAGGGGCTAAGTCCTACCAGCCCACGTGTGCTTCTCTTTTCCTCCTTCCTCAGCCTCTCTCCCCTCTTGTCCCTTAGAGCTCTCCCCTTCTGTCCCATAGTGATCTCCCTGCCCCCTTTCCCTTAGCGCTCTCCCCTCCTGTCCCTTACTGCTGTATCCTGCCCCACTGTCCCTTATTGCTCTCCCCTGCCCCTTAGAGCTCTCCCCTACCATCCCTTAGGGCTCTCCCCTGTCCGTTATTGGTCTCTTATCCCCCACCCCGTCGCTTATTGGTCTCTCCTCTCTCATGCCCCTCCCCCAAAGTAATCTTCCTGCCCCCTTTCCTGTAGTGCTCTCCCCTCCTGTCCCTTAGAGCTCTCTTGTACCCCACCCCCGTCACTTGGTGCTCCCCCCTTCCCTTAGTGCTCTCTCCTACCCCCGTCCTTTAATGCTCTCTCCTGCCCCCGTCCCTTAGAGCTCTCCCCTGCCCCCTGTCCTTTAGAGCTCTTCCTTCCATCCCTTAGAGCTCTCCCTCTCCCCCTTAGGCTATTACATGCATCCACTACCCTCTCAGTAAAGTAATACTTCCTGATATTATTTTTAAACCTTTGTCCCTCTAATTTAAGACTATGTCCTCTTGTTGTGGTAGTTTTTCTTCTTTTAAATATAGTCTCCTCCTTTACTGTGTTGATTCCCTTTATGTATTTAAATGTTTTTATCATATCCCCCCTGTCTCGTCTTTCCTCCAAGCTATACATGTTAAGATCCTTTAACCTTTCCTGGTAAGTTTTATCCTGCAATCCATGAACCAGTCTAGTAGCCCTTCTTTGAACTCTCTCTAAGGTATCAATATCCTTCTGAAGATATGGTCTCCAGTACTGTGTACAGTACTCCAAGTGAGGTCTCACCAGGGTTCTGTACAATGGCATGAGCACTTCCCTCTTTCTACTGCTAATACCTCTCCCTATACAACCAAGCATTCTGCTAGCATTTCCTGCTGCTCTATTACTTGTCTGCCTACCTTTAAGTCATCAGAAATAATCACCCCTAAATCCCTTTCCTCAGATGTTGAGGTTAGGACTCTATCAAATATTCTGTACTCTGCCCTTGGGTTTTTATGTCCAAGATGCATTATCTTGCACTTATCCACATTAAATGTCAGTTGCCTTAACTCTGACTATTTTTCTAGTTTACCTAAATCACTTGCCATTTGGCTTATCCCTCCTGGAACATCAACCCTGTTACATATCTTAGTATCATCCACAAAAAGACACACCTTACCATCAAGACCTTCTGCAATATCACTAATAAAAATATTAAAGAGAATGGGTCCAAGTACAGATCCCTGAGGTACCCCACTGGTGACAAGCCCAAGCTTCGAATATACTCCATTGACTACAACCCTCTGTTGCCTGTCACTCAGCCACTGCGTTACCCATTCAACAATATTGGAATCCAAACTCAAAGATTGCAGTTTATTGATAAGCCTTCTATGTGCAACAGTGTCAAAAGCCTTACTGAAATCTAGGTAAGGAATGTCTACTGCACCACCCTAATCTATAATTTTAGTTACCCAATCAAAAATATCAATAAGATTAGTTTGGCATGATCTCCCTGAAGTAAACCCATGTTGTCTCTGATCTTGAAATCCATGTGTTTTTAGATGTTCAACAATCCTATCCTTTAACATGGTTTCCATCACTTTCCCCACTACTGAAGTAAGGCTTACTGGCCTATAGTTGCCCGTCTCCTCCCTATTACCTTTCTTGTGAATGGGCACAACATTCGCTAACTTCCAATCTTCTGGGACTACTCCTGTTAACAATGATTGGTTAAATAAATCTGTTAATGGTTTTGCTAGTACACCACTAAGCTCTTTTAATAGCTTTGGGTGTATTCCATCAGGTCCCATTGACTTATTTGTCTTTACTTTTGACAGTTGAAATAGAACCTCTTCCTCTGTAAAGGTGTACTCTAGGAGTTTTAATATCATCTGACCTTCATGCAGAGCCGGAGGTTGGCTCTAACTCTTACCTAGCTGACCTTATCTCTAGATCTTAGCTAACTGTTCATGCATCCAAAGAACTTAATTATATAAAATATGTGACCCTAAATGAGCACCGCTAGTGGATATCATCAGACATAAAAAGGTCAAATTACCTTTTTCACACTGTAGAAGCAAAGAAGACTCCTCAAAATCTCCAACAAAATACATAAAAAAATACAATCTACAATAAAATAAAAAAGAGAACCACAAACAGTGAAACCCCCAGCTGGACGAAACGCGTAGGGTCAGGAGAGATCTACTATTTTAATTTATATTTCATTGTACTTGTTTTTGGATCTGAATCGTCTTGACACTGTTCCCCCCTGTCAGATCCTTCCCTTTGGGCTGGGTGAAGTATTTTATTGATGAGCTTGTTATTTCTTTTTATCTTGTGAGTGCAGCTTGTAATAAATATTGTTTATACTTTTATACAGTTTTGCACTATGTATTTGTCTCTCCTTTTTTCCATATATATATATATATATATATATATATATATATATATATAAATAAACGTGGAGTAAAGAAAAGAAGGCATGCAGTTATTTTGACCTGTTACTCACCTACTATCAATTTATAGTTTACGAGAACAAAATATTCACAATTCCCTTTTATGGTGTTCTTGGGTAGAACATTGGCTTAATGACGAGTTGTCATTAATGGTAAATTTTCAGGCTGGACAAAAGTGGTAAGTGGTGTCCCTCAGGGTTCTGTTTTGGGACCGCTTCTATTTAACATATTTATAAATGATCTTGAAATGGGCATTGAAAGCCATGTATCAGTGTTTGCAGATGACACAAAACTTTGTGAAGTAATAAAATGTGAGCAGGATATTGCCTTGCTGCAGAGGGATTTGGATAGATTGGGGGACTGGGCACTAAAATGGCAGATGACATTTAACGTAGAAAAATGCAAAGTTATGTACTTCGGGGTTAAGAATGCACAAGCAATTTTCTCCCTAAATGGTAGTGAACTAGGGATAACCACACACGAGAAGGATTTGGGAATTGTTATAGACAACAAATTAGGTAGCAATATGCAATGTCAATCTGCCGTTGCTAAGGCCAGTAAGGTTTTGTCATGTATAAATAGGGGCATAAATTCTCGAGATGAAAATATAATTTTGCCTCTTTATAAATCGCTGGTAAGACCACACCTTGAATATGCTGTGCAATTTTGGGCACCTGTTCTAAAGAAAGATACGAGCTACACAATTGATAAAAGGAATGGAGCATTTTAGTTATGAAGAAAGGTTAAAAAAATTAAATCTCTTCAGTTTGGAAAAACGGCGCCTTAGAGGGGATATGATAACATTATACAAATATATTCGGGGCCAGTACAAACCATTATGTGTAAATCTATTCATAAACAGGGCTATACATAGGACACAAGGTCACACATTTAGGCTTGAAGAAAGGAGATTTCATCTAAGGCAAAGAAAAGTTTTTTTTTACAGTAAGAGCAATAAGGATATGGAATTCATTGCCAGAAAAGGTGGTTTTGTCAGAGTCTATACAGATGTTTAAACTGCAATTGGATAAATACTTGCAAACACATAACATACAGGGATATAATTTCTAATTAGTGGGGTAATAGCTGCTTGATCCAAGGAGACATCTGACTGCTATTTTGGGGTCAAGAAGGAATTTTTTCCTAGTTTGTTGCAAAATTGGAAGCGCTTCAGACTGGGTTTTTTGCCGTCTTTTGGATCAACAGCAAAAGCATATGTGAGGAAGGCTGAACTTGATGGACGCAAGTCTCTTTTCAGCTATGTAACTATGTAACTATGTAACATTATTACACTATTTGTGGTTCTCTTTTGTATTTTATTGTATATGGTGTTTGTTTGTTTTTTATATATATTCTACAGAGAAATAGCTTTTGGAATATACTAAAGAAGCAAAACCTCTCTATGAAGTTTCCGTCTGACACCACAGAAAGTGGCAATGGTTACGGGAGAACAACATCAAATGGGGAAAATCTTGCCAAATCAAAACATGTGGACTTTAAGTGAATAAAACGCTATGGTAATAAAGTATCACAGAGGTACAAGAGATAATAAATGTCTGTCTATCTGTGACTATCTGTCTAACTACCTATCGATATCTATCTGTCTGTGTCTATCTGTCTATTATCTATAAATCTGTCAGTCTGTCTATCTATGTCTGTCTTTTTAATTTATATATTTTTTACGATAGAGAGCCTCACAAGCTCTAGCTATGACTTTCACATCCCATTACCCTCAGCCAGCTCTTGATATATCTGAACATGGAGTATTTTCCGTTTTCACTAGAGATTCTGATGAAGGTCTCAGCAAAAAAAAACATATTATTGACACTTTTTTATTGTTCACATAAAATCATTATATAATTTACATTTTATATACACGTGCTATAGACTTTGATGCAGAATATATATAATGTATTGAGCATATCTTTATGAGGAACAAATGACATGGAATTAAGGCTTCAGCTCCGATCCGTTCCCCCAGGTCTGTAACGGGACCAGCACTGCGGCAGTTCATACACATTTAATGTATATTTCTGTAAACTGGGCAATGCAGCAAAAAAGATAATTTTCTGTTAAAACCCAACTAATATACCAAAAAAGAAGGCACACCAACGGACCTAATAATTAAAAATAATAATAATTAGTGTCTGCCAACAGTCCGTGAACAAGTGTCCCATCTTCTCTCAATTCCATTTTGGGACATATTACTAAATGACTATGGTGTCTATGGGAATGAGGTTTACAAACCAAGTGACACAGTATTGACATGTTTTGTATAAAATGAGCATTTGGATGATTAAAACATAAAAAAACAACAATGTTCTGAAGGGAATAAATTCTTCTGGATCTGCGCCAAGGTTAAACTAACTCAGAGCGTCTACAATGGTTCCATGGCACCTGTACCATGCTAAGTGCTTTACAAGTTTGATGATACATATTTGAATTTCTCTTGTGTGAACCTTAGTACAGCTGCGCCTAATTCTTCAGTGGATCTAAATAGGTCTCAGAAGTACTGCACCTCAGTTCACGTTCTGCCACCAGTTATCCTGCCATGCTTGATGGTAAATCTTTGGTGTTCACCAACTCTGACCTTAGAACAATTCAACCCAAGTAGTCAACCGAACTACATCAGTACCTTCTTCCTGCTACCCTTTGTAAGAACCCTGAATGTTGACAGACAAAGATACATTTTGAACCACCAATGAAAACTAAAGTTTTGTAAACCTGTACGATTAGATATTACCATGAACTGCCCATTGATAAATGATAACGCTTAAAAGTTCCTTAAAAATCAGAAGATCTGAAATAGGAGGACCATGAATGTATGCATTGTCAACCTTTCCTTGATTACCTGAGATGGTGGAAACACTCATACAAAAAGGCTTCTGTATTATTTAATATTGTGTTTTAATAATTATGACATTGATCTGGTAATGTTTTGTGACTTCCCTTGTTGATATCTCAGAGCTGTTAAATGTAGACATTGCAGGACTAAAACATTGTGGACAAATCCCTGAAATTGTGATGAACTGTAGGGCTCCATACCCTCTAGAGAAATATATAATAATATATTGAGTGGAATAGAGAACTAAATCATATTATCATGCAGCCATCGCAATATCGGTCTTTAGGATATTAAACAGTTTCACCATGTTTTTACCAACCCATAGCAGTACATAGTGGGCATTAACTTAAACGCAGTAAATGGGAAGACCTATGAGGGTGATGAATAATAAAATCTGCTTAGAATAAAGCAATATTATTTTTCTAATCTTCTCTTTTCTTAACTCTATAAGCATGATTTGGGCAATCTGCCTCCTTTGGCTGGCTGAGGGTATCAAACGTTGTAACCCAATAGCAGTATAAGGGTGAAGGTTGCCCACTCATTTTATAACTCTCTGTTGCCAAGTACTGAAGTCAAGCTGATTCTCCTTTTGGTAGAAATAGTAGGAAGTCCATGAACAATGGCGTATATGATGTCATGGCTATGTGGGCATGGGGAACGGAAGCACATGCAGCTGTCATGAGTATATATGAGTGTACATGAGACTGAGCAGCACACAAGGGATCTACTTAGGAAATCAGGAAACAGAAGGTGGAACTTCCACTACATGATGCTCCACCCTGAGTATCTCCAGAGCAGATGGACATTCTCCCAGCCATAACCGCCACAGTACAGTTCAGATAGAAATTTGTGCTTATGTTTCACCAGAGTTTGTTCTTTGCTGTTTATTTGTTTAATATTTTTTTTGCCACACTTCATAAGTGGGCAATGAGTCTGTAATTTGTTTGTTTGTTTGTTTATTTTCCAGGTAATAGTCTTTGAATTTTCTTTTCCTCATGTTTCCTCTCTCTTTTGTTCTGCCATTTCTCCTCCTGATATCCGATTCCTTTCCTTGTCTATCTCTCTCCTCTGATGTATTGTAGACACGATGACCTTCTCAGAAGGGAACCTCCAAGTCCATTTTTGTAGGCCCTTCAGTTGGTCATTGTTGTCGGTCTTTGGTTACTTCTGGACACTTTGGTGTGCCGGCGTGGGAGGAGGTGAGGGACGAGGAAGAAAGAGCGCAAGGTAGGGGAGCCTTAGTTATTAACCAGCAGCAGCAGTAGCTTCTTATCATCTAAGCAGCATAAAGAGGAGGAAAGACGTTGGCCAGTAACAAGATCCAGCTAATAATCCAGAAGCCGCATTTCTAGGAGCCTTTCCTTCTGCAATAAAACAAAAATAAAGTAATAAATAATACGTTGACGTTTACGGCAATCATATTCTTTAGGATTAATGGAAAGGAAATCCTTTGGTCATTTATAAACAAAATTACAAAACAATTCTGAAAATAATTAGCTGTCTTTTTGATGATAAAACACAATAAGCCATAACCATAAAAACGCAAGAGAGGGACCATTGGCCAGATATGATGGGCACCAAACACGGGCATGTTACCCGAAATAAGAAAGTGGGAAGGGATACATCTCAGAGATTACTGCATGCATTTCTTATAGTAGGTATGTTTTATTATTTAATTATTCATGTCTATTCACAGAACGCGTTATGGAAAATCCAAACTTCTCACTACACTAGTTAAGGTGTTTAATTTATATGATTTTGAACAATTGTTTCTGGACATGAAAAAGGAATCCCCAAGCTAATGCCAACACACAATACAGAATCTGAGGTAGGAACTGCAGAGTTACACACTGATAATATCTCTTGTTTATTTATTTATTTATTTTGTACCTCAGGCTCAAAAATATTTGTATGACGTACAGTTTAATATCTAACATTACCCGGGAGAATAACGAATATAGATTAAAGCTGCACTAGTTTGAACTAACAAAGATTTAAGCCATCCCAAAGTGTTGTATTTATTAAAAGAAAAAAAAAATGAAATGTTGCTATGTCATCTCCAGGTCCCTGCTGAGCCGAATCAATGTTGCAGTTCCAAGAGATTGCAATTCATTGGTAATTAAGTTTCCTACGGTAAATCCCAGCCCTGATTCTCAACGCAGTAATATTAAACCCAGATTATTTCTTCCTATTGTAACCTGCACTCTGTCCTGAACCACATCCAGTCTCTCTGTCCTGCTGCACATATTGCATTTCTTAGTCAGAGGAGACAGACCCCAGACAGAAAAAGAAAGCTTGACACACAGAGTTATTTACTAAGAGGAGATTTCAAAGGGAATTTCAACGGTAAGGCAAGAGTATCTGGACTGAACGCATAGTCGACTTGAAAAAATTCCAATTCAATTATTTGGACCTTAATTTTAAAAATTCAGTTAGCATTTCTAACTTTATTGAATAACTCTTCCAATGTAAATATTAGTATTTAATAGAACTTTGACATAGTATTGTAAGAGGGCTTTAAAAATCCAAGCCTAAACCTGACATTTGGACAGTGTTATACTCGTTGTACAGAAATAGCTTGATGGCATTATTTTAATGAATTATCTGTCCTTTTTACAAGGGCTGACTTTCTTTATTGCACCGTGGAAGAAAGACGTGCAATATAAGATAAAAACGGACTGTAGCCTTTTGAAGTAGAAAAAAAAATCTACAGTCAATTTGCGTATGCATCTTTTGAAACTGTGACGCATTTCACCTAAATATGTCCCGTTTAGTAAGCAGCACATTCTGTGCCAAAACTCTGCTTCCAACTCATTAGGCAGAAAGCGGCAGGAGTTATAGTCAGATAATTTCATTTTAATTATCCAATATTGTGAACCAACATTAAATCTCTTCACTTAAGAGTCCAGAGATCAGTGTTAGGCTATGGCTTATCACAAGCCAGGTTTAATTAAATAGTTTACAGATTTTCAGTCATTACACCCTGTATCATTAAAGTGTCTGATATAGGCATTTACACAAGGCATTGTTACCCAGTACCCACCCAGGATTGCCAGTCAGTGCCACAACAGTTATGGGGCAATCTAATTCACTTTTGTCTCTGTTTATAGAGTCCAAGTCACACAAACCCTGGTTCTTACTGACACAGCCTGCATAAAACAATAGACAAATTGTTTTATTTTCAATTAGGTCTCACAGCACAGTGTTTTTACTTTAGAAGTTGCCTCATGTTCTGTTACTTAAAATGTAATTACACACAAGAGGCTGCTGCAGATTCTAGCAGGCTATTAATACTGCCGGTGATAAAACAGTCTAAATTAAACACATTGTGCAATACAGGAATCTAAAAAATTTAGACTCTTTTACAGGAAGTGTGTAACAGCCAGGAGAGGTGTGTCTGGGGCTTCAACACCAAGTGATTTAACTTGCAAATGGCAGAAAATTGATCAGTGAGATTGCAGGGCATGATCTATACACAAAAAGGACTTCATTAAGTTAAAGTTTTGGCGTTTACAGAGTGCCTTTAAGAGTGTAATAACAGAAATACACGTCCCAAACAAAATAGCAGTGATATCAAATGGTGGAGACCTTTTCCTTTTGTTGGAGCAATTTCCTTCCTCGGGCAATCTCCTTTCTTCACACTGACATCATCAATTGCAATGTCTCCTTCAACGCCCTGACCCCTTACTCCTTCAAACACCACCTGGAAAGAGAGAAAATGGAGATTCTGCTGAGGCTTGGGTTGTACAAAATTATCATCACGTATCTGTCCAATATCAAGATCTCTGTCCATAGGTGATAATGTCCAAAATCCTTAACACCTAACCGGGAGAATTGTTTTTGTACATTTTGTATATAGTTTATAGGAAACTCTAGACGAAAGGCTACGAGCAAAATGTTCAAAAACAATTACAGAATAATATGAGAACATTCTTTCCCATAGTATAGAACATTAAGGTGAACATTATATATCATCACACACAAGGCTATTCTATAGTATAGAATAATACGGGAACATTCTGTTCTATAGTATAGAATAATACGGGAACATTCTGTTCTATAGTATAGAAAAATACGGGAACATTCTGTTCTATAGTATAGAATAATACGGGAACATTCTGTTCTATAGTATAGAATAATACGGGAACATTCTGTTCTATAGTATAGAAAAATACGGGAACATTCTATTCTATAGTATAGAATAATACAGTAACATTCTGTTCTATAGTATAGAATAATACAGTAACATTCTGATCTATAGTATAGAATAATACGGGGACATTCTGTTCTATAGTATAGAATAATACAGTAACATTCTGTTCTATAGTATAGAATAATACGGGGACATTCTGTTCTATAGTATAGAATAATACGGGGACATTCTGTTCTATAGTATAGAATAATACAGTAACATTCTGTTCTATAGTATAGAATAATACGGGGACATTCTGTTCTATAGTATAGAATAATACGGGGACATTCTGTTCTATAGTATAGAATAATACGGGGACATTCTGTTCTATAGTATAGAATAATACGGGAACATTCTGTTCTATAGTATAGAATAATACGGGAACATTCTGTTTTATAGTATAGAATAATACGGGAACATTCTGTTCTATAGTATAGAATAATACGGGAACATTCAGTTCTATAGTATAGAATAATACGGGAACATTCTGTTCTATAGTATAGAATAATACAGGAACATTCTGTTCTATAGTATAGAATAATACGGGAACATTCTGTTCTATAGTATAGAATAATACGGGAACATTCTGTTCTATAGTATAGAATAATACGGGAACATTCTGTTCTATAGTATAGAATAATACGGGAACATTCTGTTCTATAGTATAGAATAATACGGGAACATTCTGTTCTATAGTATAGAATAATACGGGGACATTCTGTTCTATAGCATAGAATAATACAGTAACATTCTGATCTATAGTATAGAATAATACGGGAACATTCTGTTCTATAGTATAGAATAATACGGGAACATTCTGTTCTATAGTATAGAATAATACAGGAACATTCTGTTCTATAGTATAGAATAATACGGGGACATTCTGTTCTATAGTATAGAATAATACGGGAACATTCTGTTCTATAGTATAGAATAATACAGTAACATTCTGTTCTATAGTATAGAATAATACGGAGACATTCTATTCTATAGTATAGAATAATACGGGAACATTCTGTTCTATAGTATAGAATAATACGGGGACATTCTGTTCTATAGTATAGAATAATACGGGGACATTCTGTTTTATAGTATAGAATAATACGGGGACATTCTGTTTTATAGTATAGAATAATACGGGGACATTCTGTTCTATAGCATAGAATAATACAGTAACATTCTGTTCTATAGTATAGAATAATACAGTAACATTCTGTTCTATAGTATAGAATAATACAGTAACATTCTGTTCTATAGTATAGAATAATACAGTAACATTCTGTTCTATAGTATAGAATAATACAGTAACATTCTGTTCTATAGTATAGAATAATACAGGAACATTCTGTTCTATAGTATAGAATGATACGGGAACATTCTGTTCTATAGTATAGAATAATACGGGGACATTCTGTTTTATAGTATAGAATAATACAGTAACATTCTGTTCTACAGTAAAGAATAATATGGGGACATTCTGTTTTATAGTATAGAATAATACGGGAACATTCTGTTCTATAGTATAGAATGATACGGGAACATTCTGATCTATAGTATAGAATAATACGGGAACATTCTGTTCTATAGTATAGAATAATACGGGAACATTCTGTTCTATAGTATAGAATAATACGGGGACATTCTGTTTTATAGTATAGAATAATACGGGAACATTCTGTTCTATAGTATAGAATAATACAGTAACATTCTGTTCTATAGTATAGAATAATACGGGGACATTCTGTTTTATAGTATAGAATAATACGGGGACATTCTGTTCTATAGTATAGAATAATACGGGGACATTCTGTTCTATAGTATAGAATAATACAGTAACATTCTGTTCTATAGTATAGAATAATACGGGAACATTCTGTTCTATAGTATAGAATAATATGGGAACATTCTGTTCTATAGTATAGAATAATACAGTAACATTCTGTTCTATAGTATAGAATAATACGGGAACATTCTGTTCTATAGTATAGAATAATACGGGAACATTCTGATCTATAGTATAGAATAATACGGGAACATTCTGTTCTATAGTATAGAATAATACAGTAACATTCTGTTCTATAGTATAGAATAATACGGGAACATTCTGTTCTATAGTATAGAATGATACGGGAACATTCTGATCTATAGTATAGAATAATACAGGAACATTCTGTTCTATAGTATAGAATAATACGGGAACATTCTGTTCTATAGTATAGAATAATACGGGAACATTCTGTTCTATAGTATAGAATAATACAGTAACATTCTGTTCTATAGCATAGAATAATACAGTAACATTCTGTTCTATAGTATAGAATAATACAGTAACATTCTGTTCTATAGTATAGAATAATACAGTAACATTCTGTTCTATAGTATAGAATAATACGGGAACATTCTGTTCTATAGTATAGAATAATACAGTAACATTCTGTTCTATAGTATAGAATAATACAGTAACATTCTGTTCTATAGTATAGAATAATACAGTAACATTCTGTTCTATAGCATAGAATAATACAGTAACATTCTGTTCTATAGTATAGAATAATACAGTAACATTCTGTTCTATAGTATAGAATAATACGGGAACATTCTGTTCTATAGTATAGAATGATACGGGAACATTCTGATCTATAGTATAGAATAATACGGGAACATTCTGTTCTATAGTATAGAATAATACAGTAACATTCTGTTCTATAGTATAGAATAATACAGTAACATTCTGTTCTATAGTATAGAATAATACAGTAACATTCTGTTCTATAGTATAGAATAATACGGGGACATTCTGTTCTATAGTATAGAATAATACGGGAACATTCTGTTCTATAGTATAGAATAATACGGGGACATTCTGTTCTATAGTATAGAATAATACGGGAACATTCTGTTCTATAGTATAGAATAATACAGTAACATTCTGTTCTATAGTATAGAATAATACGGGAACATTCTGTTCTATAGTATAGAATAATACGGGAACATTCTGTTCTATAGTATAGAATAATACAGTAACATTCTGTTCTATACTATAGAATAATACAGTAACATTCTGTTCTATAGTATAGAATAATACGGGAACATTCTGTTCTATAGTATAGAATAATACGGGAACATTCTGTTCTATAGTATAGAATGATACGGGAACATTCTGATCTATAGTATAGAATAATACGGGAACATTCTGTTCTATAGTATAGAATAATACAGTAACATTCTGTTCTATAGTATAGAATAATACGGGAACATTCTGTTCTATAGTATAGAATAATACAGTAACATTCTGTTCTATAGTATAGAATAATACGGGGACATTCTGTTCTATAGTATTGAATAATACGGGGACATTCTGTTTTATAGTATAGAATAATACAGTAACATTCTGTTCTATAGTATAGAATAATACAGTAACATTCTGTTCTATAGTATAGAATAATACGGGGACATTCTGTTCTATAGTATAGAATAATACAGGAACATTCTGTTTTATAGTATAGAATAATACGGGGACATTCTGTTCTATAGTATAGAATAATACAGTAACATTCTGTTCTATAGTATAGAATAATACGGGAACATTCTGTTCTATAGTATAGAATAATACGGGAACATTCTGTTCTATAGTATAGAATAATACGGGGACATTCTGTTCTATAGTATAGAATAATACAGTAACATTCTGTTCTATAGTATAGAATAATACAGTAACATTCTGTTCTATAGTATAGAATAATACAGTAACATTCTGTTCTATAGTATAGAATAATACGGGAACATTCTGTTTTATAGTATAGAATAATACAGGAACATTCTGTTTTATAGTATAGAATAATACAGGGACATTCTGTTTTATAGTATAGAATAATACAGTAACATTCTGTTCTATAGTATAGAATAATACAGTAACATTCTGTTCTATAGTATAGAATAATACGGGAACATTCTGTTCTATAGTATAGAATAATACAGTAACATTCTGTTCTATAGTATAGAATAATACAGTAACATTCTGTTCTATAGTATAGAATAATACGGAGACATTCTGTTCTATAGTATAGAATAATACGGAGACATTCTGTTCTATAGTATAGAATAATACGGGGACATTCTGTTCTATAGTATTGAATAATACAGTAACATTCTGTTCTATAGTATAGAATAATACGGGGACATTCTGTTCTATAGTATAGAATAATACGGGGACATTCTGTTCTATAGTATTGAATAATACAGTAACATTCTGTTCTATAGTATAGAATAATACGGGAACATTCTGTTTTATAGTATAGAATAATACGGGAACATTCGGTTTTATAGTATAGAATAATACAGTAACATTCTGTTCTATAGTATAGAATAATACAGGAACATTCTGTTTTATAGTATAGAATAATACGGGAACATTCTGTTCTATAGTATAGAATAATACGGGGACATTCTGTTTTATAGTATAGAATAATACAGGAACATTCTGTTCTATAGTATAGAATAATACGGGGACATTCTGTTCTATAGTATAGAATAATACGGGGACATTCTGTTCTATAGTATAGAATAATACAGGGACATTCTGTTCTATAGTATAGAATAATATGGGAACATTCTGTTCTATAGTATAGAGTAATACGGGGACATTCTGTTTTATAGTATAGAATAATACGGGAACATTCTGTTCTATAGTATAGAATAATACGGGGACATTCTGTTCTATAGTATAGAATAATACGGGGACATTCTGTTCTATAGTATAGAATAATACAGTAACATTCTGTTCTATAGTATAGAATAATACGGGAACATTCTGTTCTATAGTATAGAATAATACGGGAACATTCTGTTCTATAGTATAGAATAATACGGGAACATTCTGTTCTATAGTATAGAATAATACGGGAACATTCTGTTCTATAGTATAGAATAATACGGGGACATTCTGTTCTATAGTATAGAATAATACGGGAACATTCTGTTCTATAGTATAGAATAATACGGGGACATTCTGTTTTATAGTATAGAATAATACGGGAACATTCTGTTCTATAGTATAGAATAATACGGGAACATTCTGTTCTATAGTATAGAATAATACGGGGACATTCTGTTTTATAGTATAGAATAATACAGTAACATTCTGTTCTAAAGCATAGAATAATACGGGGACATTCTGTTCTATAGTATAGAATAATACGGGGACATTCTGTTCTATAGTATAGAATAATACGGGGACATTCTATTCTATAGTATAGAATATTACAGTAACATTCTGTTCTATAGTATAGAATAATACGGGAACATTCTGTTCTATAGTATAGAATAATACGGGAACATTCTGTTCTATAGTATAGAATAATACGGGAACATTCTGTTCTATAGTATAGAATAATACGGGGACATTCTGTTCTATAGTATAGAATAATACGGGAACATTATGTTCTATAGTATAGAATAATACGGGGACATTCTGTTTTATAGTATAGAATAATACGGGAACATTCTGTTCTATAGTATAGAATAATACGGGAACATTCTGTTCTATAGTATAGAATAATACGGGGACATTCTGTTTTATAGTATAGAATAATACAGTAACATTCTGTTCTAAAGCATAGAATAATACGGGGACATTCTGTTCTATAGTATAGAATAATACGGGGACATTCTGTTCTATAGTATAGAATAATACGGGAACATTCTGTTCTATAGTATAGAATAATACGGGAACATTCTGTTCTATAGTATAGAATAATACGGGGACATTCTGTTCTATAGTATAGAATAATACGGGAACATTCTGTTCTATAGTATAGAATAACACGGGGACATTCTGTTCTATAGTATAGAATAATACGGAAACATTCTGTTCTATAGTATAGAATAATACGGGGACATTCTGTTCTATTGTATAGAATAATACGGGAACATTCTGTTTTATAGTATAGAATAATATGGGGACATTCTGTTCTATAGTATAGAATAATACAGTAACATTCTGTTCTATAGTATAGAATAATACGGGGACATTATGTTCTATAGTATAGAATAATACGGGGACATTCTGTTCTATAGTATAGAATAATACGGGGACATTCTGTTCTATAGTATAGAATAATACAGTAACATTCTGTTCTATAGTATAGAATAATACGGGGACATTCTGTTCTATAGTATAGAATAATACAGTAACATTCTGTTCTATAGTATAGAATAATACAGTGACATTCTGTTCTATAGTATAGAATAATACAGGAACATTCTGTTCTATAGTATAGAATGATACGGGAACATTCTGTTTTATAGTATAGAATAATACGGGAACATTCTGTTCTATAGTATAGAATAATACGGGGACATTCTGTTCTATAGTTTAGAATAATACAGTAACATTCTGTTTTATAGTATAGAATAATACGGGAACATTCAAAATAACAAAATGTTTATGAATATTCATTTATTAATCTTCCCCCCTATCCTCACACACAATAACTTTCACACAAACTGCCCCACACACTGTACCCCTCACCCACACTGTACCCCTCACACACACTGCACCCTTACTCATACATAAACTGTACCCCTTCACACACACACACACACGCAACCCTCACATACACTGTATCCCTCACACACTCTGCACCCCTTAATGCACCCTACACACACACACACACACGCACTGCACCCTTCAAGGCACCCTACACACACACCTCTCACACACACACACATTGCCCCCCTTCCCCCCAAACACACACTACTGCCCCTATACCCTACTACAGCCCTATCCCGGCAGACCCCAGGTAAGTTGTGAAACTGTTCTAAAATGGTATGACTACTAAGTCTGGGAGGGCACTTCCCGAGATTAGGTTCTGGATCCGCACCTGGAGTAAACTTGTGTGATCATTGGAGAACCAACCATAGGGGATAACTACTGATATCATAAGAGAGCTGGAGTTTGGGGGATAAATAGGGATATCATATCAGAGCTGGAGGTAAGGGGTTAACTACTGCAATATCATATCAGAGCTGGAGGTAAGGGGTTAACTACTGCAATATCATAGCAGAGCTGGGGGTGAGGGGTTAACTAGTGATTTCATAGGAGACCTGGAGTTTGAGGGTTAAGTAAGGATATCCTATCAGAGCTGGAGGTAAGGGGTTAACTACTGCAATATCATATCAGAGCTGGAGGTAAGGGGTTAACTACTGCAATATCATAGCAGAGCTGGGGGTGAGGGGTTAACTAGTGATTTCATAGGAGAGCTGGGAGGTAAGGGGTTATCTAGTGATATCATAGCAGAGCTGGGGGTTAAGGGGTTAATCAGTGATTTCATAGCAGAGCTGGGAGGTAAGGGGTTAACTAGTGATTGCATAGCAGAGCTGGGCGGTAAGGGGTTAACTAGTGATTTCATAGCAGAGCTGGGGTAAGGGGTTAACTAGTGATTTCATAGCAGAGCTGGGGGTAAGGGGTTAACTAGTGATTTCATAGCAGAGCTGGGGGTAAGGGGTTAACCAGTGATGTAGCAGAGCTGGGGGGTAAGAGGTTAAATAGTGATGTAGCAGAGCTGGGGGGTAAAGGGTTAAATAGTGATGTAGCAGGGCTGGGGGGTAAGGGATTAAATAGTGATGTAGCAGAGCTGGGGGGTAAGGGGTTAAATAGTGATATAGCAGAGCTGGGGGGTAAGGGGTTAAATAGTGATGTAGCAGAGCTGGAGGGTAAGGGGTTAAATAGTGATGTAGCAGAGCTGGGGGTAAGGGGTTAAATAGTGATGTAGCAGAGCTGGGGGGTAAGGGGTTAAATAGTGATGTAGCAGAGCTGGAGGGTAAGGGGTTGAATAGTGATGTAGCAGAGCTGGGGGTAAGGGGTTAAATAGTGATGTAGCAGAGCTGGGGGGTAAGGGGTTAAATAGTGATGTAGCAGAGCTGGAGGGTAAGGGGTTAAATAGTGATGTAGCAGAGCTGGGCGATAAGGGTGCTAGGCTGGAAATCACAACAGGGTCTGGAAACCCTTATGCACTAACACGTTTCTGCTTCTATTTGAGTAATCAGCTGCTGGGGATACTCAAAGAAGTTGACTCCATCTAAACAATATTTCACTATTATAGACTTTTTGGTTTCTCTTTGTATATATGAAATCACTGATGCTGCATGACCCTCGCTCTGACTTGTTTGTTTGCTGCGCTGTACTCTGTTGTGTGAAAGGAGGGTAATATCACCTAAACCCTAAAAAGCACATTGTGTTGGTCACTGATTTGGATCATTCACCATTGCAGCTCCCTGGGGGCATCTAATTAGACTGGATTTAGATTTGGGAGCATCGTGGGGAGTCAGACTCCGATGTCCAACCCGCGCCATTGGGAAGCTTACAGTTAGAATAACGGAGACACTGATAAAGCGCCCGTCTCCTCTGGCAACATAGACGATATTTCAAAAAGAAAGCAATATGTGGAACTTTTATTCAATGAGTTAGTTAAAACTTCATATAAACTAACGTAGCTGCAGTAATAACCAAACTCCCTTTTCCTCATGACTAATAATCAACACTAAGTTTGCGCATGCATTTATAAAGTACGTAATAAAAGTTATTATATTTTAAAAGTTACCGTTCCACATATTTCTTTCTTTTCGAGTTCTATATTTTGTTGTGTGGACCCCTCCCATATAATTTAGGATTCTTTGTTTTCTCTACGGACGATACCTTTGCATAATGTAACTGGGATTAGCTGTGTAACTGTGCATCCGGTAATGTCTGCATGGAAGTCACGTTGCTGTTTAATCGCAGCTACTGTGAGGACCTGGATCCCACTGCTGACCGGAACCAAAGCTCCTTCTTTATCTTGGAGATGTGGAGATAAGGGGCTAATGGTACAGTGCGAGTGGCGTTAGCAGTTTGTGCATAATCCATGCATCTGTCATCATGCTAAATAAATCGAGCTAATTCCCTGCGTGACGCCCTGGCAGACTTATTCTTGAACTTCAGGCGCTGGGGGCGTCCCTTTAATACCAGAGAGTAAAGCTACCAATTATACCAGGCAACACACAGAGACGCCTCATACTATGTACACAAATAAGGATATAGCCCTTGGCATAAAGCTATTTAAAAACGGTCACATGACACATCATTCTGTTCTGTCATTGTAAAACCAGCGATTAATCTGCTACAGCGATCGGTGAATACAAGTTTAATCTATAAAAGCTCTCTGAGCTCATAGCTATCACTGGTTATTGTATATTTTGGAGTATTGATTATTTACTTAGATGTAAGCACTATATTTTGGGAGATGGATTACTCGTTAAATGGAAGTTTTCAATGGTCCTGTTAAAGTGTTAATTCCTTTTCGGCAGGATTGAAACCTCTGTTATAGTATCCTTTATCACACCTTTGATTATAATAAAAGAGATGTTGAAGAGATCAAACAGTGGGGTTTGTGACTGTGTCGACATTGTTACCAAATCCCTGATACATGCTCACTGCACACACCTTCTATCTAGCACGAACCGTTTCTTGTTAAATTAGGGTGAAGCTCAGGGTCCTGGCTAGAGTTAGGTTTAGGCCTTGGACTAGGGTTCTTTTAATTCTAAGGTAACATGCATGTCCAATTCTGCCTGAGAATGGTGGGAGTTACACTTTCATGCAGGGGCTGCTGCCTGTTCTATGGCTCTCCTTTTGATAATGATATGCTGGGAGGGGAGTTGGAGAGAGGGAATCACAGTTGGGGTCACAGCAAAATTCGGTTTAGCATTACCTTACTGCTTTTAAAGAGAGACTCCAGGTATAATGTGCACCAGACTGTAATTGGTAGATATCCCAGTGAATGTGTCCAGGTAACACATTATCTGAGTCTTACTATTATTTGGTCAGTAATGTTGCAAATTGAGTGATTGGCGAGCCAACTGTATACTGCACATAGAGGCCATTCTTCGCCATTCTAGAGTAACTGCCCTACATCAATACGTTTAAACCAACCTATACCCATACTAAGATGGAATCATTGAATAATTAACCCATTCACAATCAGAGTTAACGAAATATCTTGTTAGGGAGAATGTTTGGGCATGGTGACTGAAAACAAAATGGATGCAATGTTTATTTTATATATTAATGTTGGGGGGAAGGATGGAAACCCGATAAGCTTTCTTTGGTGAACACTTGGCAATGTTCTCCATTCCTTGCAGCTCTGGGGCTGCGGGGGTTAACAGCTGATAACCAATCATCCATAATTATAGTGAGAAAGTCCACTGCAGGCGTAAACAAGATTAAAATGGATTTGTTAAAAGGTCAGTGAACTTTTGCCAGGATATAAATGCTATCGATTAATTCAGATATTCCTTTCTGTCTGCTCTCCTAATATGTGAAATGCGCCTCGAGAACCCACTGGGGATTAATTCCACCATTTCCACAAATACGCATTCTCACCCACACGCAAAAGGCAATCTGCTGAAAGAGCAATGAAATATTAACAAGCTGGGCACGGTCCCCTCCTTTAGGGCTCATCTTACTGTTAGAATTCCTTTACCAATAATTTCATTAATATTCAATATTTAATAAACATATTAAGGGCAGCTGACTATTGTCCTGAGGAGGCCGGCTGAAAGCTAGCCGGATAAGAGGCATGTGTGGGTGTGCTGAGTGTAGGTATAATATGGGGAGTGTTAAATAAATAGATAAGGGGTTGGGCCATATAAATAGGCAGGCATTTTGCCTCCTCACTTCAGACATCTTAAAAATAGCGGCTTGGTAACAGCTTCCCACCCACCCTCCCTTGTTGCTGTTATGTTATATGTTACTAACTCTATTCTCTTGTTGCAGCTGGGGGTATGGTCCTTGCCAAGCCGAGTTGGAGAAAGAGTGCAGGGGGAAGAAGGAAGGTTGGGTCTCGTCCCTCCCCTAACCTCGGGAAAATGTTTGGATATTCGGGCGTGCCCACTGAGCCAAAAAGGTCGACCAGTGGTTAGCATGGTGGGAACTCAAGGCCAAGTTGGAGGCCAGGTGGTGTTTGGATGAGGGGGGAGGGCAGGTGCCCAGGAGTACTCGGGTTTTGGTCATGGAGTGGTTGGCAAGGACGAGTCTGCAGTTCAAAATATAACATGTTGATATGGTTATTAAATGTTATTTATTGGTTGATAATATATACTTGTTAATTTATAAATAAAGCTGTGGCCTGTTTTATACCACAAATATGTATCAGGTTTTATTGGGGGGAAATTGGTTGGTAAGAAGGTTGGTCGCACTACACAGTAATCACTACCCGCACACAAGATCTGGACCAACTATAGGTGAGACATGTACGCGGCAAATCTAGGAAAATTATTCTTAGAGCTATTTCAGAGACTTTTTCCAAATCAGTTATTTTTGTAAATGCATTGTCAACTCACGGCATACCTCCCAACAGCCCCAGACTAAGCAAAACAGTCCTGAATGTGAGTGGTGTGTGTGTGTGTATCGTACTGGAAAACTAACCTATGGCTACTACAGGATGACAGACCTGCCTCTATGGTTTCATTAGACACTCACATAAAGTCAGAACCGTGCCTTTAAAGAATCACTATAGTGTCAGGAAAACAAAGCGGTTTTCCTGACACTATAGTGCCCTGATCTCTACAACGGTAATCTCCATGTACAGGTTTTATGGGGTTTTGGAGAGTTAAAAGGGTCAAATATAGGGGTTTTCAGTATTTACACATTCAATTTGCCAGATTGGTTTGCTGGGCCTATGCTGCCTTTGAGACTGTATGGCAGTCTAAGAATGAGAATTACCCCCATTGTTGCATACCATTTGCAAAATTAGACAATATGTCCAGTCTTCTTAGTAGTCACTTAGTCACAAATCCTGGACAAAGTTGGAGTTCATATTTGTTTTTATTTTTTTGCATTCTTCACAAAACAAATGCCTTCTGCGATGTCTCGCGAAAATAGCAGTGTACCTCCCAGGTACAGGTTTTACAGTGTTTTAGAAAGTTGCAGGGTGAGCTATAGAGCTTGCAAATTAAATTCTCTGGACTTTCTGCCTACCTTAAAGCGGCACTGCTATGCCGAACTTACCTTTCCCTAATCGCTTCCTCTGCTCATCCTCTCTCACGATCTGTTCTTCATTTCTTCCCGTCTGCTCTAGTTTTCTTTAAAACATAAGACAAAGTAGGGACTATTTGTCTTATGTAGGTTTCCTCCACCTGACCATCTATGACCAGCGGAGGAGCAAAGTGGTCCATTTCCTGTGGTCAGAGAAATGTTCCCACAATTCTCACCTTTCCTCCGTGATCTTGCGACGCCTCATTTCCGTATTCCCGACAACAGCAAAACTACAGAATTTCGCCCTAACAGAATGACAGCAGTTCATTCATTCATGTTAGGACAACAATCGGTAATTTTAGGTTAGTTTGAAATTTCATTAGAATGAATAGAAATTCTGATCCGTGCTGCGCTGCATCTTGCAGCTGCTTAGTAGATGGCTCCCTAATTCCCACGGTATTAGGGAGCTATCTACCAAAAGGCTGAAAGACCAAGATTGTGTGGCTGCTCACTGGTGTAAAAATAAAATTAATAAGCCCCCCTCCATTAAATGGCCCCATGGTGGGGCATCTCTTAACTTCCATCTTCACCCAGCGAAGGCATGGAGCAGACTGAGCTGCGCAGAGCAGGGAAAGGCTTTTAAAGCCTTCCCATGCCCTGCAATTTGGCTCAGAGCGCTCTGATTGGTTGGTTTAAGCCAACTAATCAGAGTGCTCTGACAGGTAAATTAAGAGACTGGCAGGTAAGTCTCTATATTTGCCTGTCACAGCACTCTGATTGGTTGGATTGGAATCCAACCAATTCGAGTGCTCTGAGTATTATTACACAGTACACAAGAAAAACAAGTACAGAGGCGCTAGATCAAAATCTAAAAATATTTTTTGTGAAAGAATCTTATTTTAAAAGAAGCAGCTCCTTTTAAAGTGCAATAGCTCAAACCACACTAAAATACAATACAAAAAATAAAAAAAAGGTGCGCTGTGTCTTTAAATATAGACTCAAATATTTAGGTGCCAATAAATTAATGCATGGCAAGAGTATAAAAATTTCTATGGTGTTTTAGTGTTATAGTGATACAAAACCACTTACATACGTTCAATTTTCAATGCATATAGCTGTATCTCTTCTACATAAATTTATAAAGAAAGAGAAAAAAAATATATAGTGTGATACCGTTATACATAAACAGTAACAAGGTGAATATTAAAATCCCACTCACAAGTGGAGAGCAGACCAGCCTGCTTTTTTGTATAATATGACACAGTGTGGGGAAATTCCAAAGAACTTCCCCACGCTGTGTAAAATGACTCAGAGCATTCTGATTGGTTGGTTTAAGCCAGCCAATCAGAAAGCTCAGACAGGTAAATGAAGAGACTGACAGGTAAGCCTTACATTTACTTGTCACAGCACTCTGATTTGTTGGATTCGAATGGCTTTGAGTAATATTACACAGTTATATTACACAGCACTCTGATTTGTTGGATTGGTTGGCTCTGAGTAATATTACACAGTGTGGGAAGATTCCAAAGAACTTCCCCACGCTAAGTAAAATGACTTGGAGCATTCTGATTGGTTGGTTTAAGCCAACCAATCAGAGTGCTCAGACAGGTAAATGAAGAGACTGATGGGTAAGTCTTACATTTACCTGTCACAGCACTCTGATTGGTTGAATTGGAATCCAACCAATTAGAGTGCTCTGAGTAATTTTACACAGTGTGGGAAAATTCCAAAGAACTTCCCCATGCTGTGTAAAATTACTCAGAGCACTCTGGTTTTTTCCCCAAGCCAACCAATCAGAGTGCTGTGACAGGCTGCTCACTGTTTAATAGACATGCCCCTACTCACGGCATAGCAAGTAGGGGCATTCAGGAGATTTCAATCTCCCTTATGCTCACATGAGTGAGGGAGGACATGGGGGAGTGGGGGCTTAGGAAGTGGTGGCAAGCACTGCTCCTGGCTGCTTCTATTTTTACATTTTACAAGGAGCGCGCCGGTAGCTCCCTCCTTGTAATAAACTGAACAATCGAACACCGATATTCTGTGTTTGTTTGTTCGCCTGAAATTTCTATTCATTCATTCGTCTTTCTCATGAATGAAAAGACAAAATTCCCGTAGCGAATGCCCAAGTGTTTAACTGGGCATGCACAGGAATTTCACAGCGCTATCTAGTGTGGGCAGATGACGTGTCCCACAGGGACTTCACCTACCCACACAGAGATGGCGGCGCCCAGGATCTAGGTCCGGGCAGAACATAAAGATTAGAATAGGTAATATGGGGTCTTACGGGGCATTTGAGGGTGACTGGGGGGACAATTAAATGTAGTTGAGGTGGGAGGGGAGGTTAAAAAAAACAACTGGATTCAGCCATGACAGTGCCGCTTTAATAAAATTACATAATTATGTAAAAATCATACCTTAATATACACATATTGTATATTTTTGTACATTTCCTGTACCACAGCTTTCGAAGAACAAGCTCTGGCATTAAAAGACAAAACTCATTAACAAAAACTACCCATTCGAAAATGTGAACAAAACATTAAAGACTAGAGATACAAGTGATTCCCGTTTCATGCCAGTTAAATTTAATTTTAATAATAAAAGCAACACTGTTAAACAATTATCAAAAAACACTGAAATATACTGAAACAAGACGACATTTTTAAAGATTTTATTCCACACAGACCTAACATTGTTTTTACGGGTGCCCCAAATTTTAGAACAATTCTTACCAAGAACTATACTAACGACCGTGTCAATAATAATTCTTCCTTTTTATCCAAATCGAAAAGTTTCTCTGGATGCAATAGATGTATTGTATGCAAAACGACAGACTCCAGCAAAAATCCAAAACTACTCACTTCAGATCTAATAACACCAGAAACTCTTATCCCATCAAAGATCTCATCTCTTGTAATACTAAACATTTCACATATCTATCCACATATTAATATGTAGGGATGACCTCCAGGTGTCTAAAAATAAGATTGGCAGAACACTGCCGTAATATCATCAAAGGATGCCCTAATTATTCTGTTATAAAACACTTGTTACAACATAATAAAAACCCTAAATATGTCAAATGTGTAGGGATACAAAAATGCAAAAGTCTTGGCCAAAAAAAATGTACTGGGTCTTCCTTTTAAAAACTCGATCCAGACGGTCTTAATGTAGATTTTGATCTTTTTAACTTTTTATAACGTTTAACAATTTTGTATGCATTTTTTTCTCTCCTTTCCCTTTAAGTTGACAGTATAATTGTATTTTTAATTTATCTTAGATATACATTTAGTCATATAAATCAATTTCTTTCTTTTAATTATCTCTTTTATATTTCTTTTCATATTCTATAATACTGTAAAGTTTTTCTTCTTTTTTTCTCCCCTCCCCCCCCAATATGGCCACAGCTATACGTATAGTCTATTCTTTTCCCCATAAGATGGCCACACATCCCCTTACCTTGTAATATTACCTACACGTTCCTTTATTGTTTCTCCCTAGACTCCTAAAATATGGCTGTGTAGATACACTACCTCCTTCCTTTTATTTTCCCTACATTTAGACCGCCCCTCGGTCTAAAATGTCCTAAATAGGAGGGGCTCCTTTCCCTTTATACCTTTCTAATAGCCGCAACTGGACTTTGGCCTGCAATTCTAAACTACATTTTCCACCATGCTTAGCGTGCGGTCACTTGGCGTGGCCCGAAACACCCAAATAACTCCTATTTTTAAGACATTAAAAAGCTTTGTTTTGCCCTGCAATTCACTATACTAGCCCCCATCATTATTTACTATCATTCTACACTATTTATTCATCATTTTTGAAATGTTAAAATTTTATTCTGACATAATTTAGGCGCCAAATCTAAAGAGGCAGTGCCAGCATTCCAGGTTAGACTCTTATATCTCCACTTGAAAAGCCACTTTGGTTGTGGATATTGTATACTGTTTATTTTATATTGTATATTAATAAAGGTATTGTGGCTACTTCCTACTGTGAGTGTGCCATTTTAGTTTTTTATTCATTACTATTTTATATTTGTAACTTCTACCTGGCATCTGATTTTACTGTTCCAGTGAGGACTACTTCCAAAGAACCCAAGGTGGGGCTTATACCACTTAGACCAAATCCATAAACATCCATTATTTTATACTCCTGGTACCTTTTATACTGTGAGCACTATTGTTGTGCCTTTTAAGGTCTTCATACTGACGTAACACCTGTCTACAGACATCTCCTCACATATCCTAGAAGCGGTGATTGTACCACTGTACGCTATCCATACTAGAGAAGGGTTTAAGCTCTAACAAATGTGTTTAGGAACATAAAGAGGATTTTTTATTGTTATCACTCTCTTCTGGGATATACTTTTTCTTTCTGTTTTTATATCCGGCTCCAATTGATACCCTGATCTGGCTCTTTTATAGAAGAATTTCCCTGACAGCACTCAGGTTATATATTCTGGCAAGTTTTATCTTGGGACTTTATTTTGGACATTTTATTGTTATTATTCTTTTTTGTTTTCTTATCCCTTTGTTAAAATTTTACTGATACCATTGTTTTATACTTTTTTGGCGCTACCTCCATTCCCCTTGTCTGTACTAAATATACACATAGAATAATTTTTTATATATATACAGTACATCCAGTGAATCCAGCCCTGTGGATTATGTTGGTGGTATATTAATAAAGAAGATAGAGTTAGAGGTAAGGGTCTCCTGGATACCAGATGTAGCATGTGTCCTCCCTGAAGTGAAGTTCTCCTCGATACCAGATGTAGCCTGTGTTCTCCCTGAAATAGAGTTCTCTTGGATTCCAGATGTAGCATTTGTCCTCCCTGAAGTGAAGTTCTCCTGGATACCAGATGTAGCCTGTGTCCTCCCTGAAGTGAAGTTCTCCTGGATACCAAATGTAGCCTGTGTCCTCCCTGAAGTGAAGTTCTCCTGGATACCATATGTAGCCTGTGTCCTTCCTGAAGTGAAGTTCTTCCTGATACCAGATGTAGCCTGTGTCCTCCCTGAAGTCAAATTCTCCTGGATACCAGATGTAGCCTGTGTCCTCCCTGAAGTTAAATTATCCTGGATACCAGATGTAGCCTGTGTCCTCCATGAAGTGAAGTTCTCCTGGATACCAGATGTAGCTTGTGTCCTCCCTGAAGTGAAGTTCTCCTGGATACCAGATGTAGCCTGTGTTCTCCCTGAAGTGAAGTTCTCCTAGATACCAGATGTAGCCTGTCTTCTCCCTGAAGTGAAGTTCTCTTGGATACCAGATGTAGCCTGTGTCCTCCATGAATTGAAGTTCTCCTGGATACCAGATGTAGCCTGTCTTCTCCCTGAAGTGAAGTTCTCTTGGATACCAGATGTAGCCTGTGTCCTCCCTGAAGTGAAGTTCTCCTGGATACCAGATGTAGCCTGTGTCCTCCCTGAAGTTAAATTATCCTGGATACCAGATGTAGCCTGTGTCCTCCATGAAGTGAAGTTCTCCTGGATACCAGATGTAGCTTGTGTCCTCCCTGAAGTGAAGTTCTCCTGGATACCAGATGTAGCCTGTGTTCTCCCTGAAGTGAAGTTCTCCTAGATACCAGATGTAGCCTGTCTTCTCCCTGAAGTGAAGTTCTCTTGGATACCAGATGTAGCCTGTGTCCTCCATGAATTGAAGTTCTCCTGGATACCAGATGTAGCCTGTCTTCTCCCTGAAGTGAAGTTCTCTTGGATACCAGATGTAGCCTGTGTCCTCCCTGAAGTGAAGTTCTCCTGGATACCAGATGTAGCCTGTGTCCTCCCTGAAGTTAAATTCTCCTGGATACCAGATGTAGCCTGTGTCCTCCCTGAAGTGAAATTCTCCTGGATACCAGATGTAGCCTGTATTCTCCCTGAAGTGAAGTTCTCCTCGATACCAGATGTAGCCTTTGTCCTCCCTGAAGTGAAGTTCTCCTGGATACCAGATGTAGCCTGTGTTCTCCATGAAGTGAAGTTCTCCTGGATACCAGATGTAGCCTGTGTTCTCCCTGAAGTGAAGTTGTCCTGGATACCAGATGTAGCATGTGTCCTCCCTGAAGTGAAGTTCTCTTGGATACCAGATGTAGCCTGTGTCCTCCCTGAAGTGAAGTTCTCCTGGATACCAGATGTAGCCTGTGTTCTCCCTGAAGTAGAGTTCTCTTGGATTCCAGATGTAGCCTGTGTTCTCCATGAATTGAAGTTCTCCTGGATACCAGATGTAACCTGTGTCCTCCCTGAAGTGAAGTTCTCCTGGATACCAGATGTAGCCTGTGTCCTTCCTGAAGTGAAGATCTTCCCGATACCAGATGTAGCCTGTGTCCTCCCTGAAGTCAAATTCTCCTGGATACCAGATGTAGCCTGTGTCCTCCCTGAAGTTAAATTATCCTGGATACCAGATGTAGCCTGTGTCCTCCATGAAGTGAAGTTCTCCTGGATACCAGATGTAGCTTGTGTCCTCCCTGAAGTGAAGTTCTCCTGGATACCAGATGTAGCCTGTGTTCTCCCTGAAGTGAAGTTCTCCTAGATACCAGATGTAGCCTGTCTTCTCCCTGAAGTGAAGTTCTCTTGGATACCAGATGTAGCCTGTGTCCTCCATGAATTGAAGTTCTCCTGGATACCAGATGTAGCCTGTCTTCTCCCTGAAGTGAAGTTCTCTTGGATACCAGATGTAGCCTGTGTCCTCCCTGAAGTGAAGTTCTCCTGGATACCAGATGTAGCCTGTGTCCTCCCTGAAGTTAAATTCTCCTGGATACCAGATGTAGCCTGTGTCCTCCCTGAAGTGAAATTCTCCTGGATACCAGATGTAGCCTGTATTCTCCCTGAAGTGAAGTTCTCCTCGATACCAGATGTAGCCTTTGTCCTCCCTGAAGTGAAGTTCTCCTGGATACCAGATGTAGCCTGTGTTCTCCATGAAGTGAAGTTCTCCTGGATACCAGATGTAGCCTGTGTTCTCCCTGAAGTGAAGTTGTCCTGGATACCAGATGTAGCATGTGTCCTCCCTGAAGTGAAGTTCTCTTGGATACCAGATGTAGCCTGTGTCCTCCCTGAAGTGAAGTTCTCCTGGATACCAGATGTAGCCTGTGTTCTCCCTGAAGTAGAGTTCTCTTGGATTCCAGATGTAGCCTGTGTTCTCCATGAATTGAAGTTCTCCTGGATACCAGATGTAACCTGTGTCCTCCCTGAAGTGAAGTTCTCCTGGATACCAGATGTAGCCTGTGTCCTTCCTGAAGTGAAGATCTTCCCGATACCAGATGTAGCCTGTGTCCTCCCTGAAGTCAAATTCTCCTGGATACCAGATGTAGCCTGTGTCCTCCCTGAAGTTAAATTATCCTGGATACCAGATGTAGCCTGTGTCCTCCATGAAGTGAAGTTCTCCTGGATACCAGATGTAGCTTGTGTCCTCCCTGAAGTGAAGTTCTCCTGGATACCAGATGTAGCCTGTGTTCTCCCTGAAGTGAAGTTCTCCTAGATACCAGATGTAGCCTGTCTTCTCCCTGAAGTGAAGTTCTCTTGGATACCAGATGTAGCCTGTGTCCTCCATGAATTGAAGTTCTCCTGGATACCAGATGTAGCCTGTCTTCTCCCTGAAGTGAAGTTCTCTTGGATACCAGATGTAGCCTGTGTCCTCCCTGAAGTGAAGTTCTCCTGGATACCAGATGTAGCCTGTGTCCTCCCTGAAGTTAAATTCTCCTGGATACCAGATGTAGCCTGTGTCCTCCCTGAAGTGAAATTCTCCTGGATACCAGATGTAGCCTGTATTCTCCCTGAAGTGAAGTTCTCCTCGATACCAGATGTAGCCTTTGTCCTCCCTGAAGTGAAGTTCTCCTGGATACCAGATGTAGCCTGTGTTCTCCATGAAGTGAAGTTCTCCTGGATACCAGATGTAGCCTGTGTTCTCCCTGAAGTGAAGTTGTCCTGGATACCAGATGTAGCATGTGTCCTCCCTGAAGTGAAGTTCTCTTGGATACCAGATGTAGCCTGTGTCCTCCCTGAAGTGAAGTTCTCCTGGATACCAGATGTAGCCTGTGTTCTCCCTGAAGTAGAGTTCTCTTGGATTCCAGATGTAGCCTGTGTTCTCCATGAATTGAAGTTCTCCTGGATACCAGATGTAACCTGTGTCCTCCCTGAAGTGAAGTTCTCCTGGATACCAGATGTAGCCTGTGTTACGGTTACCCTTAGGCTAGCTGAGAGCTGGACCGTTTAGTTGTCTGGATTCCTAGTTGCTGAAGAGGGGAGAGCCGAGTTCCATAGTATTCCATGCGAGTCCTGTAAGTGTGGAAACATCCCACTAGCTATAGCATAGCTAGGATACCTTTTCTACCCACAAAACGAGTCAAAGCAGCGATTTGAGGGTCAAGTAAGAACTGAGGACTGGGCTGACCAGCCTGCTTTTTATTGTGGTTACATGTAAACAGGATACTCCCAGGGGGAGGCATAAAATCACCAATCACATATTGGGTACCTCCCACACATCTCCTCCCCTCAGATAAACAGTTAACCCAATTATACAGTACATATTTTCAACCAAGTTCTGGATGTACCCCGCAACCAGGGGGTACCCCTTTAAATCCTACACCGCTGTACAGGTCTTGTTCAGGGGAGCAACATATCCGAAAACCAACCCGTTCGGATAGACGGTTCAGGAGTTAGGGGTTTTCAAAGTTTTGACCGACCGCACAGACTTTCTGGCCGAAAATAGTTCCACACGTTTAGGCCTTGCGGTCGGTCTCCGTTCGTACGGGAAAACTCCACGAACCCATGGTCATCCATAGTTATCCCGGAGGTCGCTGTACTCCTCCTGCGGAGAGTAATCGTCCTACCGAACGGTGGGCTGTTCGGTAGGTCCAGCACGAAGTTATGCTATCCTGGAGGTCTCAGCGGTGTTCGCCTGGGTGCGTCTCCGTTTTTAGTTCCAGACGATTGCTGGCGAACACCGCTGTTCGTACGTAAGATGGCCGCGAACACGTGCAAAGTCCCGAAATGGCGGCCACCTATACGCTTACACAAAGGATTCGTGCTGAACCATACCAACGACTGCACATAAGACAGAAAGGCGAAAATAGCATTGAAAAGTACACAGTGCAATAAGGTTTTTGTAACAGTTTTGTAACAGTGCTCCCTTTTTGTGGAACACTCTGGCAGACACCGTCTGATCCCTTTTCGGGGCAGACTAAGGCTGTCCAGACCGCTGGTTATGCTGGGCTGAGGTCCGTTTGTCTGGACAACC
This sequence comes from Pelobates fuscus, assembly GCF_036172605.1. NCBI lineage: Eukaryota > Metazoa > Chordata > Amphibia > Anura > Pelobatidae > Pelobates > Pelobates fuscus. Next base: position 441,046,078 of record NC_086318.1, read on the forward strand.
CGTCCGCATTGCCATTCTGTTTCCCGGGTCGGTAGGAAATGGTGAAATTGAAGGGTTGTAATGATAAGCTCCAACGTAATAACCTGCCGTTATCTCCAGAGACCCGGTTTAGCCACACCAACGGGTTATGGTCGGTGACCAGAGTGAACTCTTGTCCATATAAATAGGGAGTCAATTTCTTTAATGCCCATACCAAGGCCAAACACTCCTTTTCAATCGCTGCATAGCTGACTTCGCGGGGCAGGAGCTTCCGGCTGATGTAGGCCACTGGGTGCTCCCCTCCATCTTCACCTACTTGGCTAAGGACGGCTCCCAGCCCGAACATGGAAGCGTCTGTATGGACGATAAAACGTTTGTTAAGGGCTGGGGCCGCCAAGACAGGAGCATTAACCAAAGCATTTTTGAGGGCCTGAAAAGCCGTTTCACAGTGGGGAGACCACAGGACCTGTCGAGGTAAGTTTTTCTTGGTCAAGTCAGTCAAAGGTTTGGCAAGTGTGCTGTAGTCGGGTACAAATCGTCTATAGTACCCTGCTGTGCCCAGAAAGGCTAAAACCTGGGTTTTTGTGATGGGGGTGGGCCAGTTGGCAACAGCTTCTATCTTGGCCGGCTCTGGTCGCTGTTTTCCGCACCCCACCCGATGACCCAGGTACTGTACCTCGGCCATCCCAAAGTGACATTTTTCTGGTTTCAGAGTCAGGCCAGCCGCCCGGATCTGATCCAGAACCATTCCTACGTGAGCTAAGTGGTCCTCCCAGGACTCACTGTGAATCGCTATGTCGTCCAGGTATGCACAGGCAAAACCCTGGAAGCCATCCAGGAGTCTATCCACCAAGCGCTGGAATGTAGCGGGGGCGTTCTTCATCCCAAACGGCATTACCTTAAACTGGTATAGGCCGAAGGGGGTGACGAAGGCCGACTTGGGGATAGCCTCCGGGGCCAGGGGAATCTGCCAGTAACCCTTACAGAGGTCGATAGTGGTCAGGTAATTTCCCCTGGCTATGCGATCAAGTAGCTCGTCTACCCTGGGCATAGGGTAGGCGTCTGTTACTGTTTTTTCATTGAGTCTCCTATAGTCTACACAGAACCGGGTTGTCCCATCTTTCTTGGGTACCAGGACAACCGGGGAGGCCCAGGGACTATCGGAGGGTTCAATCACCCTGAGTTGGAGCATCTCATCTATCTCCTTCTTCATTCCGGCTCTAACGGCCTCGGGGATGCGATACGGGGGTTGGCGTAAGGGTGTTTGTCCGGGGGTATCGACCTGGTGGGTAGTTAAGGTGGTGTACCCTGGTTTCTGGGAGAACGTGAGGTGCTTGGACTGGAGGAGTGTATTGAGCTGCTCCCTTTCAGTGGGGCTAAGTCGGTCTCCTATCTGAACCTGGGTCACTACCCCTGTGGGTGGACTCTTTTCCAGCAAGTCGGGAATGGGTAGACTGTCGGGGTCTTCCTGGGGAGGACAACATACGGCGGTCACGTTCTCGGGGCGCTCCAAGTATTCCTTGAGCATGTTTACATGGAATGTCTTCCTGAGGTTGTTGTCGTGACAACTGGCTATAACATAAGTGGTGTCGCCCCTTTTTTCTACGATCTGGTATGGGCCCTGCCATGATGCTTGTAACTTGTCGGTCTTTACCGGCTTAAGTACTAACACCTTTTGTCCTACGGTAAAGATTCTCCTTCGGGCCCCCCTATCGTACCATACTTTCTGTCTTTTCTGGGCCGACTGGAGGTTAGCCTGCACTGATTTGGCTAGCTGCTCCATGCGGTCCCTGAGTTCCAATACGTATGGCACAATAGGGACACCGTCCGTTTCCGTCTCTCCTTCCCAGTGTTCTCGGATCAGGTTTAGGGGGCCCCGTACCTTTCGTCCGTAGAGCAACTCAAAGGGAGAGAACCCTGTCGTTTCCTGGGGCACCTCCCGATACGCAAATAGGAGATGCGGCAGAAAGCGTTCCCAATCTCGGTACTCCTGTGTGAACGTTTTGAGCATTTGCTTGAGGGTTCCGTTAAACCTCTCACAAAGTCCGTTCGTTTGGGGGTGATAGGGTGAACTCAGGAGGGATTTAATTTTGCACACCTGCCAGAGTTGTTGGGTCAATTCTGCTGTGAATTGGGTGCCCCGGTCGGATAGGATTTCTTTTGGAAATCCTACCCGGGAGAATACTTGTACCAGGGCATTCGCTACCGTATCCGCTTGGATGTTGGACAGGGCGACTGCCTCGGGGTACCGGGTAGCGTAGTCTACTACGGTAAGGATGTAGCGCTTACCGGAGGGACTAGGGGTGGCCAGTGGTCCTACTAGGTCAATAGCAACCCTGCTAAAGGGTTCCTCTACAATGGGCATATTGACTAGATGCGCTTTAGGGTGATCGCCTCGCCTTCCCACTCGTTGACATACATCGCAAGTATTACAGTAATTCTTAACGTCAGCGTGTACTCCTGGCCAAAAGAATGTGTGGGTAATGCGGTGTAGCGTACGTGTTATAGCTAAGTGACCTGCCAAGGGGATGTCGTGTCCTATTTTGAGGATTTCCCGACGGTATTTGTGGGGTACTACCAGCTGTCGCCTACGTTGTCCCTTTTTCTCTGTCAAGCGGTATAGTTTCCCTTTTTCCCATAGAAAAGTTTCGTTATCTGCCCCGCTCCCCCCTGTCTCTGCTCGTTCCCGGTATTTTTGTAAGGTCGGGTCAGTCCTAGACTCGGTCTCAAAGGTAACTGGGGTGTCCCAGGGTATGGGGTCTAACAGGTCAAGAGAAGTCGGGGTTGGTCTTACCTGGGTCTCCCGCACTGGTGAGGGTTCTCGGTCCGTCCGGGCTTGTGCCCGTGTAGTCACTGGGTTCGCTTCGTTGTTATATACTGGTGCATAGGCTGAAGTCATGGGGCCCAAATCATTGCCCAGTAGTACTTCAGCAGGTAAATGGTCCATTATACCCACGTTTACAGCTCCTTTCCCCGCTCCCCAATCAAGATGTACTTTAGCGGTCGGGACTTTGTACACATCCCCTCCCGCCACTCTAACGGCTACGGTCTGCCCTGACCTCTTGTGTTCTGGCACCAAATGACTTTGTACCAGTGTTATGGTAGCCCCTGTGTCTCTCAACCCCTCGGTAGATCGCCCTTCGAGCCATACCTTCTGCCGATGGTGCTGTCGGTTATCCGAAGCCGCATATACCGGGTCTGCCTCGTGAAGCGGCCCCAAATATTCCTCCATAGGGGTCTCCTGGTTAACACAGAGGGCTCGGGCAGGACGGTAAGGCCCAGAGGGGTAATTGTAATTCCTGGGCGTCTGGTGTGTGCCAAGCGGGCAGTTGGCCATGAAATGTCCTGGTTGCTTGCATCGGTGGCAAGTGGGCCTAGGACGATCAAAATTGTTATTGGATGACCCTGAGTGTCTGGGGGGCCCGGCGGGTACTGGGGCCCGGAACTCCGTACGAGGAGGTGCACGGTAAACCTCTCTGGGCTCAACCCGTGCTGGAGCCCGGTAATTTGTGGACTCGTGAAGACGTGAATCGTAATGTTCATCAGCTAATTTGGCCGCTTCTTCTAGAGTGGAAGGTCGCCTGTCTCGCAGCCACTCCTTCCCTTTTTGTTCCATGCCATCGTAAAAATGTTCTAAGAGGAATAATTGTAAAATTTCCTCACCAGTCACAGCTTTACTTCCGCTCATCCAGTGATTTACCGCTCTCCGCATTCGGTGCGCCCATTCCATATGTGTATCGTTAGGCTTCTTTTTCGTGCCCCGAAACTGCCGGCGATACGTGTCTGGAGTCACCGCGTATCTTTTTAGCAGAGTCTCTTTAACTCGTTCATACTGTGTCACTTCCTCAGTACCCAAAGTACGAAAAGCTTCCAGGGCTCGCCCGGATAGCTTCCCAGACAAGATCGTGGGCCACTCTCTGGTGGGAATCTGGTGCAGGGCGCATTGCCTTTCGAAGTCTGCCAAGTACTCATCAATTCCTGTCTCGCTCTCCAGGAAGGATCGGAATGCCGCAAAGGGTATTTTAGGCTTCCCAGCAGTTTCAACAGGAACGATTACTTGTGGGGCTTCAGCAGTGCGTTGTGCGTTGGCCATTTCAACGTTGTAGGCTCGGGTCTTTTGTAAATCCGCGTCTGCCTCCACCATCAATTGCTGTATCAGTTCTATAGATGGGTTTGGCCCGTATAAGGGAAGCCTCCCCCGAACAATTCTTGCCTTTGCATCATCATCCGTGATTGGTGTTTCCGCCATTGTGGAGCTTTGATCCAGTTCTGTCAATTCTGCGATCAGTTCCCTCTTTGGCCGGTTGCTGGCGTGCCTTCCTCTGCTTTCCAATAAATCTTTCAGGGTTGTACGTTTCAATTTTGCGTAGGTGCTCTCCATCCGTTCCGTGCCTCTCCTAGGATATCCAGAATCATCCCACCGCTGCCACCAAATGTTACGGTTACCCTTAGGCTAGCTGAGAGCTGGACCGTTTAGTTGTCTGGATTCCTAGTTGCTGAAGAGGGGAGAGCCGAGTTCCATAGTATTCCATGCGAGTCCTGTAAGTGTGGAAACATCCCACTAGCTATAGCATAGCTAGGATACCTTTTCTACCCACAAAACGAGTCAAAGCAGCGATTTGAGGGTCAAGTAAGAACTGAGGACTGGGCTGACCAGCCTGCTTTTTATTGTGGTTACATGTAAACAGGATACTCCCAGGGGGAGGCATAAAATCACCAATCACATATTGGGTACCTCCCACACATCTCCTCCCCTCAGATAAACAGTTAACCCAATTATACAGTACATATTTTCAACCAAGTTCTGGATGTACCCCGCAACCAGGGGGTACCCCTTTAAATCCTACACCGCTGTACAGGTCTTGTTCAGGGGAGCAACATATCCGAAAACCAACCCGTTCGGATAGACGGTTCAGGAGTTAGGGGTTTTCAAAGTTTTGACCGACCGCACAGACTTTCTGGCCGAAAATAGTTCCACACGTTTAGGCCTTGCGGTCGGTCTCCGTTCGTACGGGAAAACTCCACGAACCCATGGTCATCCATAGTTATCCCGGAGGTCGCTGTACTCCTCCTGCGGAGAGTAATCGTCCTACCGAACGGTGGGCTGTTCGGTAGGTCCAGCACGAAGTTATGCTATCCTGGAGGTCTCAGCGGTGTTCGCCTGGGTGCGTCTCCGTTTTTAGTTCCAGACGATTGCTGGCGAACACCGCTGTTCGTACGTAAGATGGCCGCGAACACGTGCAAAGTCCCGAAATGGCGGCCACCTATACGCTTACACAAAGGATTCGTGCTGAACCATACCAACGACTGCACATAAGACAGAAAGGCGAAAATAGCATTGAAAAGTACACAGTGCAATAAGGTTTTTGTAACAGTTTTGTAACAGCCTGTGTCCTTCCTGAAGTGAAGATCTTCCCGATACCAGAGGTAGCCTGTGTCCTCCCTGAAGTTAAATTCTCCTGGATACCAGATGTAGCCTGTGTCTGCCCTGAAGTTAAATTCTCCTGGATACCAGATGTAGCCTGTGTCCTCCATGAAGTTAAATTCTCCTGGATACCAGATGTAGCCTGTGTCCTCCATGAAGTGAAGTTCTCCTGGATACCAGATGTAGCTTGTGTCCTCCCTGAAGTGAAGTTCTCCTGGATACCAGATGTAGCCTGTCTTCTCCCTGAAGTGAAGTTCTCCTAGATACCAGATGTAGCCTGTGTCCTCCCTGAAGTTAAATTCTCCTGGATATCAGATGTAGCCTGTGTTCTCCCTGAAGTGAAGTTCTCCTCGATACCAGATGTAGCCTGTGTCCTCCCTGAAGTGAAGTTCTCCTGGATACCGGATGTAGCCTGTGTTCTCCATGAAGTGAAGTTCTCCTGGATACCAGATGTATCCTGTGTCCTCCCTGAAGTGAAGTTCTCCTGGATACCAGATATAGCCTGTCTTCTCCCTGAAGTGAAGTTCTCTTGGATACCAGATGTAGCCTGTGTCCTCCCTGAAGTGAAGTTCTCCTGGATACCAGATGTAGCATGTGTCCTCCCTGACGTGAAGTTCTCCTGGATACGAGATGTAGCCTATGTTCTCCGTGAAGTGAAGTTCTCCTGGATACCAGATGTAGCCTGTGTTCTCCCTGAAGTGAAGTTGTCCTGGATACCAGATGTAGCATGTGTCCTCCCTGAAGTGAAGTTCTCTTGGATACCAGATGTAGCCTGTGTCCTCCCTGAAGTGAAGTTCTCCTGGATACCAGATGTAGCCTGTGTTCTCCCTGAAGTAGAGTTCTCTTGGATTCCAGATGTAGCCTGTGTTCTCCATGAATTGAAGTTCTCCTGGATACCAGATGTAGCCTGTGTCCTCCCTGAAGTTAAATTCTCCTGGATACCAGATGTAGCCTGTGTCCTCCCTGAAGTTAAATTCTCCTGGATACCAGATGTAGCCTGTGTCCTCCCTGAAGTGAAGTTCTCCTGGATACCAGATGTAGCCTGTCTTCTCCCTGAAGTGAAGTTCTCCTAGATACCAGATGTAGCCTGTGTCCTCCCTGAAGTTAAATTCTCCTGGATATCAGATGTAGCCTGTGTTCTCCCTGAAGTGAAGTTCTCCTCGATACCAGATGTAGCCTGTGTCCTCCCTGAACTGAAGTTCTCCTGGATACCAGATGTAGCCTGTGTTCTCCCTGAAGTGAAGTTCTCCTGGTTACCAGATGTAGCCTGTGTCCTCCCTGAAGTGAAGTTCTCCTGGATACCAGATGTAGCCTGTGTTCTCCCTGAAGTGAAGTTCTCCTGGATACGAGATGTAGCCTATGTTCTCCCTGAAGTGAAGTTCTCCTGGATACCAGATGTAGCCTGTGTTCTCCCTGAAGTGAAGTTGTCCTGGATACCAGATGTATCCTGTGTCCTCCCTGAAGTGAAGTTCTCCTGGATACCAGATGTAGCCTGTGTCCTCCCTGAAGTGAAATTCTCCTGGATACCAGATGTAGCCTGTGTCCTCCCTGAAGTGAAGTTCTCCTGGATACGAGATGTAGCCTATGTTCTCCCTGAAGTGAAGTTCTCCTGGATACCAGATATAGCCTGTCTTCTCCCTGAAGTGAAGTTCTCTTGGATACCAGATGTAGCCTGTGTCCTCCCTGAAGTGAAGTTCTCCTGGATACCAGATGTAGCATGTGTCCTCCCTGACGTGAAGTTCTCCTGGATACGAGATGTAGCCTATGTTCTCCGTGAAGTGAAGTTCTCCTGGATACCAGATGTAGCCTGTGTTCTCCCTGAAGTGAAGTTGTCCTGGATACCAGATGTAGCATGTGTCCTCCCTGAAGTGAAGTTCTCTTGGATACCAGATGTAGCCTGTGTCCTCCCTGAAGTGAAGTTCTCCTGGATACCAGATGTAGCCTGTGTTCTCCCTGAAGTAGAGTTCTCTTGGATTCCAGATGTAGCCTGTGTTCTCCATGAATTGAAGTTCTCCTGGATACCAGATGTAGCCTGTGTCCTCCCTGAAGTTAAATTCTCCTGGATACCAGATGTAGTCTGTGTCCTCCCTGAAGTTAAATTCTCCTGGATACCAGATGTAGCCTGTGTCCTCCCTGAAGTGAAGTTCTCCTGGATATCAGATGTAGCCTGTGTTCTCCCTGAAGTGAAGTTCTCCTCGATACCAGATGTAGCCTGTGTCCTCCCTGAACTGAAGTTCTCCTGGATACCAGATGTAGCCTGTGTTCTCCCTGAAGTGAAGTTCTCCTGGTTACCAGATGTAGCCTGTGTCCTCCCTGAAGTGAAGTTCTCCTGGATACCAGATGTAGCCTGTGTTCTCCCTGAAGTGAAGTTCTCCTGGATACGAGATGTAGCCTATGTTCTCCCTGAAGTGAAGTTCTCCTGGATACCAGATGTAGCCTGTGTTCTCCCTGAAGTGAAGTTGTCCTGGATACCAGATGTATCCTGTGTCCTCCCTGAAGTGAAGTTCTCCTGGATACCAGATGTAGCCTGTGTCCTCCCTGAAGTGAAATTCTCCTGGATACCAGATGTAGCCTGTGTCCTCCCTGAAGTGAAGTTCTCCTGGATACGAGATGTAGCCTATGTTCTCCCTGAAGTGAAGTTCTCCTGGATACCAGATGTAGCCTGTGTTCTCCCTGAAGTGAAGTTCTCCTGGTTACCAGATGTAGCCTGTGTCCTCCCTGAAGTGAAGTTCTCCTGGATACCAGATGTAGCCTGTGTTCTCCCTGAAGTGAAGTTGTCCTGGATACCAGATGTAGCCTGTGTTCTCCCTGAAGTGAATTTCTCCTGGATACCAGATGTAGTTAAACAGCTGTTCATTACAACGCTGTTTTTTCCGGTTTGAATATTTAAAACATTACGTCTGCATAGCATGAATTGTGTTAAAGCCATTGTAGGAAGCACAGACAGTTACAGAACGCTGTTTACGAAGCGCTGTAATATTATTCAGTCTTTCCATATGTTATGTGTATTTAGCTGTTGCTGTTATCTCACCATGAGTGCAGTTCCGTGCGCAGTTTGCTTTATACTGCTGTTTGTGAAAGTGGAGACATGCTCAAAGACATGAAAGATCTCGGTGGGAATGGGCTCGGGGGTAACCTTGTGTCCAAAAGTAAGAACAATTAGTGAAAATACACTCTTTGAGTTGGTATCAGGATTTCACTTCCACACTCACCTACCTCGCGCTCCCATGCTGCATCTCTCTCGCAATCCACGAGGACGCTGTGTCGGAGTGGGACCTCCCAGACAGTGCGGTCGGCTCAACCACAGAAAAGAGAAGGGGGTTCCACAGGAAGGGTGCAGCCCTGGAGAATCAGAGGTGGGAGAACGAACAGAGAATAGACGCAGGTCTTCGACAGAGCGTAGGGGTCTAGACAGGACATATTTGTGTATTAGTGAGGATAGATAGGTGGGAGTAGTATTGTGTAGAGATTTGAAAACAAGATTCAAAATGTTATATTGAGCCCTATATCTTACGGGAAGCCAATGCAGAGACTGACAGACGGGTGAGGCATGGGAGGTGCGGGCGAACAGCAAGATGAGCCTCGCCACTGCATTCATTATAGACTGCAATGGGGCAAGTTAGGAGCACGTAAGAACACTGAGAAGCGGATTGCAGTAGTCAAGGCGAGAGCGGACAGTGGCATGGACCAGCACCGTAGCCACATCTGGCGTTAAGTAGGGGTGGATGCATGCAATGTTTTTGAGATGGAAGCGACAGGATTTGGCGATCGACTGGACATGAGGGGTGAAGGGTGAAGGAGAGGTCGGAGTCAAAGAGAACACCAATAAATAGCCTAGGATAAAATTTATAAACTTATAAAGATCTTATAAACTCGAGATCATTCTTAGAGGAGGAAAAATAGGTTAGTGAAGACAAAGGAGAGTTTAAACAGTAGAGAAGTTAGAATTTTCTTTTTAAAGAATGCCATATGTTTTAGTTCATATGAAATAATGGAATTACAGATGGAAGATACAATCCTGCTTTTTTTTTCTTTACAAATGTTTTTGCAACTAAATTGCTGACAGCATAGAACTCACACTACGTCGCAATTCTAAATGTATCCCTAAAGTGTTCACAGTTTATGAATGCCATTGGTGACAGAAAATAGAATCCTTTCATAACATTGATTTGATACATGGTTTCATAGCTAGCACATAAACACTTGAAACAACAAATGTTTCACATATAGTATATGTGGCAAAAATAGATAAATAAAAATGGTCAAAGAATGTCTGCATTCGAGCATAGTGCCTACATTACAGTTACATCATACATTCCTAAAATAAATATAATAATAATTATTGCAATCTGTCTCAATAATTCTAATGCTAATTATGAGATGTAATTTACTCCTCTACCTCCATGAGTAGGAATTATATGATCTTTTGTAAATTCCTTTAATATTTGGAAAGAGGTGTGGTGGGGAGCCTGTCATTTTTAGCCAACTTACGGGCATTAAATAGGTGGAATGGATTCCTCGTAGAGGCATACATTGCTAAACAAACTGGTTGTTATAAGTGATGGAATTTAAAACATCCAAGCTATAAATAAGTTGAATAAGATGAATTTTGTCTAATTCTCTGTTTATCCCCTTAAGGACAGCGGGCGTTCTATGCCGTCCTTTTTGGGTTGGCTCTAAACACCGGAGGACTGCGTAGAACGTCTCTACCGTCCATGGGACCTACTGGGTCCCCAGCGATCCCACTGCGGTGTTCTATCAAAATTCCCTACCTTGTGAAAATCCCCTACCCTCGACACTTCCGGTGAGGGGAATCAGCTAGAGCCTGTGCTGCACATGCGTGCTAGCACTCCTGCTACCCCTTCACAGCAAGGTCCTGGAAGGTAAGTACAGCTACTTTTACCAGTGGCGGTCCTGGGGTTTGCCTGGGAGCTCAGACTGCCCCCCTCTGCCCGATCTGGCCCTTCTGGGCCATGTGATCGCGGGGTACTCACGATCACATGGCCGATGGCTGGAATAGTCGGTTTTTGCAGTACCTGTAGGGGGACTGCATGAGCTCCCAGACTGTCCCCCTAGAGCCTGCAAAAAAGTTAGTAAAAGTTTTTATAAAGTACATATAAACAGTTAAAATGCCATGCAGAACTAAAAAAATAGCAACATTTCTTAATTTCTCAAATTTCTTTATATTTTATTCATATTGTTTATATTTAATATTTAAATATTTGATGTGACATGAAAGCCCTGTTTTTCCTGAACAAAATTATTTGTGTGAGGAGCAAATAAGGCCGTATAGGAAGTAAAATGGAAATAAGTCGGTTGAGGTGTGCCGGAACCGACGTCGTGGTAGGCCTGTAATAAAAGAGGGCCCACCCATGAGGTGTAATGAAAGTACAGATAGAGGGAGTGGAGGGTGGGGACATGCGAGTCGCTGGAAAACGTACGGGACGGAGGAAGGTGAGTAGGGGGGTTTAAATAGGTACCATGCCCCTCCCACAACTGCAGGCCAAGCCTTTACATTTGTGTGAGGGGCAAATAAGGCCGTATAGGAAGTAAAATGGAAATAAGTCGGTTGAGGTGTGCCGGAACCGACGTCGTGGTAGGCCTGTAATAAAAGAGGGCAAAAAAATTGGGTACCTGTCAGAAATGGAAAACAAACAACAAAACCTATATGCCTAACTGTATGGTAAATGCCGAGCGAAGAAATAGAAGTAAGGTATATTAAACGTGTTGGCCCCCTGGGGTAGACTAAATGTGGGGTAGAGAAAGGTAATCAATAGACTGCATGAATAGGTGAAACTTCCTAAGATAATGCTGCAAGAAGGACGTGGTGGCTGGGGGAAAGTATGTGAGACCCAAGAAACTATGGAAGCTGGAATAGCGGCTCAACAACTAGATTACAAAGTTAAAGTGACTAGTGCCCATCAAATACAGCCTTCCTCACATTGTGTTTAAACGGTTGATCCAAAAGAAGGCGAAAAAACCCAGTTTGAAGCGCTGCCAATTTGCAACAAGCTGGGAAAAAATTCCTTCTTGACCCCATAATGGCAGCCAGATTTTCCTTGGATCATGCAGTTATGCCCTACATTGAAGGTTGATGCCCGGTTCGTAGTGACAGGCATTTAATAAGTCTGGTAGGGAATGAGATACTTGGATGTCGATGTGAAATCTGTAAATTTGAAGTTTCCTGGAACCTGAAACGCCTTGAGTAGACCAATAGTCTGGTATGAGGACATAAAAACTGCATATGAATGGTAAACCTGTACAACATGTGGAGTTGTGAACCGGATAGGTAGGGTTGATGCAAGTTAGAGGTGGCAAAAGAAGCAAAAAACAAAATGCAGACAACATAGCTATAGAAACAGTATCGGTACAAGAAGAAGAAGAAGGAGACTCAAAGGGGAAGAAGGCCCGAACACACGAACCGCGAGCATTGGAAAAAGAGCCAGACGTGAAAGATGATGACCACATGCTAACCAGGCTGGCAGCCCGTGGTCGGGCCCCCGAAAGGTTCAGGAAGTCTGGATCGGAACCAGCCAAAGTGGCAGATGCCAGTTACCCCAAACTGCCATCTGACACCGTCCCATAGACGACAGCAGCGAATACAACCAGGAGGCGAAACTGAGAAGTAAGAGCGAACTCGGTGGCCACCACCAGCAACAGCGTTACCCGTGGAGTGCGGACTGAGAGTTCAGCTGTCCAAAAGGCCAAAAAAACAAAAAAACAAAGGGGGACTCGCGAGAACTGCAGCGAAGCAAGGAAGGGCCCAGGACCTGAAAAAAAGCTAAGAATAGCCAAAGCACCACAGCTTGATGGGTACCCCGGGCGGACAATACCACGCCAACGCCTAGCAGCAGAGACCTGCTAGAAAAATTAGACAAATAGGCAGTGCATAAGTGACCCAATGTGTGTGTGTGTGGGTATGTGTATGTGTGCTGGCATACTAGCTAATGCCAAAAAAGGCAAAGCAATTAAAAAACTAGGTTTGGTGACAGGTGAGGTCCTGCTAGATGCCAAGCGGCGTGAGAGGCTCTATCTATGAGTTGGCGCGAGGGGATAACGTGGCCACTGAACGTTGTGGCGGGATGTTGGCCTCTCGGTGACATTTAAACATAAGATAGAATGGGAGTGACAGGTGAGGCCCTCTCTATGCCACAATGCGAGGCGACTAACTATGATTTGGCCCGAGGGGCGTAGTACCTCCGAGTATGAGGATGGGTGTTGGCCTCGCGGGACCACTAACCTAAGGCGAAGAAGGCAGGGGAAAAATTACCACTATTGGACACCTAGGACCCTGACAGCCAGCAACAGCTAACTAAGAGGGGAGGGAAGGTAATGTGAGAGAGGACGGATGTGCTGAACGTGTATCGAAAACGTGAGGGTGAATGAGGAAATACCGCAGGGCCGACCGTAACCGAAAGCAGAGTAAGCATGTCAGAGTCCAAGCGGACAGGCTGAAAGGAGCGAGCTCGGCAGTAGGTAACAGAAACCGTAGTGGTGTAAACCCCACAGGGGTCACGAGACCCAGTGTGTGTGTGTGAGATCGAGTGCGGGAGTGCTGGCATACTAGCTAAGCCAAAAGGCGAAACAATAAATACTAGGTTTGATGACAGGTGAGGCCCTCCTAGATGCCAAGCGGCTCTATCTATGCATTGGCGCGAGGGGATATCGTGGCCACTGAAACGTTGTGGCAGGGTGTCGGCCTCTCGGTGACAGTTTAACATAAGATAGAATGGGAGTGACAGGTGAGGCCTTCCCTATGCCACAATGCGAGGCGACTAACTATGATTTGGCCCGAGGGGCGTAGTACCTCCGAGTATGAGGATGGGTGTTGGCCTCGCGGGACCACTAACCTAAGGCGAAGAAGCCAGGGGGAAATTACCACTATTGGACACCTAGGACCCTGACAGCCAGCAACAGCTAACTAAGAGGGGAGGGTAATGAATGAGAGAGAGGGGACGTACTGTGTGAAATTAAAAGAAAAAAAGGGGCAAGGTACGAGGGAGAATCGTAGGGCTGACCGTATCTGGAGGGCAGAGTGAGCCCGTCGGAGTCCAGGTGGTCAGGCTGTAGGAGTACACAGGGGAAAATAGGATCAGAAAGCGCATGCGCGTGTATAGCCCACAGGTCTCGTAAGGGCCAGAACATGCACCCGGAACAATACATAACGCTCCTTCTGGAAAATAACTCGGCATGGTTATGGCAGGCAGACGCGGCCCTGCCAAGCAAAGAAACGAAAGCCCAAAGTTAAACGCAGGACAGACCCCGTGACTGAAAACAGCTCGTTAGTAGCAACCACGTAGCTTAAGACCGCGTATTGAAACGGTAGGGAAGTAGACTCGAATGAGATACACCCTCTCTTTTTTTTTTTTTTTTTTTATTATTTTAAATATAAATATAGAGTAACATTCTATTATCATTTAATGTTTAATTTTTACTTTATTATAACTGTAGGGGGAGGGGGGGTTGTGATCCAGAATTAGTTGGGGGTTTATAATTAACAATAACTACAGGGGGCAGATTATACTGCACTTACACATACAGTGTAAAAAGTAAAAGTTAGTAGAGACACCAAGGGGAATATTAACTAAACCGTGAACTGTAGCAAAATTAAAGTAGCACTCAGATAGCATTTGAGAGTTGCCATCTAGAATAATAACTATAAAATAGCACAAAGATAAAACATGTAACGAATATCCAGCTAAATGTCCTGGGAGGTGTTCTAGGGCAAGGTGTAACCCAGGCACCATGTATAAGGTAATGGGTCTGCTGAGATTCACCTTTGTAAAAATCTCTATAAATAGAAAAATAAATGAATACATTCAGTACCTCAGCAGTGTGACCTAATATAATGGTCCCTACCTTCCTCCTGAAACTGCACCCAAACACAACTCTGGTCGCATGGACGCACGACCGCCAGCGAGTGCATAAGTGCACGTGCGACAGCGCCGGGCAGCAAGGGGGGCCGACAGCCAGGAATGCCGGAAAGAGAAACGCGCAGCAAGCTGAGCCAACCGCGGAGGCGAGCAGCGCCGCAGCATGGCCGACCCCTCCCCCCAGAGTCACGGCCGAGGCATACCTGCAAGACATCCCTACCTGCCCACAAGAAACACCGCAAGCAGGATGCCCGCGGAGGCTATTACAACCGCACCGGACGGCAAGAGAGGGAGCAGAGCCTCAGGAGGACTGGGGCAAAATGAGCAGCCGGGAAACCGCAGGCCAGGCGAGGAGCCACGAGGACCAGATAAGAGAGGGTAAGGACAGCCGGAAACAGCGACATGCGAGTCGCTGGAAAACGTACGGGACGGAGGAAGGTGAGTAGGGGGGGTTAAATAGGTACCATGCCCCTCCCACAACTGCAGGCCAAGCCTTTACATATATAATAAGTGTGGGTGCACATAATATGAAAGAGGTGAATTATGCCTGAGCAGACATATAGCGCAAATTTAAGGTTTTGTTTACGTTTTGTTTTGATCACAACTTGTACAACTGCCTCAGTCCTTAAGGGGTTAAAACACACACACACACATACATAACACATATACACAAAACACTCCTTTCAGATAAGTTAGCATGAAATGAAATCCATTAATGTATTGTAAGTGTGTTTATGTATTAGGGTGTTTATATACTGAATATGTATGCTGTCTCCGAAGCTGTATACTAGGTTTATCACCAGGGTTCTTACTTGGAAAGGTCCTGATGGGTCAATGGGAACATTCGCCCGCTGCCATTTGTTTCCGCGTTCACCAGTGAGAGACCACACCAGAGACTCCCTTACACCGATATTCTTCACACGGACCAGTAAGTTCAGGGTACCTGGAAAGGAGATAAGGAGACTGAATGTCACTTTCCAATTAAATGTAAATAAAAAGTGTATAATTACTACACGTTACATTACTGTGACACGGAGAAGCCCTTGTAAGTTACGAAACGTTGAATCGTTTAAATCTGAACGGCAATGTTTAAGAATAAATAGATGATCTGAAAATGTAATCACAAGACGTCCATTACTATGGACCTATCACAAGCTACCAAAATTCTGCAAACATCTTCCCTAAACACAACCTCACCTTCAGGTCACAGCGTATCTTTACGCATCCAGGCAAAAATGTGTGGCGGGTGCTCAACAAATCCAATGGGTGGGTTTCCTAACTGGAATGACTATTTGTGCACCTATGCTGCAGGACCTGGGGAGAGAATATTGTTCTCCAGATGTCTCTCAGATACCACATAGCAACAGTGGGCAAGCTCCTACAGAGCCCCCCAAAAGAATTGGCTGAACTGGTGTTATGGGCTGTTAACTTGGGTTCAGATCATTGTTGTTATAATTATTGTTGACCAGTTATAGTATTCCATGTTTTTAGATGTCTGCAGATTACACCCATCTAGCCACAAGCTGCCCATTTCTACATAACATGTTTTATAGCAAGCAATGTTCTGCCGAATAGCTTTCTTGTTTTCTTCTTTTTCCAATAAACAAAACAACAAAAAGAAAAAAGCAATACTGGAAAATGTCCATATTGGTCAAATAAATCAGCAGGGACCCTGGAATAATATTAATGACTGGATGTATGTTCACCTAAACTGTGACCCATTAAAGGGAGCTCCGAGGAGCGGCTCTCATGAAAGGCGCCACACGCAGCATTATGAAGATGTCCTTTTGTTACTCAGAATTTTAAATGTGCCAAATTATTGGTGTAATAAAGCTACCAAAGAGAGATATTAGATTTGTGCATGTTCAGATGATCCATATTCCCCCAAAATATACGTTTTTTTCAGGAAACTTGTATTTAGCCCAAATTTTGGTTTGGCCTGTTAGAATTTCAGAACTGAGATTACAATTCAGGAAACGAATCAGAAAAACAAAAATTAGGGTGAAAAAATTGAGGTGTTTTGCAGTACACTAATAAAAACATTTTCAAACCAATTTGGTGGCAAATCAATTAAGAAAAAGTAAACAATGGGGGCGGAGGAACGGAACAACCCTGAAAAAAAACTATATTTCGATATTATTTATTTATTAAATATATTATATATACATATAGATTACTATTGGTCTCGTCTTACTTGATCGGTGAATAAAATTGACATTTATTGGCCGTCCACTAGCCATTGATCATCTTTTTTCCCATTATTCATCTGCTTTTTTTTCGGCACTGTGGGTACAATTCAGAATCACAACCTGGGACTGAACATGTTCGGCATTGCTCAGTTCTGTGGGGTCAGCGATTCAGGTACATTTCGGCTTGGAGTTCTGGAATTTGTCCTATCATCCCATAGGGCCCAAACTTGCCTGAATTGCAGTTTGTCCACAAATGAAACTGTAAGTCTAATATATAAGCTGAAGAGGAGTTAAACCTACAATGAAGAACTAACAACCAAGGACACATATGGTCTTACCTCCTACCTTTACTCTCTAAGCTCGTTTGAGCTTCTGGTGGCTCCTGTCTATTTCAGTAAGTTTGAACTTATACCATTAAACCTGTTCGTTTCACATGCCATATTCAGGTTACGCACTGTGTAGGCACACAGACTTACAGTAGAAAATCAGAATATAATAAATATTCTCTTTACATCTGCGTAGACGGCCTTGACAATTATACTTCGGAATGCCTTGAGTGCAAACCTAGATATTCGTCCTCTTTTATGCATTAAAGAGCATTATGTGTAGAAGGACGACTCATTGACAGTATGCAACATTCAATGCATTACAGTTAATGTTTGCATTGTTCTATTAAATACCACTAAACGGAATCTCGGATACAGAACACAAAGTGCGGTGCACATCACAGATTCATATGGAATTATCTATAATATTTCTTGGGGGTAGAAGTCCTTTTAGGGCCTCGGCTAGTGTAGTTTGGCTCAGTGGGGCTGTTATTTGAGTGAAAAAAAAAAAAAAAAAAAGAAAAATAGTTCGTAAAGCAAAGTCAGACCAACTTCGAACTGCAGCTTTGGTAAGTCCCTGTATTTAAGCAGGAAGATGCCGGTCTCCTACTGTCCACTGTCAGCAGTTGCAGCATTGGGTGCTGCTGGTGTAGCTCTCTTCGTGGTGAATGGCGTGATCTTTGCCATGTCCCAGTGGTGGGCCGCTGGTGTCGTCGGTTGGGTGCTAGGCTAGAGTAGGGTGTCCCCTGGAAGCCCTAGTTTGGTGAGGAGTGTGGGGGCTTTGGATATATCCGAGGTTGTGTGTACCACTTATCCCTTTCTTACCTGCAGAGCGCGTGGGGATCTCCAGCAGTATTCTATGCCATGGTTGCAGAGCAGGGGCATGAGGGGTTTCATCGTTTTGCGCCAGTGTAGTGTCTCAACGTATAAGTCCACGAAGAAGGATAATGCCATGTTCTCAAAATTGAGTGTGCCATCTGAAACAATGCCTTGTCTGCTCCACTGTGGAACCTCACAATCAGGTCCCTCGGCACTGTGTCGGGTGCTCCCCTAGGTTTCGGCACCCTGAAGGCACCGTCCAGGTGTACAGTTCTGGACGACTTGGGTTCCAGTAGTTGGGCTAGTAGTCTCTGGATTAGATGTGGGAGTTCTGCTGCGGGTACACCCTCAGCTATTCCCCGGATTTTCAAGTTGGTGCAGCATCGCGTGTCTTCTAGCTGGGCGAATCGCATGTTTTTTGGCAAGTGTTTGGATGTCCCGCTGGAGTTGCGCTATGGCTTGCGTGTGCTGCTCTGAGACAATTTCCACTGTGCCAATGCGGCCTACCAGGCCCATGATGTCAGTGCGCAGCAGGGCCACATCCGCATGTATGGTTTTCATGGAGGCACCTAGCATGTTCTGGAGCATTTCTGCCGTCATCCGGTCTAGAGTCTCTGGTCTTGAGCTTAGGTGGAGGTTGTAATTCCAGCACATGGCTGGCCTTCTTGATCATCCAGGGATGGCTACTCCGAGTCCAGGTCAGCGGCCATCTAGGGCCCACATGCGCCATGCACTTGGCGGAGGAGATCGACAATACTCATGCTTGGTTTGGGACTGTCGGGTCTTTTTTGGCTTCCTGTCCATGTTTGTCAGGGGCTGTGGAGCTTCATTAAGGAGGCTTTAAAATTGTTTTTTATCGCCGGGTTTAGTTATCTTCACCCGGAGCTCAGCGATTGTGCGTACGCTCAGGTCAGTTGCTTGGCTCCGCCCCCTCATGTTTGTGATTTTATTTAGGAAATGCTGCTTATATGTTGCAGTGGTTGCTCCCTGAAATTATAGCACAATTGAAAGATGTGTATGAGGCAAAGAAAGGGTCTAATTTAAGGTACAATACGTTAAATAGGGAAAATTAATAAATTTCCAGCCGCCTGGCTTTGACTGTAGTGTCTACGTCTCATGGCTGATGGCAAAGGGCAATCATTGTGGACTTGTGTTAGAAGACCAAAGGAGGATCCCACCGTCTTGCAAGATGTTCAATACATCCTTTCTTTCACTCATCCTACAACGGAGTGCAAAGATGACGTGGTTCTTGGCATGCCAAGAAAGTAAGAAAAGATGGTGTGTCGACTCAACTGTGGAGCTCAAGGACATGTTTCTTTGCCAGCCAATGGGCCATGTCATGTAGCCCAAAAGGGGGCCAATGAGTGACAGCTTAGATTTATCATTATTTGATTTGACTACTGCCTCTTGTAGAGGCACAGATAAGGTATTTCAAGCACATTTCCCCCCCACAATTCCTTTTGCATTCCTAGGTCGATCTCCTAAAGCAAGAAGTCAATGTTGCCTCATCTGCCTGAAGATATGAATATTACCATTAATGGTTGGATCTGTAGAAATAATGTGATTTAAAATTCCATACAGTTTGCAGCTTCACAATATCATATCTTGAAATATTATCTAATAGGATAGATTAGATCCACCAAAAAAGAAACACGGCAAGGTAATAGAATATCGACTGGTGTGCGAGCGATGTGCCGTGTGAGGGACGTTATG
This sequence comes from Pelobates fuscus, assembly GCF_036172605.1. Lineage (NCBI taxonomy): Eukaryota > Metazoa > Chordata > Amphibia > Anura > Pelobatidae > Pelobates > Pelobates fuscus. The sequence goes on from NC_086318.1 coordinate 441,065,402, forward strand.
TTAAGCAAGCTTGTATTTATCATTTTTGTTTCGTAATGCGAAATGAAAACCAGCCGAATTCTAACTAACTTGCTGCATCGTTGGCTCATTGTAAATTCTCTGTTAGTGCAATCAATTAGAATTTTAATTAGAATCATTGTTAATATCAGAGATATTAATTGTTTTCTCCGCTATTTACAAATAATACAACTGGAGATTTCAGAATTGGCAAATGCTGGATGCCCCAAACTATAAATGTTTGATATGGTATTTTTATAGGTTATATATATGGTATGGTGGTAAAGTAATACATGAAACCTTTTTTTTTGCCATTTATGGCATGCAGGGATTAACATACAGCCTTAAAGTCACATGTCAACAAGATGTAATAAGACATTTAAGGTAAAGGATACATAATGACATGCTGAGAATACCAAATTTTTTATAGTTGGAATTAAAGAAACATAGAAACATAGAATGTGACGGCAGATAAGAACCATTCGGCCCATCTAGTCTGCCCAATTTTCTAAATACTTTCATTAGTCCCTGGCCTTATCTTATAGTTAGGATAGCCTTATGCCTATCCCCAGCATGCTTAAACTCCTTTACTGTGTTAAGGGACACTTCACTGCCCAAATAAAAAATGAAAATCACTGTTTAGTAGATATACCCCAAATAATAACAAGCATTTAATTATGTATTTTTTCATTGCGGGTATATATAGAAACAGCTTACAAAACAAGCATTTCTCCTGTCTGCAGCCTTTGCAAGCCCTCCCTTTGTAACTCCGCCCAGATATTCTGTGTCTGTCCAATCACAGACTTCCCAATGCAGCTCAATGAGAAGTCTCTGGGCAATTGCTGCCTCTTAAGTTTATCTCCACTGAGTTAAAGAAACCAGGAAGTAACAGGACTGGCTGTCTGATTGACAGGCAGGGTCACGTAACCAGGTTCATTTTTAAAAGTGTTAATTTCTATTGAAATCTGCACTTAAAAAAAAAAAAAAAAAAAAAAAGGGGACACACTTCACACATAGAGCTTTTCAGCTAGATTAGGGGTCTGGAGTGTCCCTTTAAAGGATCACTATGGGCACCCACCTTCCTCTCAATGAAGTGGTCTGGGTGCCAGGTCCCCCTAGTTTTTACCCTGTAGTTTACACTGAGGGTTAATCCAGCCTCTAGTGACTGTCTCCCTAACAGCCACTAGAGGCAGCTTCCGCGATTTTCACGGAGTAAATCACACTTATTTGATGCTGGACATCCTCACGGAGTCCAGCGTCAAAAAAGATCCCCATAGGAAAGCATTGAGTTTGAATGCGCGCGCTCCTCTGGTCGCACCTACGCATTCGACTCCTGTCGGGAGCTGACGTCGATGGAGGAGGAGAGGTCACCAGTGCCGAGGTAGCATGGCGCTGGATTAAGGTAATCAAATTAATGGTTAATTAACCCTTTATTCGCCACAGAACGGGGCCCTAGTCACCATTTAGGCGACTAAAGCTCTATAGCATCAGGAATACATACTTGTGTTCCTTTAAGTAAACGCTGTTGGTCCGTATAAAGTGGGGGTAGGTCCGCCATCCCCAGGGATTCGGGCACTCCCCTTATCTTCAAATTATACTGTCTCTGGTGGTCCTCTAGGGCCAGTCTTGAGTCAGCCCGTTGTTGCTGCTGTCTCATTTCCACCAGTTCTTTCTCCACTCTTGTTAGCAAGTGTCTTGGGCACTGTGAGAAGCTTCTAACAGGGTGATTTTTGTGGTAGCAGCTTCTACAGCCTTATGGAAATGGGCCATATCTCCTGCGATGTTTAAGCGGAGCTTGGTTAGCATCTCCTGCAGCTGGCCTGCAGTGACTGGGTCTCTGTCCCCTGGTGCTTGTGGCTGAGGCCCGTTTTTTGCTGAGAGAGGGACCATCTCTTGTGTCGAAGGACGGATCCTCAGAAGAGTACGCTGAGCCCTCCTCGATGAGCGCAGCAATTCTCCGATATCTAGGCCCATTGGGCTTTTGTCAGGTTTGGTCTACTTGTTTTTGCGTCCCATGTTGTATTCCCCGGCAAGTTGAGTATGTGCGGCATTCTTTGGCTTTGTTTTCCACCGATAAGATTACTATTTTAGGCAACTTTTGTAGAGCTCATGTAAAGTGCGACTTCTCTGGTCCAACGCTTGACTCCGCCCCTCAGCACTTTACTTTGATTACTATTTATTACTGTTATATCAGGTGTTAAAAATACATCTAATTTATAAATCAATATTATTTAACTAATTCCGCAAAGCTTTTGGGAAGTATTTTAACCGCCTAAAGAGCGAAACGCCATGCTGTTTATTTGACTGCATTAAAATCAGTGAACTCGTTGTCCCAAATACATCCCTTATCGATGACGCTGGACATCCTTCTTTAAGTAAGATGTTAATGAAGCGGTTTAGCTTGAAGTGAGCTCTGCTGAAATATAAATTGTTTTCATTAAGTGATAATTTCCCTTGCGCTTGTTTCTGTGGTTATTGATCTGTAGATATTGAGTCAGTAATTGGTGGCTTTGACAATAATCCTTTTTGTTTGTGATTTTAGAAGTTGCACCATTTTATTAGATTTGAAGAACTTCACCTATAAATCGGCTTTGTTTTATTTCAGTAATAATCAGACACGTGAACGGACCGAGTGAATTATTACAGATAGACAGATGATGAGCAACATGTCCCAGCTCAATGTTAGTCTGGGTCAGAGAACTCTCGGCTAGATTCCCAGGTTACTGCAGTCTGAAGATACGGAGCAAGCCAAGCGAATCGATTGGTGGCAGCACGCAGGGGTTGTCTGCAGGTGGGTTCAAAGGTACATAAAATCTAGAGTAGACATCAGGGATTTCCAACCAACATCATAGTAAAACAGTAAGAGCCCTGTCTGCGGGGGTATAGAGTGTTTCTGTTAGCATGCCTGACTATGAAACAGAATTCGACAAGGAAGTGCACTGAATGGGCATAATAAGTGGATCTCGATGATCAAATTTACTGCAGGGAAACACAGCAAAAAAATATAAAATGGGGAGACATAAAACACGTCAAAGACAAAACTGTTAGGAAAGCAGACATGGATACAGTGAGAATAAAAACCTGATAAATGGAAAGGGAGATGGGATCAGGGCAGAGAGACAAATTGTTACAAATATAGGAAGGATTTCCACGATATAAATATTTTGTTTTATCTCCCTTACTGTGGCACAGCAGTAAATGTTTAACAAAACAAATGTGGATTGTAGGAGCTTTACCCTAAGGGACGCAACAGCCTTTTACAACACCTTGGTTTGGGAATAATGAAACCAAAAACTAAATCTCCTACAAAACAAATTTCTAGGGTCAACTTCACAGCCAGAACCAGGTCACCAGAACAACCAGACCTGGGTCCCCAGAATTGGGTAACCAGAACAGCCAGAACCAGGTCACTAGAACAGCTAGAATCGGGTCACCAGAACAGCTAGAACTGGGTCACCAGAACAGCTAGAACCGGGTCACCAGAACAGCTAGAACTGGGTCTCCAGAACAGACAGAACCGTAAGGTGGGTCCATCTCACTGTGCAGAGTAAATCTCTCCATGGCTGTGCAGTGCAATGAGGATATGCTGTGCGTCTGGCGAAGACTGAGGGTAATAAAATGGAGATGCAGATTGCAACGCAGCTGCTGGTAGTAAAACATCCCGCGTTTTCAGACGCAGTACCTCGCACAGTACCGGTATAGCTGTAGGTTTCACGGTACAGCTGTATCTCCTGAAAAGCTGCCTTTAGTTGAGATCTAGTTTAAAACAAGTCCCAGAAGTTTAAAGTGACATAGATTTTGTGGCCTAGAAACATGTTGTTCTTAGCAAAAAACCTTCAAATACGGTGTGATTCGGCATCTCGGAGGGATTGAGCCCATAAAACTGAGGCTGCAGAATGAGCGAAAGGCAGATTTATAGCCCCCACTGTTAGCCGCAGATCTGGCAATCTATATAAAAAGCTGTAAAATCTGTGCGTCAAGCGTCCTCACCTGAAGCAGTCCTTTTGGTGCAGGATTAACTCTTTGAGTGCCGTATAGAAGAGCCATACATTTCCTTGGTTATTACAGGATATTTATTCTCAGAGCAGACGAGAGTCTGTTTATGGACGGACACTGCTGGGATGAGGAACACATGCTGGCATATTATAAATAATAAAACAATGATTTACCAAGTATATATCTGTGTAGTATTCACAGATTGGGGTATTTCACTTTGTAACATTTCTCTAATGTTCATTTAAAGTAATAGAAATGGAGAATGTGTATCTATGCGATTACTGAATGTGTTTCTATCACTGTATCACTGACCATTTACAGCTGCCTACACACCTGTTCTCAGTGATGGATTAAAATAATTGGTTTTTACATGTTTTTGTTATTTTATTGCCAGGACAATACCAGGGTTACTCGTGGTATATTCACTAAATAGTGACTTGTGGTGAAGGCTGGTGCATGCACTTACAGCTATATTTAGCTTAGGGGGTATTATATTGATGGACATGTCTGTTATATGTCAAGGGGGGTATTATATTGATGGACATGTCTGTTATATGTCAAGGGGGGTGTATTATATCGATGGACATGTCTGTTATATGTCAAGGGGGCTGTATTATATTGATGGACAGGTCTGTTATATGTCGAGGGGGGTTTATTATATCGATGGACATGTCTGTTATATGTCAAGGGGGCTGTATTATATTGATGGACAGGTCTGTTATATGTCGAGGGGGGTGTATTATATTGATGGACATGTCTGTTATATGTGAAGGGGGGTGTATTATATCGATGGACATGTCTGTTATATGTCGGGGGGTGTATTATATTGATGGACATGTCTGTTATATGGCGAGGGGGTGTATTATATTGATGGACATGTCTGTTATATGTCGGGGGGGTGTATTATATTGATGGACATGTCTGTTATATGGCGGGGGGGTGTATTATATTGATGGACATGTTTGTTATATGTCGAGGGGGGTGTATTATATCGATGGACATGTTTGTTATATGTCGAGGGGGGTGTATTATATCGATGGACATGTCTGTTATATGTCGAGGGGGGTGTATTATATCGATGGACATGTCTGTTATATGTCAAGGGGGTGTATTATATTGATGGACATGTCTGTTATATGTCGAGGGGGGTGTATTATATCGATGGACATGTCTGTTATATGTCAAGGGGGGTGTATTATATCGATGGACATGTCTGTTATATGTCGAGGGGGGTGTATTATATTGATGGACATGTCTGTTATATGTCGAGGGGGGTGTATTATATTGATGGACATGTCTGTTATATGTCGAGGGGGGTGTATTATATTGATGGACATGTCTGTTATATGTCGAGGGGGGTGTATTATATTGATGGACATGTCTGTTATATGGCAGGGGGGTGTATTATATCGATGGACATGTTTGTTATATGTCGAGGGGGGTGTATTATATCGATGGACATGTCTGTTATATGTCAAGGGGGTGTATTATATTGATGGACATGTCTGTTATATGTCGAGGGGGGTGTATTATATCGATGGACATGTCTGTTATATGTCAAGGGGGGTGTATTATATCGATGGACATGTCTGTTATATGTCGAGGGGGGTGTATTATATTGATGGACATGTCTGTTATATGTCGAGGGGGGTGTATTATATTGATGGACATGTCTGTTATATGTCGAGGGGGGGTGTATTATATTGATGGACATGTCTGTTATATGTCGAGGGGGGTGTATTATATTGATGGACATGTCTGTTATATGGCAGGGGGGTGTATTATATCGATGGACATGTTTGTTATATGTCGAGGGGGGTGTATTATATCGATGGACATGTCTGTTATATGTTGAGGGGGTGTATTATATCGATGGACATGTTTGTTATATGTCGAGGGGGGGGGTGTATTATATCGATGGACATGTCTGTTATATGTCAAGGGGGGGTGTATTAGATCAATGTACATGTTATGTTAGGTGGAGTGTTCTCCACTCTAGCAATTCTGAGCACTCTAGTAATTTGTATGTATGTGAAGCATTAGTTTCAGGCTGGCTGATATCATGTACGAAATATACTTCTAAGGCTAGAACGCACAGCATGATGGTGCCATACACCAACACCTGTGCCCCAGTGCCACCTATGCCCCCCCCCCTCAGCCCATCCACCCTGTAACATCAGTGGAGAAAGATTGAACTGAAGGAAAACTTGATTTTGGCGCTGGAACCAAGTTAAGTTTTAGCTTTTTTTTTTTTTTACATTTGGGGGAAGGGCTACACCAACCAGAACCAGCATTTTCTTCAAACACTTTTTAGTTGGAGTAACCATTTAAATTAGAGCAGCATTCCATTTTGATGTTGGCTCGTTAAAGGAATTCTTTTATAACTAGTATAACGGGTACATTATGTAGTAAGCATTCTAGTTTTACATTCCAGTTACAGCTAAATGAAGCCTCGATAATGTTTGTTGTCTCTGTTTGTCCCTCTTTTGTCAAGTAAAGTCTGCTTTACCTCTCGGCTTGAACAGAGGAGGTTAAACAATCACTTTCTACCAGGTAATTACAGGACGGGTTAATGTGGGACCTGGCTGAAAAAAGTTAATTAGCAGAGAAATGCCAATAAGTTCTGCAGCCGCACCTCACTACAATCAGCGCAGTATTTCCTCTGTCAACAGGCACATTTGTTGGATGAAAATTCTCTTCTTAAATGTGAAATCCAAAATGTTCTTGTTGCTTGGTAGCTGCATTATTTAGTGGCGAAGATGGATGTTCAATTCAGAACTCACAGACTAAACAGTGAATCACCCCAGGCCTTGTTTCCATTCTAGGACGCGTAGAAAAAAAACAAGTAAGTGCAAAACAATACGGGGTAATAAATGGGCAGCGTGCCACTCCATTACAAGGAGCAGGGGGTCACGACCCCGCTGGCCATTTATCGCTGTCAGGCAAACAAGGCATTTGCTTTCAGCTTGTTCCCCTCTCTTATTCTATCAGAAAAAACATACCAAATCTTTTAGGTTTATTGGGGCACTGGAAACATTTCTCCGGCTCGGAGCTTGTTATTTTAAAGTCTTATGCTGATTACTAGAAAACGTAGGCATGCAAGGCTGATACAAAAAACATTGCGCCGTAATGCTCCAATGGCTCAGATACTCGCCACTTACCAAGAAATGTCTGTGCTCCTTCCTGTACTCATGAGCCAGTTAATATGGCATCATGGGGTCTAAAATCATTGCCATGGTATATTCTAGCTGTACCAAGTCAGCCAGGCAAAGAATAGAAGGTTAACAGAACATCACAACCCGTAGTTAACTTTCAGTAATGCAAAAACTATAACTTTAACTCGGGTAACTCTGGTAACTAAATTCAGATCTCCCTTTGATATATAGGGAGACTTTACAATTAAAGGTGACTCACACAGCCTACATGAAAAGTGTCTTCATTTTCAATCTGATCTGACAGCACAGTGTGTTTACCTTAACTTTTTACTTAGTTATTATGTGCTGTTCTGTTTATTTAGCTATAATCACACAAACAAACTGCAGCAGGTAAACAACAGAGCAGGAGATAAGGAATTCTAAATTAAACACACTGTGCAATAAGGAAAAGTTAAAAATGATAACCCTTTTTTTTCAGGAAGTGTTTAAAAAGGCGGTGTGAGTTACAGCTAGGGGAGATGTGGCTAGGGCAGCATAAACAAAGTGATTTAACTCCTAAATGGCAGAGAATTGATAAGATTGCATAGGTATGATCTATATACCAAAACTGCTTCATTAGGCTAAAGTTATTATGGTGCCTAGAGTGTTCCTTTAATTTCTAGGGGTAATTTAAGTATAATAGAATCTAGCTCTTTTCTTTACGATTCGCTTTGGATCCATAAAGTTGAACATTTGGTTTATAGTAGTACCAGAACCAACGCCTTGCACCTTGGCTGCAGTAGTCCTAACCAACAAGTTAAACCTAGTATTTGTTGCAAACTCTGCCAAACTCTGGCAACATGCTCCGGTTTAATCTGTTCTATTGTTATCGCCCAACACAGATCAAGAACATGTTTGGAATGAGGTTATGGAGGTCATGGAGGTCATAGGTTGCCCCAGTTAAGGAATGGAGTGGCAATTAGATCGTAGCACTGCATACTGGTAAACACATGGAAGGATTGCATTTTCCTCCTAGAACTCTTGATATGAGTCAGACCTTGGTAAATCCACCTGACATGGGATAATAGTAATACGCAGGTTAAAGGGACACTGTAGGCATCCAGACTACATAGGCTCATTGTAGTGATCTGGGTGCTGTGCCCTATTGCACATAGTGCTGTAATGTAAAATATTGCAGTTCCACAGAGTGATGTTTAAATTGCAGCTCTAAGTCTACCCTCTGTGGCTGTCTAACAGACAGCCACTAGAGGGCTTCCGGAATTCAAACTGACTTTTGGTCCGTTATCTGCTGCTGGACGTCCTCACGGACCTCCAGCGTCAGATTTTCTAATGCACGTGCGGCCATTGCCGCACATGTGCATTAGGTTTCCCCCCGGCTGCCGTCGGCGGGGGAGGAGCATGGGCAGAGCCTGACCCCTCAGCGCTGGTTTCAGGTAAGTGGCTGAAGGGGCCCCAAGGGAGGGGGACACTCCAGGAGACTATAGTGCCAGGAAAACAGGTTTGTTTTCCTGACAATATAGGATCCCTTTAAGTTGTGTTGTGATACCACTGATCTGCTGATTATTTATCATTTTGCATCCAGCCTCCAGCCCTGCCTCTTAACTAATTTCATCAATTGTCTGTTGGGGAAACAAGGCGAATGTTCTCTGCAGAACTATGGCCAGGATTTAATAAGCATTCCAAATGATTGAATAATGTTAGATACATTTCCAAATGATCTATCTACAAACATTCCCCTAGACTTTAATGGTGACTTCTATAGATACATCACAAGGAAACTTTTCTAACGGTATTGAAACATTTGAAAAGCTTATTAAATCGAGGACTATGTTAGCAACCTTTGCAATGGGTTTAAGAAAGCTAAAAATTACACAAGCAGATGCTATAATGATATCTAACACGAGTCCGTTTCTTTAAATTGTTTCTGTGTTTTTAGATCATAGTAATTTCAGGAAAGCCGTCTGATGTAAATCGGGTTTGGCAGGATAGAATCAGCCTGGTGCCATCTGTCACCTGTGATGGCACAAATATTGCCCCTATCAGAACGTCCACTGCGCGATTGCGCTAGGCTGTGATTTATTCTGTCCCAAGCTGGATAGGGAATTTTTCCCTCTGGAACGAGCTGTGATGTGTTCCTTGCTGACATCTCTATTGTGGTGAAAAGCTATTGAAGCAGTAGGATTCCTGCTAGTTTTTCATAGCTGTATCATCAGCGGCTGCTCCTGGGACTTGCTGCATTATGCTCGCTCGCTGTTCCTAACCTACGGAGAATGCAATGTCCATTCTGTGGAGTCAAAAGCAACCTTTTCATCTCGAAAAGGTAACATTTCCAAGCAGTCCCTGGGGGTTCCAGATCTACCAACACAGCTGAGGCTCATTGTTCATGTATATAAATACCTGCCTATTGTTAACTTACTCTAAGCCGGAGCGCTGGGTTCTTCCATCCACTGCAAGCCTACGTAGATTTACTTTTACACAATCTAATAAAACTAACTTTGAAGGCACAAACCCTTCAGCAACGCAACGTCAAACAGACATATCATCTCGTAAATTGTGCTGTTTGCGTTAAAATATAGTGAAATAGTCTTGAAAACAAAATTACCACTTCAGCTTCTTCTCACAGTTATCAGAAGAACCGCTCGCGCTGTGGGATTTTACTTTATTTTTTTTTCACTAATTCAACAGGTTTTTTGTTTGTTATATTTTACTGATGGTATCTTGAGTATTCTGGGCGATTTTACATTATTTATACAGTTTTATACATTTTGATGAAACCCGGCTGACCCGAAGAAGGACCGGAGGAGAGGAATAAATGTTGATTTTTTGCTGTGTTGAAAAACACATTAATCATCAGATCATTTATTTTGTGTCTGTGCTTCGGGCCCTGCCAACCGCAATTTTCGGTCTATAGAGAGCTGCTGCTTTAGACGTATATTTCCAGCTGGCTGAGTTTGCTGGCAAATTCAACTGAAAATCACAGCTCAGAGTGTTATGGTATAACTACATAAAATACCCCTAACCTCATGGTAAGTCCATGTTATTAGATTTATGGGTGGAATTTGGTCCTATCACGTGACTAAGAGACATTCTGGGTCTGAGGATGATGCACCAACCAACTTGTAAAGATGTTACACAAGTAGAAACATCGACTTACGCCATGAAGTCTTTTTCTAAAGTTAATGAATAGGCTCAATAAAACAAGACTGCTGAGAGACAGTGTTCGGGAGGTCTCTTATATGGAACTGCAGTCTCCCTGTTCTTGTTGTGGTATGGGACATATAACGGAGGTCAACTCAAAGGAAAGGCTCGGGGGTGAATATTGCACCCACCTAGAGTGGCCCATCCCTCCTCAAAATCAGTAAAGGTATGAAGTTCAAAAAAAAGCTTCTTCCCCAAAACAAACAAAATAATGATTATTAATGCCTATAAGGCCTTTAACCCCTTAAGGACCAAACTTCTGGAATAAAAGGGAATCATGACATGTCACACATATCAAGGGGTTAAAATCCACAAAATAACATACTAAATTGGTGCAGCACCAGTTCATGGTTTATATTTATTCAATATTTTATTGAGTTTTACGCTTTACAGGACCTGCATTCGGCATTACCACTAACTCAGCCCATCTATTATTATTACCTCTATTATTACACCCCGAGAGCCCAGACCTTCATGCCCCTGATTTAGTGTACGAGTGCCATATAACAGCAGCCGAACTCGAGAGATGTGTCCTATTATTACCTCCATCTTTTATAACAAACTCCTATTAGTTTTCTGCTTTCAAAACAATGTAATATCATTATTTCTTATAAATAAAACACAGAGTGCACCGTCCAAGCTCCGCTGATATTTAAGACGTTGTTTCAGCTCCGACATGATTTAAACACAGCTGAGCGATTCTGAACAAAGCTAATGATTTGCTGGGTTTTTTCCACACAAAACCAGAGGGTGGATTAATGAAGTCAAACAGTGAGTATGTGTCATAAAAACAAGAAAGAAAACAAAACAAAAAAAAAACAAAGTAAAATGAAATCTACAATTTCCCCCAGAGCCAAACGCAGCCAGAGAGAGTAATCAATCACTTTCACAAAGAGAGAGAGAGATCGGACTGTTTCATTTCTTATTTAATGAAATGTGATTAGTCGGACACGCGGGTTAACGCTTTACCACCCATTCTATCAGACTATCTACATCAGGCTGCCTCAGCCCTTGGGTGAAGATAATAGTAAAACGTGGTGGTAACAAGGCCTATACATGCAGGAAGTCACAGTAACAAAGTGAAACTGGTCTGATATACTGCAAGACATATTAAACAGGATCGGCAAATGCTATGGAAATGTTGTCAGTGAATAAATCACTTATAACTTTTGTTAAAAACACATTTTTTCATTGATGCTCCATTTTATTTTAAATATATATTAAATATATTGCAGCTGACATCATAATCCAGTTCATCCCTGGCACAGCCTTGGCACACAATGCATTCCAGAAAGAGAATAGAAACATTGAAACATTCTTCGTCTCTCTCTTCTGACTGTCAGGTGCAAGGGGCGGACCTTATTGCAATGACTGACAGGGGGCTGACGTGGAGGTGCCCCGTTAAAAACCCTTTACTTGCTTATCTAAATCCAGCGTTTATGTCCCACTTCTTAAACGATTGAAGACTAGGGGAGAGTCTGATGGCGGTAGGCAGGCTATTCCATAGGAAGGGAGCCGCCCGCGAGAAGTCCTGCAAGCGTGAGTTGACCGTACGGGTGCGAGCATCGGACAGGAGGTCAAGGGCAGAGCGGAGAGACCAAGAAGGGGCATACCTATGGATCTGTGAAGAGATATAAGAGGGGCTAGAATTGTTCAATGCTTTATAGGTATGGGTTAGCATTTTGAATTGACTCCTATGGGATACAGGAAGCCAATGTAAGGACTGACAGAGGGGTGAGGTGTGAGAGGACCAACTAGACAGGAAAACCAGTCTGGCGGCAGCATTTATTATAGACTGTAGAGGGGCTATATGGCTTTTGGGAAGACCAATCAGGAGGGGCTTACAATAATCCATGAAGGAAATTTCTAGAGCATGGACAAGCTCCTTGGTAGTGTCTTGTGAATGAAAGGGCCAAATGCGGGGTATGTTTTTAAGATGGAATCTACAGGATTTGGCAACATACTGCATGTGAGGCTCAAAGGTGAGGCCATAGTCAAGTATGGCGCCCAGACAGCTCACTTGCAGGGATGGACTTCCGTGGATACCACTAACTTGAAGGGAGAGTGAAAGGGAATGATCATTAAGTATTAGGAGGAGGAAACATAGTCAAGTATGGCGCAAAGACAGCGCGCTTGCAGGGATGGACTTACGTGGATACCACTAACTTGAAGGGAGAGCGAAAGAGAAGGATCAGTATTAGGAGGAGGAAACACAAGGAGCTTCGTTTTAGAGAGATTGAGTTTCAGAAAGTGGGAGGACATCCAGTCAGAGATGGAAGATAGTCAAGCAGTGACACGTAATAAAGCCAATAAGATGCCACTTGTAACACCACGCCTTCGTGGGTGGTATAAAAGGACTATTATGGAAGATGGGAGTCAGATCTAAAGAAGCCGATCCCTCGGCGAAACGCGTCATCTGACTTGCTACATGACGTCATCACGTACGTCCCGCCTCCCGGAAGTATCCTGTGGACATTGCCGAACTTGGGCGTGCACGGACTGTTTGTTTTAGCCGGTGGCTGCACAAACTCATAAAACGACAGTTCCCACAAGGATCCGGTGATTTTTAATGCTGTTTTTGTGGAATAAATCGTTTTACCTTATTGGCTGCAGTGGACATCAATATTTGGGCTGTTTGAAGTAGAGCAGGCTCATCTGCTCTCTGCTTGTGAGTGAATATTTGCCATTTGAGGTTCACTTCAGATATGTAATTAGAGTAAGTGTACTTTATTCTTTTTTGTGCACTGGATCACTTTAAGTGGTTTTTGCATTTTGCACTTTTTTACACTATCCGTATATATGCACATTGCACTTTCTAGGACTGGAAAGTTTTTTTACTACTCTCACTTTATTGATACTGTGAGAAAATTTGCACTTTAAATTTTCAGCGCACTTATTTTTTCTGTTTGGAAAGCAGTAACACGTTGCAGGACGGCAGGGGAGAGGTCCAAGAGAGATATATCTGGGTGTCATCAGCGTACAGGTGGTAGTGGAATCCAAAAGAGGTAATACGTTTGCCGAGAGAGGCAGTATAAAGAGAAAATAGAAGAGGACCAAGGACAGAGCCTTGGGGGACTCCAACCGACACAGGACAAGGGGAGGAGGTATCATTGGAAAAAGAGACACTGAATGCGTGTTGGGAGAGATAAGAGGAAACCCACCAGAGGACTGAGTCACAGAGATCGAGTGATTGAAGAATTTGGAGAAGGAGAGAATGATCAACGATGTCAAAGCCAGCAGAGAGGTCAAGAAGAATTATTATGGAGTAGTGGCTTTTGGATTTAGCTGCGATTGGTCATTAGTAACTTTGATAAGAGCAGTTACTGTAGAGTGGAGAGGGCGGAAGCCAGATTGGAGAGGGTCAAGGAGAGAGTTGGAAGTGAGGAAGTGAGACACACAAAGTCTTTCCAGAAGCTCTGAGGAAAAAGGGAGTAGGGATATGGGACGATAGAGGGGGAGGACGGGTCAAGAGATTTTTTTTTCAGGATTGGTACTACAATGGCATTGCTAAGGTTGGCAGGGACAATGCCAGAAGAGAGAGAGAGAGCAGTTGAAGATGTGTGTTAAGGAATGCACAAGACAAGGGGAGAGAGATCTGATATGGTGAGATGGGACAGGATTTAGTAGGCAAGTGGTGGGGCGAGATAAAAGGCAGCCACCTCTTGTTCAGTAGCCGAGGAGAAAGTCTGAAGGGTAGGAAAGGCATGATCTACATGTGGTTGAGAAAGAGAACGGCAAGGTGGGGAGAATTCTTTCAATCTTGTCAGTAAAGTAGCATCGGCTGTAAGGTTAGTTTGGGGGGTGGCCACAGCAGGGCGAAGAAGAGATTTAAAGGTGTCAATGAGATGCCTGGGATTGTGGAAGCATGAACTAATGAGAGAGGAAAAGTATGACTGTTTAGCGAGGGCAAGAGTTGCGCTGTTTAAACACAATATGAATCTATAATGGAGAAAGTCTGACTGGGTTCGAGACTTCCTCGCAATGGGAGCAACTCTGCAGATAGCGTGTTGATTTAGTATGCCACGGTTGGGGCGTGTCCTCCATGAGGTGCATGTTTGGAGCGGGGCTGCAGCAAGAGGGAAGGGATGGATAACAGTTGTGAATCAATATCAGCTGACAGCTGCTGGAGGTCCTCCCGAGTTAAGGGTGGTTAGGCTGAGGTTGTTGGGTGAGGGGGTACTTGAGAGCAAACAGTAAGAGGTGGTGATCAGAGAGAAGAAATGGAGTGTTGCAGATATTAGATCTGCACTAAATCAAAGCGTTCCTATAAGGAAATAGCTGACGCTTGATGTCATCATGCAAAGCGTGAGGACGTCCAGCGTCAGTTACCATCCAAAGGGCTTTTTGATCCAGGAAGCACCTCTAGTAGCTGTCTAGTATACAGCCACTGGAGACAGACTCAATTCTCCAATGTAAATTGCAGTTTCACTAAGTGCAATAGGGACACTGCACCCAGTGTCTGGGTGGCTATACTGTCCCTTTAAGGAAGCAATCACAAATATTGGGACATTTAAGCTTGAACAATATTAAGAGACCCTCAAGTCAATGAGATATGGATTCCCTGTGCATAGAAGGCTACTAGCCCTGTCTCACGAAAGAGGACAATAAGCAGCAACAACTATTTTGTGCAGGTAAGGCTTGTCTGGCTTTTTGAGTGTGGGATTGACCTGACATGTCAGTGCAAAGATTCTCTTTATAATGGGAAGAAAAAGCACTAATAATATACATGACTGAGATTTATTGGCTGAAAATGTGCAGAACACCCAATTCTACCTTTCTGCAAAGTAAACTGCGGTGACTTTCAATCTGCCCTGGTGGTGAAAGGGTTAATATCTGCGGTTTTCATTCCCCCCTTGTTCAGTGATGAAGTTAAATCACCGTGTCCGGCAGCCGTTTGTAAAGCTGTAATAATAATACGGGTTATGATGGGATGCAGTTACCTCGCACAATGTGTGTAATGGGCCCGTTCCCATAAACACCTGTAATAAAACCAATTACAAATGGTTAGAGATCATTTTGGGGAATTTCAGCGTCACCTAAATGTTTCATTTTATTTTGTTTAATCAGTGCTATCCCTGCGCACTGCCCCCGTCATCTGCACATCCTTTGCATTATAAATATTAGCGCTGCCCATGGGCTGGAGGAGGGTCACCCAATTAAATGCTCTCTCTATAGGGGCACCCTCTTATTAGCCGACAGCTCACTTTGTAATAAATTGTGGAGATAATGTAAAACACATAATAAAGTTTAAATAGTTCTCCATAATTAAGGTACTCGCTAGAATTGTGTATAGCAAGAACATTTGATTTGATTCTGGAAAATTATTTAGACAAACAAAAGGGTGCAATCAGTGTACTGCAAAATATACACATTATCTAAATATAAATATAATAATATAATATAAATACAATACAATATATATTGCAGTAAAAGGATAACAGCATTTTCCCTCCATTTGGTTACAGATCAAGTGAGAAAAAGTAACCAAGAGACGGAAAAAGAGGAGGAACAGTAATTTTTTTTTAAATAAATCTCTATTTTTATATTTATATATAAATATAAATGGTTTTATCATCTTTCCTTTTATTATAAATCTATACACTTATCAGCCACAACATTAAAACTACCTTCATAATATTTTGTTTGTAGCGGACTCTGGGTAATCCGACTAGTTACCTCCGCTATTTTCCCTCTTAGCCAGACTGGAACCTTGTGTGATTATAACTCATATTCCCTCAGTAACTAGACAAGACATAGTTCTGGGAGTCATCTGGTTTATTCAGGCAAAACATGCTCATTTTATACACAGACCCCCAGCATGGGGTTTCCAAACAAGAATCTTACAAGACACTCCGTTGTGTCCCTGTGTCTGGGAGATAATTGGGTCAAGGAACTGTAACTTAATTATCTCTCAGTTACAGGGAAACATACAAAACATGTATAATCCCCCAAAAGTGCCCTGAATATTCACAGGAACCCCACATGTCTTATAACCCCGATAGCTTAGATCCGAGAGCCGAAGTTGACCAAATAGCGTTCAGATTCGTTCGGTAGAAGAGAATCGCCACTGGGGTAAAGTTCTGACGGGCCGGCCACAAGGTTGAAGCCTAAAACAGTTCCATAAAAGATGGGGCAACGGCCAGTCCAGGTTCAGGAGTTGTTGTACGAATACTATCGAAGGTTTCCTCCTGCTTTCAGGGAGCGAATGCTCCCCCTGGTTGATGGTATCTTTCTCCTGAAGAGCGCTCTCCTAGCTGGTCTGGACTCTGAGGTAGAGTTTCCCAGATTTTTTTGCAAGGTCGTATATCCGAAAAAGGGTTCCATGTGCTCGACGACCATATCCTACTTCCTGTGTTCGAGATACAAAATGGCCACCATTCCTTCGACCACATGTGCTCAGTTATGCGAAATGGCGGCCACCTAGGGGAAGCACTAATTAATTGGTTCCCTTGCAGTTAACACGTAAGGGGGTGGTCGGTGTTCGGGTGTTATAACAAGTTGCAGGGGGGTCGCTGTTCGGGAGCCGAACCAGGTGGGTTTGGGTAGGATAACTTCACATAGTAACGTTACTATCGGTCCCAAAAAGTGGTACGTTCCGCCACAGTGTCGGTCCCTCTCGTACTGCCAAAACAGCTCTGGTCCATTTTTGATGCTCAGGTCATCATTGAATGCGCTTTCAGCAGAGGATGGTGGTCATCATGGGCAATCTGCCGGTCTGCTACTATGCTGCCTTATACGCAGCAAACTGCAATGCACTGTGATGTGACACCTTTCTATCATGGCTAGCATTAAATTTTTCATCAATTTGAGCTACAGTAGCTCTTCTGTGTGACCGGACCAGCCAGGCTATCATTCACTCCCAATGTGCATCAGTGAGCCTTGGGTGCCTATGACCCTCATGCTGGTTCACTGGTTGTCCTTCCTGGGTAGGTACTAACCACTGCTTAGATTGAACAAGACTTGCCGTTTTGGAGATACTCTGGCCCAGTGGTCTAGCCATTACTATGTGGACCTTGTCAAAGTCACTGACTGTTCACTTGCTGCCTAATATATCCCACCCCTTGACAGGTTCCATTGTTACAATCAATGTAATTCACTTCACCACCGGTCAGTGGTTTAATGCTGTGGCTGATCAGTATATTATATATACAGTTGTAATCAAAATGATTAAAATTATTCAGTGAAAATCCGGTTTATTGTCAAACTCTACAGACTTTCTTTCAACTGTTTGCAATGATCAAATCAAACAAAATCAATTGAAATAGATCAACACAATGCATGCTTCAAGTGATTTCTCCAAACTTAACTGAAATATCAACTTTTAATGTCTTCTCCAGTCTAAAAATTATTCAACCTCCTGAATAGAATCCTTCATAACAGCACATATATGCAAAACACAAATGCTGTCTGAATCACACCTGATGCAACTAATCAAGGGCTTTATTAGTTTCACCAGGTGTGCTTGAGCTGTAACACTTGAAATACCTGAACTGGTTAGGGGTTTATTAACCCCTTAAGGACCAAACTTCTGGAATAAAAGGGAATCATGACATGTCACACATGTCATGTGTCCTTAAGGGGTTAAGTGTCACGTTTGACTGCATGTTAGAAATATGGCTAAGTGAAAAGAATGGTCGACAAAGTTAAGAGACCAGATCATCACAGGATACAAAAAGATAATGAAGATATTAAATGTTCCTAAAGACACCATTGGAAGCATAGTTTGCAAGTTCAAAGCTGAAGGAACACTATCTGGACGGGGCAGAAAAAGGAAGCTATCAATGGTTGCAACCAGATTTCTGAGAAGTCAGGTTGTGAAAAACCCTTGAGTGACTGCAAAACACCCGCAGCAAGACTTGGTAGCAACATGCACTGAGGTTTCAGTGAGCACTGTAAGGCACGTACTAATTGCAGAAGGTTTCCATGCCAGAACTTTAAGGCGTATGCCACTTCTAAATTTGACCCAAAAGCTAAAGAAAAGTCGGCTTTAATATACTCAAAATCATATAAATAACCCACAGAAGTTTTGGGATTCTGTTCTGTGGATCGGTGAAACAAAACTGAAACTTTTCGGACCAATGTATCAGCGGTATGTCTGGAAGAAGAAGAACGAAGCATACAGTGAAAATAACACTCTGCCTACAGTTAAGCATGGTGGTGGCTTGGTGATGCTCTGGGGCTGCTTTGCATCCTCAGGCACTGGAAACCTGCAATGTGTGTGGAAGGCAAGATGGATTCATTGAAGCATCAGGATATCCTAGGAGAAACCGTCATGCCATCTGTGAGGAAGCTGAAGTTTGGGCATCATTGGACCTTCCAACAAGACAATGCAAGCATTCCTCAAATTCCACCAAGGCTTGGTTGCAAAAGAAGTCCTGGAAATCAGTGTTTATCACAGTCACCTGACTTGTATCAGTTAGACAATCTATGGTGGGATTTGAAGAAGGCGGTTGTAGCAGGCAAACCCAAGAATATTTTTGAACTGAAAGCTATTGCTTATGAGCAATGGGCTAAGATTCCTCAGGAATGCTGCCGGAAGCGGGTGTCTAGCTATTAATCTCGTTTGCAGCAGGTCATAACAGCAAAAGGGAGCTCTACTAAGTACTAAAGATGTTTGCCATGAAGGGGTTAAATCATTTTGAGACTGGAGAAGTCATTACAAGTTTAATTTTCAGGTGAATTTGTGGAAACCACTTGAAGCATTCCTTGTGTTGAGCTATTTCAATTGCTTTTGTTTGATTTGTTCATTGCAAACAGCTGAACGTCTGTAAATGTTGACAATAAATCTGATTTACAATGGGGGTCGAATTTTTTTAAAGCTGTGGTTTATTAAATAAATAAATTAGACACTTTTAACTTGATCTGTGAATAAAATCAACATTTCGTGGTTGTCCCCAGGGCATCAATCATCTCTTTTTTTATAACACAGGTGGAACTGTGAATCCCGAAACAAAAGGACACGCTCGTCCATCGTGCTAGTTGTTGCTTGGTTGTACATTTGTATGGCGTCTCTGAGATACAGAATTCAATTATCCTAAACTCCGAATACAGAGGTTTTATACTCGGCTCCTAAAGCCCATTTTCAAGATCAAGTCCCCAGTAAAAGTCCCCCCAGGAGATCTCTCAGCTGCACACATTCGTTTAACTTTATTTATGTTACTCATAATATGCCAGATGTATCTGCATGTATCTGCACACACACAGGAATATACACACACGCACAAACACACCTACAGGAACATAAACAGACACACACACAGGAATATACACACACGCACAAACACACCTACAGGAACATAAACAGACACACGCACAGGAATATACACACATGCACAAACACACCTACAGATATATAAATACACACACGCACAGGAATATCCACACATGCACAAACACACCTACAGATATATAAATACACACACGCACAGGAATATACACACACGCACAAACACACCTACAGGAACATAAACAGACACACGCACAGGAATATACACACATGCACAAACACACCTACAGATATATAAATACACACACGCACAGGAATATACACACATGCACAAACACACCTACAGATATATAAATACACACACGCACAGGAATATACACACACGCACAAACACACCTACAGGAACATAAACAGACACACGCACAGGAATATACACACATGCACAAACACACCTGCAGATATATAAATACACACACGCACAGGAATATACACACACGCACAAACACACCTACAGGAACATAAACAGACACACGCACAGGAATATACACACATGCACAAACACACCTACAGATATATAAATACACACACGCACAGGAATATACACACAGACACTAACAGGGAGCTACAGACACACACACGCACACACACACACACACACACACACTCCATTGAATGAGTTAAATGCTATGTTTTAAAGCAGATGTTCTGTAAAGCTAAATGTGGCCCCTTGTTGAAAGGAATATGTGTGGATTATACCTTGGATGCATAATTAACAAATTTCTATGCAATTGAATTCTCCAGAATAAATTCCCCGGGAATGTGCCAATTGCATAATTCTACTAAACAATGCGGATTATTAACGCTTTATTACGTCTTGGTTATTGTGAGACAGATACTTGTTTGGTTTATGGTACTGTGCAGGATATACTTTATAGATAAAATATGATTTCTATACACAGTCCCAGTCTGACTTCTCAACAACTGTGCACTACAACTCCCATGTACTCAGCCAACAATAACTGCAAAACAATGCAGGGAAGTTATTTGAGTATGACAGCTGCTGTAAAATAAAAGGAGTGTGATTTACTTAACCCCTTAAGGACCAATGATATTTAATGTGGTTATTGCTGTGGACTCTGAAACGTCCTGCTTACACACCATTGGCAGATGTGTACCGACACTACTTTAAAGACTTGCTTCACATGATGGGATTATTTCATCAATGGTCCTTAAGGGGTTCATTTTGCCAAACACACAGCATCTTAAAAAACCCTGAAAAAGATACTATTTTTTTGCGAGTATTTCACACTACCCTATTTCGGAGAAAAGAATCGTTTAACACTTATCGAGCAGTGATAAGCAGTTACACTGTCACAGGGCTTGTCATTAATATTCAGCTAAAATGAATTCTACACATTATCATTACTTGTGATTAGAACCAAACACTGAACCGCTTCAGGACCAAGATATGCAAATCCAAATTATAGTGAACATACACGTCATTGGCACTGAAGGGGTTAAAGAAAAACGGTAACCGCTGGTCCTCTGGCTGGCTAAGCATAGTGTGCGCTGTGGTAGATTGCAGCTAAGATGCTGGAGTCTTACTCCTCTTCCTACCCACAGCCACTGGCTTCACCACTAATAGAACCCCTACAAATACCACTAGAATATAAAATTGTGTGCATGTAGGTAAAAAAAACTAACCCATTAACCACTGCGGCCCCTTGACTGCTAGGGTGTAGCACTGTACTTTTAAATGTATTAGGTTCCAGTATGTTGTATAAGGAGGATTGGCTTTTACAATCCCTCCGCCAGACGCACGGTGTTAGAATGGCGTTCCATCAAACAATATGTTCTGTGACAGCCGGTGAAGACCAGTGTTGGAGCAGAGGGAATTCTCACCCTTTACCCTCGCTCACCGGTGCCCCCCTAACAGGGTGCTGATGTTGGGGGGTATATTTTAGCATTAGGAGGCTCTGCAAACAGAGCAACTCTAAAGCAACAGAGTGGAATGATTGACAGACTGCTGAAACTATAACCATGGAAACCAGTGGGATTATTTTAGTTATTTATAAAATAGTAATTTCTGTCCTCTGTATGGTCTTATTGTATACTTTAATTGTATTGCAATTGCAGCTGTATAAACAAGATGCTTAAAAAAAAAAAAAAAAATACAGTTCTGGATGACATAAGGGGCGGATTTACCCTCCCTGCAGCCCCAAGGCCAGTTTCCTCATATATATAACTGTGCAAAAATCAACGGGTCGAAACGTTGATTTACATTTTTTGCACAGTTATTGGATTACAATAAATACTTTTTTCTACATATTAATGTATGTAAATGTACATATTTTGTACACTGAGGAGTGCCCAGCAGTTGGTTATTGTTATATATATATATATATAGGGAGTTATATATGTGTGTATGTGGGCTGGCTGCTTGTTGTGTTGCATTTGTGACAGTATGCTGCTTGTGTGGAGTCTGATTGTGGAGTTGTTTGTGTGTATTTGTGGATGCTGCTGGTGGGGTTGTTTGTGTGTATGTGGGGATGCTGCTGGTGGGGTTGTTTGTGTGTATGTGGGGATGCTGCTGGTGGGGTTGTGTATGTGGGCCGCCTGCCTGTTGTGTTGTATTTGTGACGGTATGCTGCTTGTGGGGCTGTTTGTGTGTATGTGAGGAAGTTGCTTGTGGGGTTGTTTGTGTGTATGTGGGGATGCTGCTGGTGGGGTTGTTTGTGTGTATGTGGGGATGCTGCTGGTGGGGTTGTTTGTGTGTATGTGGGGATGCTGCAGGTGGGGTTGTGTATGTGGGCCGCCTGCCTGTTGTGTTGTATTTGTGACGGTATGCTGCTTGTGGGGCTGTTTGTGTGTATGCGAGGAAACTGCTTGTGGGGTTGTTTGTGTGTATGTGTGGATGCTGCAGGTGGGGTTGTGTATGTGGGCCGCCTGCCTGTTGTGTTGTATTTGTGACGGTATGCTGCTTGTGGGGCTGTTTGTGTGTATGTGAGGAAGCTGCTTGTGGGGTTGTTTGTGTGTATGTGGGGATGCTGCTGGTGGGGTTGTGTATGTGGGCCGCCTGCCTGTTGTGTTGTATTTGTGACGGTATGCTGCTTGTGGGGCTGTTTGTGTGTATGTGAGGAAGCTGCTTGTGGGGTTGTTTGTGTGTATGTGGGGATGCTGCTGGTGGAGTTATGTATGTGGACCGGCTGCCTGTTGTAATGTATTTGTGACGGTATGCTGCTTGTGGGGTTGTTTGTGTGTATGTGAGGAACTGCTAGTGGGGTTGTTTGTGTGTATGTGAGGAAGCTGCTTGTGGGGTTGTTTGTGTGTATGTGGGGATGCTGCTGGTGGAGTTATGTATGTGGGCCGGCTGCCTGTTGTAATGTATTTGTGACATTATGCTGCTTGTGGGGTTGTTTGTGTGTATGTGAGGAACTGCTAGTGGGATTGTTTGTGTGTATGTGGGGATGCTGCTTGTGGGGTTGTTTGTTTGTATGTGTGGATGCTGCTGGTGGAGTTGTTTGTGTGTATGTGGGGATGCTGCTGGTGGGGTTGTTTGTGTGTATGTGTGGATGCTGCTGGTGGGGTTGTGTATATGGGATGGCTGCTTGTTGTGTTGCATTTGTGAGGTTGTTTGTGCGTATGTGATGAAGCTGATTCTGGGGTAGTTTGTGTGTGCGGATGCAGTGTGTGGGGTTGTGTATGTGAGGGATCTGTTTGTGGGGATGCATGTGTGGGGGAGATGCTGCTTTGGGGTGATAGGGTATGTGTTGGGTCTGAGTTTTGGGAAATAAAGGGGTCTTGGTGCTGTAGCGGGGTTGAGGTGGATATTCCAATATTTTATTACCATTATTCTCTATGGGCATTCCATTCTGTTCCATTATTGTCTATGGGCATTCCATTATTTTCCATTATTGCCTTTGGGCATTCCACTGCTCTGTTAAAGTCTATGGGCATTCCAGGGTGTAGAGTAACAGTAGTGAGGATGACAAGAGTTTTGGTGATGTGGATAGTTGACAAGGTGGTGGGACAGGAGCCATGGTTGGGGAATAGGCACTATAGTTTGAAAACAGAGGCTGTGGTGGGTGGGGGGTAAGGCTTTAGTGGGGAGGGGGTATAGTAGCTATAATGGGAGGACAGGGGACTGCGATAGGAGGTCTAGGATTGTTGTGTGGGGACCTTCCCCTCTCCCTGATGCGTACCTTGTGAGGACCTTCCCCTCTCGCTGATGCTTGCCTTTGGCTAGAAAGGGAGCAACCTAAATCCTGGTAGTTTGCTGGGAGATGATGCTGTCTATACCACAGTGGGCTAGTCCCAGGGGATTTTATCGAAGCAGCAAACACTGTAATACAATATTGAGCGTCAGACCTGCCTAACCCCATGGCAGGAGAATGAGCTGGTAAGTCAGGGATTACAGGGGCATCACCACTATACCTTTTAAACACAGGTCATCATATGGATCCAACAAACTCCTGCTGCAGGACAATTGTAAGCGCTTTGTAGCAGACTATGCCACGGTCACATCCTGTTCCTGGCTGTAGATCATTTCTGGCAGTGGCTTCTGGTATCCAGTACTCTTTTTACAATTCTTGTTTAGTTTTTCTTGGTTTTCTGGTATTCTATTCTGTGTCTGGTTTTCTTTATGCTGAGTTTTCTGGGTTCATTCCTTTATTCCGTTCCTGGAATTCCCAGTCTCCTGGATTCCTTTAAATGTTTGTTTTTTGTTGCCACACCTGTTCCTTTTCCATTAATCCTTTTTGTTTCAGTCTGGTCCTGCAGGCAGTGGTTTCATGTCCTCTGACCCATTCTTGCAGGTAAGTAGTGTGTGTGTTTTATTGTTGTTTATTTAGTCATGCATATCTAGGCAGTTAGGACCCACCGTAATTGGAGTACTTTGGCGCAGTGGTGGGCTGCATACATCTTGGCCATTTATGTATGTCTAAATCTCCAATGTTTATTGCACAAATTAGTTATGTCTCCTCTTGTTTTGCCTTGTATCTCTTGTCTTGTTTTATTTGTATTCCCAGTTCATGCTTTGCCCTGTCATGTTCTGGGTTATGCTTTCTGTCCTTCTCCGGTTCTGGGTTCTTCTAGTCTTGTCTTGCTATCTTCTTTGGTGCCTGTTCTAGTCTTGCCTTTTTTCTAGTACTGGATACATATCTGCTGCAGAGCCTCCCTATTCAGATCCTGGGAGGTCTGCATATTGTCATCTGGCACCTGGGATCCAAGAAGCTGCATCAGGTCCCTGGTATGTGACCGCACAAACGCTGGTGCTCAACACCAGGGGGCGTGCGTGTGGTTACCCTGCACCAGGCCCTGATAATCCATTTCCACACAGTGACTCCTAACTTCAACATCAGGCATACTGGGTCCCGGTCACCGGACCGCCACCCCTGACCGCCACATGAATGGAATATAGTCTTTCCATCTGCCCAGAAGAGCTTGCAATTACTTATTGAGATTTTTTATATTGAAGTTTGGGCATGTGAATGGTCCAAGAAGCCTTAGAGAGCTAGTTCCTCATTGCGGCTTTCAAAGCTCTGTTCCATTCAACTCCTCATATAACAAATTCATTTCATTCGGAATAAGTGGAATCTAAAAGTCAATTTGCAAGAGTTGAGTAAACGGCAGGCTGAGTGTTATGGGAGTTTAACTCGTAATAATGGATAATACTTTGAGGTCAAATAGAAAGGGTTAACTGTCCCCTCTTTACATGACTGAATTCAGGTATTGCAGCTCCCTCTGCCTATCGCCGTAAATGATTAGTAATGTAACTGGTGAGGATGCCAGGCAGCTGCCCAAATGATTACACGCTAATTTATCTAATCATCCATGAAAAAGGTTTGTTGTGAATATTTATTCCCCAGAAACTCTCATTATAATGAAAGCGATTGTTTAACGGAAAAGTAATACTCGATGAAACAATGAAATGAATCTGCACACACACAGTATATGACTGCCAGTTTTCATGTCAGCTCAGCATGCATGTGGTCTGTGTGTGTATGTGTCTATGTGTGCAGGTTTGTGTATACGAGTCTGTGTGTATGAATGTGTGTGTGTATGTGTCTATGTGAGTGTTTATGAATGTGTGTAAGTTTGTGTATATGAGCCTGTGTGTATGAATGTTTGTGTGTGTGTATGTCTATGTGAATATTTATGTAAGTATGTGTATATGAGTTAGGGTGTGAGTCTGTGTTTGCATATATTTGTTCATGTGTGTTTGTGAATGCGTGAATGCGTGTATGTGTATATCAGTCTGTGTGCATGAATGTGTGTGTGTCTATATGAGCGTTTATGAATGCAGGTAAGTATGTGAATATAAGTTTGTGTATATGAGTTTGTGTGTATGAATGTGTGTGTGTGTGTGTATGTGTCTATGTGAGCATTTATGAATGTGTGTAAGTTTGTGTATATTAGTCTGTGTGTATGAATGTGTGTGTGTATATGCCTATGTGAGCATTTATGAATGCAGGTAAGTATGTGTATATGAGTCTGTGTGTATGTGTCTATGTGTGCGTTTATGAATGTGTGTAAGTTTGTGTATGAGTCTGTGTGTATGAATGTGTGTGTATATGTCTATGTGAGCATTTATGAATGCAGGTAAGTGTGTATATGAGAGTCTGTGTGTATGAATGTGTGTGTGTGTATGTATCTATGTGAATTTTTATGTAAGTATGTGTATATTAGTCAGCGTATGAGTCTGTTTGTATATATTTTTTCATGTGTGTTTGCATATGAATGTGTACGTGACCAGGGCCGGCGCTACCATAAGGCGGCACAAATGGCCGCCTTAGGGTGCAAGGACCCGAGGAGCGCAAAAATGTCAGAGTGACTGGCGGGAGCACGGAGAACTCCGCACCCGACGGTCAATTTCTGCAGCAACCTATCCAGCTGGCTGGGAAACGTGCAGCTGCTGAGGGAAGGGGGCGGAACAGCGAGGAGCGACCGCGGCAAATCTCTTCCTGATCTACAGGCCACTGGGATATGTGACATCATATCCCGGCGGCCAACTGCTGTGGAGACAGGAGGAGAGCTACAACAGTGCAGCGGGACCTCTGTCTAGCAACTATAAGAAACAGTAAGTCTGTGTTTGTGTGTAAGAGTTAGAGTTTGTGTGTGTGTTAGAGCCAGTGTGTATGTAAGAGTTAGTGTATGTGTCTCTGTGTGTAAGAGTTAATGTGTGTGTGTTAGAGCCAGTGTGTGTGTGTGTGTAAGAGTTAGTGTGTGTGTGTGTGTTAGAGCCAGTGTGTATGTAAGAGTTAGTATGTGTGTGTGTTAGAGCCAGTGTGTGTATGTAAGAGTTAGTGTGTGTGTGTTTGAGCCAGTGTGCATGAAAGAGTTAGTGTGTGTAAGAGTTAGTGTGTGTAAGAGTTAATGTGTGTGTGTTAGAGCCAATGTGTGTATGTAAGAGTTAGTATGTGTGTGTTAGAGCCAGTGTGTGTATGTAAGAGTTAGTGTGTGTATGTTAGAGCCAGTGTGTATGTAAGAGTTAGTGTGTGTGTGTAAGAGTTAGTGTGTGTGTCTGTGTGTGTAAGAGTTAATGTGTGTGTGTTAGAGTCAGTGTGTGTGTGTAAGAGTTAGTGTGTGTGTGTGTTAGAGCCAGCGTGTGTGTTAGAGCCAGTGTGTGTATGTAAGAGTTAGTATGTGTGTGTGTTAGAGCCAGTGTGTGTATGTAAGAGTTAGTGTGTGTAAGAGTGAGTGTGTGTATGTAAGAGTTAGTGTGTGTGTGTGTAAGAGTTAATGTGTGTGTGTTAGAGCCAGTGTGTGTGTGTGTGTGTGTAAGAGTTAGTGTGTGTGTGTGTAAGAGCCAGTGTGTGTGTAAGAGTTAGTGTGTGTGTGTGTGTGTGTTAGAGCCAGTGTGTTATGTAAGAGTTAGAGTGTGTGTGTGTGTGTGTGTTAGAGCCAGTGTGTGTGTGTGTGTGTGTGTGTGTGTATAAGAGTTAGTGTGTGTGTGTGTGTGTGTGTGTGTGTGTAAGAGCCAGTGTGTGTGTGTAATAGTTAGTGTGTGTGTGTGTGTCTATAAGCTGTGTGTGTAAGAGACTGTGTGAATGTAAAGCAGTGTGTGTGTGAG
The DNA here is from genome assembly GCF_036172605.1 of Pelobates fuscus. Taxonomy (NCBI): domain Eukaryota; kingdom Metazoa; phylum Chordata; class Amphibia; order Anura; family Pelobatidae; genus Pelobates; species Pelobates fuscus. The sequence continues at coordinate 441,093,045 of NC_086318.1, forward strand.
AGATTGTGTGTGTGTTACAGCCAGTAAATGTGTGTATAAGCAGTGTGTGTAAGAGACTGGTTGTGTGTCTGTTAGAGCCAGTGAGTGTATTTAAGCAGTGCAAGTGTGTAATAGACTGTGTGCGTTAGAGCCATTGTGTGTGTGTGTAATGGTCAGTGTGTGTGTGTGTGTGTATGAACGAGTGAGTGTGTGACACAAGGGGGTAAAGAAAAGTAGGATGAAGACACAAAACACATAAAAAAGGCTGTGAGCTGAACCATGTTCCACACATTTGTCAAATCAGTTATTTTGCTCTAAATGTTGCAGTTCAGTTTTCACTTAACTACAATTTGATGGTTAGTGAATAAACCCCACAGTCTTCACAATTTCTCTGCTTTTTCTTCTCTACTTAGTCTTTCCAGACTGTATTTTTAATTCAATTTTTCCTGTTTATTTACTTAATTTTGTACTATCAGAATCATCTTAAGTGGTTGGCAGGAAGGTGGTAGATCTGCAATATATATGCAATATAATGGCTACTACTGCTATTGGCCAGACATAGGGGAGCAGACATAGGGGAGCAGAGACTGACCCACAAATGAATTTCGTGAACGGCACTGAAAGAATAGATACATAGAAACAGACAGATTCATGTACAGAAGTATAGCTATATATGTGTATATTTATATATAATTGTACTGGAGTTAAATAATTATTTTGCTTACGAACAGAAATGCACTGACCATCAGTCATATTGATATGCACACACAGGAGCTCACTGACACTGATGCACACACACAAGCTCTCTGACAGACACGCTCATACAAACATGCATATACAAGTTCACTGTGAGAAAATCTCATTGATACACAGAGACAAGCTAACTGTCAGACTACCTGACACACTCAGACAAGCACACTGTTAGAAACACTCACTGACACAGACAGTTAAGCACACTGTCAAACACACTCACTGTCGAACACACAGACAAGCACAATGTCAGACACACTCACTGACACAGACAGAAAGCACACAGTCAGACACACTCTCTGATACAGATACAGACAGACAAGCTCACTGTCAAACAAACAGATAAGCACACTGTCAGACACGCTCACTGACACAGACAGACAACACACACACTCTCACTGTTACTCACCACATGCTGGGGATTTTGAAGCATAGTGATGGTTATTAACTCGGTGGAGCCTCTTCCTATGGACTCTAGACAGGTGGCATTGGGTGCATAGTTTCACTCTGCCTCCTCCTGTCTAAAATCAGCCGCACTTGTCCTGGTGATTATGGCAGCCAAACAGGGAAGGCGCTGACAGACGTTGGTGGCTCTCCAAAGTGATTTGTTTCACAAAATTGTGGGGGAAAAAAGGTTCTTATACCTGACATGTCTACCAGTCTAGCGCGTCTCAGGGAAAGCACTTTCCACAATGCGGCCCAGACATGCAGCTGCAGCAGACTACCCCTCTCAAAGAGCGTCCTAGGCCACTGCGTAATTGGCCTAATAGAGGCGCTGGCCCTGTACGCATGCACATGTTCCCCTGCAAGCATTTTGTTTTAGCGGATTATACCTAATGGTTTACCCCCTGAGATGAAGAAAAAATAACAAATGGCCTCTGCTGGTGGGACCTAAACTAAGTTTGCAAATCCACAAAACACAAAGTAGAATATTTATAAAAATAAAGGGCTTAAGTAAACGTAGCTAATATAAATACTAAAATCCACAGAAGGGCTTTTGAAAAATGTATTAATAAACATTAAAAACATTTATTATTATGCCACATGGGACGCCGCCTCGATATCGATATGTGTAAATCATAAAGAAAAGGAGTACAAAACACTAATGCGGTGGTATCTCACACCACTCCAGCTCACCCAGATGGGAGGGACAGACTCCGATCGGTGCTGGAAGGGATTTGGGGAGAAGGGCACCTTCATCCACCTATGGTGGGAATGCGAACACATAGCACCGCTGTGGCACGAAGTTGCGCATTTAACCTCCCGAATCCTACATACCGACATCCCACTAGATCCTTGGATCTGGCTCCTGTCCAAACCCCATGGGGACTCACCGAGAGCACAAAACAAACTCATTGCTAAAATTGCACTAGCCACCCAGAGAACCATAGCCGCAAAATAGAGGAGCCCCGATATCCCCACAATGGCCAAGGTAAAGCAAAAAATGAAATAGACTAGGAAAATGGATAGCCTCTCAGCACTCATCCATGACAACACCAAACCCTACCACAAAATCTGGGACCCCTGGCTCCTCGAATGCCACCTCCCCAGGTGAAAAGCCAACCAAGGCGTGAGGTGACACCCCCTTTACCTAACCTGACTTGAATCACCATCATGACCCCTAGGTATGTACCACCACCTAACACTCACGCCACCCCCGCAAAGAAGCTGGGAAAGCACCCATCATGCTTTAGGGCCTTACACCACCTCCAAGAAGGCCTGGAAACCATATGATCCACATACAGGGGTTGGGCTTGCATGGCTGGTCTACCAAGAGGATTCAGACAGACAAAGACCCCCCCTACTTCCCCCACTACATCACAAAGACATACGACAAAGTATGCCCTGACGCAACATAGACCACAAGGAGACAGACCCATAAAAAACAGGTCAACAACATGAAAAGTCACGGAATCCAGAACCCAACCGGACAGAATAATTTTTGCATGAGACAAGCCAACAAAAGTCCTTCTAGTAGATGGGCTCCCCCGCTGCGCCCAACTCCTGCTAAATTTCTCCCACACCTCTGACAGCCCACACTAACAAAAGCCGTCCTCCCAAATGAAACTAAATGCACCCAACAGGCTCAGAGGTTGTAGAAAAGAGAAATCCACGGACGTAACCATGGTATAACAGCCCACACTGAATAAAGGTCACAACAAAAATAGCTAGGTTAACAGAAACAAGTATTAAAGACATGGTAGCCTCATCGAGTTTCCCACCATGCCCAACACATAACAAAACCCATTACACGCAAACCCCTTGACAGGAGTCACAATTGATGTATACGATATCGCATATCAAAATGTATTGCAAGTACTCACCAATCAGTCTCAGGTAGAAAATGCAATGTAACTGGACCTCTGTTCCTAACCCCCACCTTTTCCTTTCTGTATCCCCCCTTCCCCACAGAAAGAAATCCCAGGGAGAAACCAACAAAACTACCCTTGAAGACTTATTCAAACAGCAGAATTGTTACCATTTTATTACAAATGTCAAACGATTTATGTATTGCCAACCTGTATCCCCAGATTCTTTTTTCTGTACCCCCTCCCCCATAAAAATAAATCTTCAAAATAAAGAATTTGTAAAAAAAAAAATAGAGATCAATAATTTAGATAGGAAATCCAAAACGTATTTTCCAATAAAAGGTTGACAATGTTTTACATTAAAAGAAAAAAATTAAGACAGTCAGGAATTGTGTTTAGCTAAAAATGTTCTACTCAGTATATTTACAAATGACATGCTTCATTGGTTACAAAAATGAATCATACAAATTTTAGCCACTTTGTAAAGTACAAAATGATGGATAAACTATTTCAGAGAGAAATTGAAGTCAATAGTCTAAAAAGATCATTTGTGGCCCAATGTTCTACAACTGGAATAATCACCATGGAAACCAACAAGTTCCTGCTGATTGCTCCATTTTAGCAATCTGAGCCTGAATTGAAGAACTCTTTATATACCGGAAGTTTGAATGTAATTAGTGTTACGATAAACCATGCAGCAAGGGATAGAATTATGGAAAATCCTCAATACATGGATCGAGGCTGTGGGAGATGGGGAATTAATGTGGATTATTATGAATAATTGCATAAAGTATATAACAGGCAATTTAGCTCAGGATTTCTCAAAAGGAAATGATTGGGAGCATCAATTAATTGTGGATATTTAGTGTCTGTTTCATCTACTAACTTTTGCTAGTTAAGGCTCCTCTTTTCTTTACTCAAAGATCTGATTATCGAAAATAGAAACTTTGTAACAGTTTAACAAATCAGATTTTTGTATATATTGACCCAAACCTACTAAATATCATCATTTCTAGAACACAGCAAACAGCATTCATCTAGTGTCTCATAGTCTGAGCACTCACCTATGTGTCTCCCATACATGTGGAAGGCAAATGCTACACAGTAACGTGCTTTCCGATACTGAGACTTCGTTGTTACATTGTATAACGGGCTGATGAGTCTTGCTTTGTCTCCTTTTTCGCGTGGTCTGGAAGCTTCAATAAACATGTAATATCCTATTGGAAAGAATGAAAGCTTTACGGTTACCAACAACATTACATAAGATATAAAAGATATAAAAATAAAAGATTTTATGCATATGGTAAAACAATGCCATCACTTTCTAAATAAATGACATTCAAGTGGAGGACCACATTGCTGACCCAAACCGTGTATACAATAGGCACACTATAAATATACTATGGATCTCAGCTGGCTCACAAAGCCCACACTAAGACATCACCAAAGTAACGGCGTGTTAAAGAGCAGTAAGAGGTATTTATACCATGTATCCAGGAGGATAAAGCTATACTAAATGGTCCAGCTGGTAGCTACCTTCACGTCTGTTACTGTAATCCATCTTAGGGCCGGTGTTAACAGTTCTCTTGGGACTTTCACTCAGCAAACTCTGTCGGGTCCAATTAAAGCTATCATTGTCATCCTGTACAAAGCCACAGATTTTCTCATCTTCGAAGTGACACGTATTATCTGCAAACAGAAATGGTGGCAGATCATATTCCAGATCAGTTATTACAGCTGCTGTCTACTTGTGTTAGGTGAACATGACAGGTATTTATCAGGGAAGACGGAAAAAATAGCACGGGAGAAAGGAAAAGGAAATGGAGGGATAACCGACATACATAAGGAGAGATGGTCGACACAGATAACGAGAGAGAACTGACACAGATAAGACGAACTAACACAGATAACGAGAGAGAACTGACACAGATAAGACGAACTAACACAGATAAGGAGAGATAACTGACACCGATATGGAGAGATAACTGACACAGATATGGAGAGATAACTGACACAGATAAGGAGATAAAACTGACATAGGTAAGCTGAGATAACCAACAAATATAAGACGAGATAACCAACAAAGATAAGACGAGATAACCAACAAAGATAAGGAGAGATACCCGACATAGACACGATGAGATAACCAAAAAAAGATAAGGATAGATAACGGACAAAGATAAGACATGATTACTAACAAAGATAAGGGGAGATACCTGACATGGAAATTGAGAGAGAACTGACATAGATATGGAGAGATAACTGACAGATACGGAGAGAAAAATTACATAGATAAGGAGAGATAACCAACAACGATACGACAAGATAAACAACAAAGATATGGATATATAACTGACATAGATCAGGAGAGATAACCGACAAAGATAGGACGATATAACTGACATAGATATTGAGAGAGAACTGATGTAGATAAGGAGAGATACCTGACTTGGATATTGAGAGAGAACTGGCATAGAGAACAAGAGATAACTGACCGTTAAGGAGATAAAACTGACATAGATAAGGAGATGTAACTGACATAGATAAGGTGAGATACCTGACATGGATAAGGGGAGATAACTAACATAGATAAAGAGGGAGAATGGAAGAGGAGGAGGAAGGAAAAGGATGGAAGAGGGTGAGTAGGAAGAATGAGGGTAGAAAAAGACAGGACAGGAGAGGGGGAAACGGAAATGGATAAAAGAAGCGAAAAAAACAGAGAAAGATAAGACAGGGTAATAAAAGGATAGATGGAGAATAAAGAATGATGAGGAAGTATGGAATATCAAATGATAAGGAAGAGCTGGAGAAGGTAAAACTAGTCTCTGAAATACAGACATCTGGGAAAATACAGATTTACTTTTTTTTTTTTACACAGTTTTTTTTTTCAGTGCAAAACCTATATAATGTATAAAAAAAATTAATGCCCTTGTAATAATCTTAAAATATTATGTTAAAAAACTTAATTAATAATAATAATAATAATAATAATAATAATAATAATATTTTAGAAACTAAATATCAGGAGCAGAACAGGTGTAAATGCTTGGAGCTGTGTGCGCCTGATGAATAGTCTCCTACTTAAGCCTCTAACAATTATATACGGGCCTTTCCTCTCCACCTCATTTATTCCTAACAAGAATGCTAAAAGTGACCTTTCTCACAATCACATTGCAAAGTCTCCTTTGGAATTAATGAGCGGTGGGAACGACGGCGCCTTGGGAGGGGCCATTTCTAAAGTTTCAGCTCAAACATCAGTTTTCTGCCCTCTAGTTTAACCCTGTCACTGACGGAATAGCACATCTAATGTTAGCTTGGTTGGATCCCAATGGAGGATAAATCGAAAATCATATCACTTTAAAAAGTCGCAGAACTGCATCAATGACCAGATAGTCATCTAAGCAGAAAGTAAATTGTACTTAATAGTAATATTACTAGCACTAATAATAATGCTACGAGTGTAATGAAGTTGTTAATATCTGGAAGGTGTTTTCTGTGTAAATACAATGTATCTATAGACGTGTTACTGTATACATGGGGAGCTCTGTACATCCTGGATAGGTAGTGACTTCTCAGCCAATGATGTCGCTCTCCAAGGAACACAGAAAATGACACCATCAGAAAAATCAAACGTTATGCTAGTTTCTGACCATTTCTGTGTTAGTTAATAACCCTGCCACAGTCACACGTAATCTGTCTATGCAATCTGTGACTCGCACATTAATACTGTGATACTGCATCTATCCACCAGGGTACTCACCAGACGGATTGGGATAACTGATAGCTAAAGGAAAAAGAGCAAAAACACTCAATTAGCATTGTTATTTTGGTGCCATTGTACACAAACTATATTGTTAGAAAGCAGAGTGATTTTTGAAAATCAACATTGTCTATCCAGTAAATTCGAGGTTAAACACTTCACCCCCAACCCCTAAATGACTTTAGCTTGCTGAAATGCTTTATGTGTGAATAGTGTGTCCTCTTTTTTTGATTTTACAAAAAGTGCAGATTTCATTTAGGATGTGTTACTTTTATAAATGAACCTTGTTACACCCCCCTGGCTGTAAATCAGATAACCGCTCCTGGTTGTTTAGCCCAGTGAAGATAAACAGAAGAGGAAGCAATTGCCCAGAGCACGTGCCTTGGAAAGACATCTCATTGAGCTGCATTGGGAGTCTGTGATTGGACAACCACAGAAAGACTGGGCGGAGTTAGAAGAGGAGGGCTTACAAAGGCTGCAGACGAGAGATCTGCAGCTGTTACAAGCTGTGTCTAGATATATAAAAAATGCACAATTAACCCCTTAAAGGGACACTCCAGGCACCCAGACCACTTCTGCCCATTGGAGTGGTCTGGATGCCAACTCCCACTACTCTTAACCCTGCAACTGTAATTATTGCAGTTTTTTATAAACTGCAATAATTACATTGCAGGGTTAACTCCACCTCTAGTGGCTGTCTACTAGACAGCCACTACAGGGCACTTCTGCTTTTATAGCAAAGGTTTTCTTTGCTAGAGCGTCACTGGACGTCCTCACGCTGTGTGAGGATCTCCAGCGTCGCTCAATTCCCCATAGGAAAGCATTGAAAATCTTTTTCAATGCTTTGCTATGGGGAGACCTAATGCGCGTGCGCTGCATTGCCGCGCATGCGCATTAGATTTCCTCACCTGGTGGGTGGGATCAGTCTCGCCCACCGGCTGACGTGATTACAGGGAGGAGCGACGCCGACCCGAAACCACCGCCGAGGGACATCGGCGGGGTCTCAGGTAAGTGACCTGAAGGGGTTTTCACCCCTTCAGCTACCTGGGATGGGAGGTGGGAGGGAGAGGGAACCTGCAGTGCCAGGAAAATTTATTGTTTTCCTGGCACTGGAGTTTGCATTTAAGGACGGGGGATGTTCTATGCTGTCCTTAAGGACCCGGCTCTAAACGTCGGAGGGCGACATAGAACGTTCTCGGCGATCGCGGTATGAGGACTTACCTGGAAGCCCAGGGAGTCCCCCTGTTTCCTCTTCGACCCCTCTGGGCCATGTGATCGCGAGGTCCTTGCGAGGACCTCGCGATCACATGGACGGCATAGCCGTCCAAGGCATTGCCAGCAGGGGGAGTGCCTGTAATGACAGGTACTCCCCCTGCTGTCTGAAAAAAAAAAACTAAGAACGGTTTAAAACAGTGTAAAATTAAATTAAATATACTTAGATAATATATATTTATTATCATAAATATACATCCTACTTTCTAAGTGTATTTTAATATTAATATATAATATATAATTATAAATATACATTAATATCAAAATACACGTACAATGATATTGATTAAATATATATATATATAATTATCATTACATATATTTATATATAATATAAAATAAACATGTAAATACGTAAAAAAAATAAAAAAATAATAAAATAAAAATATATATATGTGTAATTTCGTTCTAACTGTATTTTAAAATTAATATATATATATATATATATTGATATAAAAATACATGTAGAACAAAATAATATACATATCTATATACATAAGTATATACGTATATATCACTATATATATACCTATATATAAATAAAAATAATTTAGAAAAATTATAAACACAGATATACACATATATATATATATATATATATACACACGTATACATATATAATAATTCTACGTATATATTTATGTAATAATTTTACATAATTAGGTCATTTTATTAATTACAATTAGCGGGACCTGCCTGACAACCCAGGCCAAAAGACCAGAGAATTTAATTTGCTGGCACTATATTTAACCCTGTTACTTTCCAAGACACCATAAAACCTGTACATGGGAGGTACTGTTTTACTCGGAAGACTTTGCTGAACACACATATTAGTGTTTCAAAACAGTAAAATGTATTACAACGATGATATCGTCAGTGAAAGTGACATTCTTTGCATTTTTCACACACAAATGGCACTTACACTGACGATATAATTGTTGTGATACGTTTTACGTTTTTCTAATATTTGTGTTCAGCGAAGTCTCCTGAGTATAACAGTACCCCTCATGTACAGGTACAGGTTTTATGGTGTTTTCAAAAGTTACTGAGTCAAATATAAGGCTTACGTTTCAGTTTTTTACTGCAATAAAATACACATATTTGTATTCAGCGATATCTCACGTGTAAAACAGTGCCCCCTGTGTACAGGTTTTATGGTGTTTTGGGAAGTTACAGGGTCTAATCTAGCGTGTTACATTTTTCAGTTTTTTCACATTCGCCAGATTGGTTTTGTTGCCTTTGAGACCGTACGGTAGCCCAGGAATGAGAATTACCCCCATGATGACACATCATTGGCAATAGTAGGCAACCCAATGTATTGCAAATGGTTTATGTCCACTCTTTTTTAGTAGCCACTTAGTCACAAACACTGGCCAAAATTGGCGTTCAAATTAGTTTTTTGCATTTTCAAATATTAACACTAACTTTGGCCAGTTTTTGTGACTAAGTGGCTACTAAAAAAGACTGGACATACCCCATTTGCAATACCCTGGGTTGTCTACTTTCGATGGTATGCCATCGTGGGGGTAATTCTCATTCCTGGGCTACCATACGATCTCAAAGGCAACATAACCAATCTGGCGAATGTGAAAAAAACTGAAATATGTAACACGCTATATTTGACCCTGGATCTTCCCAAAACACCATAAAACCAGTACATAGGGGGAACTGTTTTACACGTGAGACATCGCTGAATACAAATATGTGTATTTTATTGCAGTAAAAGCAAACAGTATTATGACATTCACAGTTAAAATGTCACATAGAACTAAAAATCTTTAAAAAATTCTTATTTTCCCCATTTTTTTTATTTTATTCATATTAAATTATGTTTCATAGCTAAATATTTGATATTAAATGAAAGCCCTGTTTCCCCTGAATAAAATGATATATAATAAGTGTGGGTGCATTTAATATGAAAGAGGTGAATTACGGTTGGACAGACATATAGCGCAAATGCCAGGTTTTGTTTACGTTTTGTTTTGATCACAACTTGTACATTTGGCTCAGTCCTTAAGGGGTTAAATCCATTTACGTTTTCATTGTGCGTAAACATTTTTTTTTTTTTTTTTTTATTGACCTGTGGAGTGTCCCTTTACTACTCTGGCTTGTTATATGTATGGCCCAATGACCAGCTTTCAATGCCCTTCTAAATTAATTGACTGGTGGCTTGGACTGGCAGGCACAGCCCCTGTGGGTTTGAATGCGTTAAGAGAATTAGAAGATGGAATTTATTGTTTGAAAATGATATCAGAATATTTAAAATGCTGGAAATGATGCTTGCTTACCGAGAAGTAATTGCAGAAAACAGTCCTCTAATCCTCCAGTTGCAAAAAAAAAAACACCTAATAATTCTAAAAAGCAATTTAAACTGTAACCGTAGTCATAAAGTCATTCCTGGACACAAACTAATTATAGAAAGTGCTTGACATCTCGTTAGTTATATTGGTGAAAATAAGGTTCTTGAATACGCTATTAGCTAAACTTCATAGCAAATTAAAAAAGCTCAACTTTCAAAGCCTCAGGGAATCCAACAATAACCCCTACATGTGATCCAACACAATTAGCCTTTACACCACAGCCACGTATCAATATGTACACAATGTATATATTTGTGTATATTATTTTTTCTTAGTTTAATAACGTGTTTTATGTATATGCTTATATAATGATAATAACTATCACAATGATGTCATATGCCCTCATTCGCTAGCATTTCTCATCCTGTGATATATTGGAGGTATTTCAGTCATTAGTTAATTGGTAATCAATATTCATGGCCATTTTTATCTTCAAGGTCGCCATTAGGGCTACTTGTATCAGGGCAGATCAGGATTAACCATAATATGATACTAGGCAGCCACCTAAGGCCAGGCGGTTTAGACTTTGGCCCTGGAACCATAAATTTGAGTTGCCCCATTAACCAACTCTGTGTTGAGCATGAAAGGGAGATCCAGACTGATAACCTGCTTAGGGCCCTGTAGGATAGTAATCCTTAGGGATCTCTTCCTAATGTTAATTAAGAATGTTGTACCACCAAGAAATAAAATGGTTATTTGTAGACGGTCAAATGATTCTAAATTGTATGCAATGAAAAGGGATGGCACTAATTAAAAGCAAACTGATCCTAATGAGAGTACCATATGCAGTTAAATTAACATTATCAACCAACACAACCTTAAATAACAAATCATTTCTAGGTTAATTAAACATTCTAATATTTCTAGAAAGAATTACGCCACATACTAATGTTTTACTGGGCACATTTGAGAAATGTCTAACACAAGCCTTGTGGGGGTGAAATACACTATTTGTGATATTCAACATTAGCACAGATCAGCGGCTGGCTGAGACACGAAGACCTTCAAGCTGCTGGTTTTGGTCAAAAATCACAAACATTTTAACCAAGAACTGGGGGATGTCACTGTAGTCCAATGGCTGTAAACACTACATTGACATATAGTAGTTATGGTGCCTTGACTACACCTTTAAAAAAAATAATAAACACCCAGATGGCTAATTAGCTGACAGGAGTAACCCAGTTTATGGGCTAAAGGGGCATTGAAGAAATCGTTCCCATATCTGTCCATATGTCTGAGCCTTACAGACATGTACACCATTAAATCAGTGAGGTCAGTTTGTATTATCTACTATTTTGGACATGCACAGTATCCGGCTAAGCTTGGCTCTGGCTCTCATATTCGTTGTTTTTGTTGCAATGCATTTGCTTGGGCTCTCTCTAAGCTTAAGGGATAATTCAGACATGGACTTCGTGCTCACTGTGCCTAGAGGGGTACATCTTACTGAAGAGGCTCAAAGAAGGTCAAAACGATTGTCCATGATTGCTGAATCGCTTGTGCAGAGGGAACTTGAAGGCATTCGGTTCTGGGTTGCCTTGAAGTTCAGAACCTGGGTGGGATCAGTCTGATATGCAATGGTATAGGTGCACTCGGTAATGGCACGAGTGAGCAATGAATGTTGATACCTGAGTGGGGACTAACCAAAGTTACGGAGTTTCTCTAAGCTTTTGTGCCTGTTCTCATAGTCCTCATATTCTCTGTTTTGGTGGGGGTTAGCTCTGCCTCAGCCTGGGAAAGTTATGGCCTGCCCTACATGTGATCTAGGCCCTCGTTATGCAGTCTGTAGGCTGTGCAATTAATGGCTGATAATTAAGGAAGTTAATTTCTTATAGAATATTGGTGAATTACTCTGATACACTATGTATACCGGGTAGAAGACTAGAGTGACAGACTTCCTCTGCAGTGCTGATACAGTGGATGCCAGATGTTATTTAAACTTATCTATGACTATATCACTTCCCAGTCCCAGCTGTCAAATTTCCATTTTCAGACACTGCCTGCATTGTGCCAACATTCAGTAAGGCGCGCTAAGCATCATGGGAAATGTAGTTCACAAACATTTTTAGTGTCAAGGTTATCTGGAGGATGTAAATGTCTCTCTTTTAGAGATTATTGGAGACGTTGCAGTGCAACTTTGTGATACAAATTGAAATACAAGTAAGATAATGCCAGCTCAGAGACTTAGATAGAGGTATAAATTGTGTTTATAGGCGAACGTTAAGAACTGCGCAAACAGGCCTTGGATGGCCACACGCTGAGAGCGGAGATTTGTTCCTCTCCTTGGGAATGTAACGTGCACAGTAAATCCATTCTCTGTGTTAATGGCACTGGGCACAATAGCAAAGAAAAGGACTTTACGTTGGCTCTAAATCTGGGCCGATATCACACGCCAACAGCAAAGGTTGAAGGTTATTAAACCATTTCTACAGCAAATACGCTGAAGGAAAGTGACCATACACTGCACCAGATGGATTGCTGATTCATGTACAGATACATGGAGATATGTAGCCCCCACGCCTTTCCACTTACCTCCAAATAAAGTGCACCTAGGGTGCCCGGGGGTCAATGATATTTAGAAAGAAATGATAGTGTTAAGAAATACAGGTTTCCAAGTAAATGGATTTGACTGTTCAATATGTATGAAGTATACATACATGTAGTTATTCTAAGGTGGCAGAGATGTGCATGGGGGAAAAAATTATTTTCTTTCATTAATTTTCAAATTTCGGTTAATCCGAAAAGTGGAAATTATTGATTTGAACGAACTGAATTTCATCCAAAAATTTTAATTTCTGAAATTTAAGTGCCCCTTATTCCCTATGGGGAATGGATGAAGGCAGTTACAAAGTATCAGTTTAGGGAGTTATCTTCTAAACTGCTAAAAGATCAAAGTTTAGCTATTTCACTTATTTAGCAGATAATTCCTTAATTTGCAGCCCTTAGCACAATAAAAGATTTTACTTGGGTACCATGTGAGTAATGTACCTACCGTGTCAATGTCTCAAATATAAATCTAGGTTACTACCCACCGGGGGTTGGAGTCCTTTAATGGAGCTGATATGATCACCAAATTATGGTCATTCCGCTTTACAGGACGCCAAAGTTGGTAGAAGAAAAAGGTTCTCTTCTCTCCATTGGATGTGCCCAAATGAGGGTGGATCCACCTGGAAAGGGGGGGGGGGGGGATTGACCGGTAGAACTGACAGGTTAGTCTGCCTGCCAGTCATGTCGGCCGGTCCACCAAGGGCAGACATACTATGCTTGTTGAAATCAGCCGTAGCCGGACATTCCCAATTTCCTGTCTGGCCATCTCAGCTTTGTTACCTGGTGAAAGGACCAGCTTTAATATATCAAATGATATATTGATTACACACTTTTGAGCTGTCTCAGTCAAATAATTTAAAATGCTTATGTTAGGGGCTTCTCCCTTGTGTGTAAAGCACATACTAAACTGCACCCCGAGTTGTGCTGCTCAGGTTTGCTTATCTACGCCTAACATACAGACTCATGTGAAATGTTAGAACTGCTTGTTTGTATAGTGCACTGTGCCAACTGTGATTGGCTGAATAATGCGTATCTCTCTAGACCAATATGTCTATATATTCTCTCTTCTGTAAGTATAAACGAGAGGCTTGTTTGGAATACATTACGTTGTCCTGTGTGTGTTTTATTCTAATGGGCCTTTTCCCAGAAACCTGCTGATAAGTCCATGGCAGTTTGAGGGTCTCTGGGACCCTGTGGAATATCCAGCCTTACACCTGGTGTCCCCAAAAGCAAATGGAGATGGCGGGACAGGACCCGGAATTCTGTTCTGTTGAAATCGGGCCGATTGGGAAGCCTGATAAGTGATATTTTTCATACACATACAATGTGTAGCCATGAGAAATTTCAAACTGTGTATAATTCCAGTGTTGCATATAAAGTTATCTCCTGTTCAGCAGTACTATTACTAAGTACGGTATATGTCAGTGTGTTACATGTGTGCTGGATCTCAGGACCTCCACCTGTGAGGATTTCTGTTCCACCTAGTTATTGAGGGGGCCATGGGACCTAACCCATGGCACTGCCAGCTACAGAATGCTAGTGTTCTTTGCCCAGACATCCTTGCTCCTATTACAGGACTCCACCAGCTAAAGAATGCCAGTGGACTAAGCCATAACATCCTCATCCCTTGTCCACCTAACCCATGATACTGCCTACTACAGAATGCCAGTGTTCTAAACCCCGATATTCTCATCCCTTGTTCACCTAACCCATGACACTGCCTACTACAGAATGCCAGTGTTCTAAGCCCAGACATCCTCACTCCTTGTCCACCTATTACAGGACTCCACCAGCTAAAGAATGCCAGTGGACTAAGCCATAACATCCTCATCCCTTGTCCACCTAACCCATGTTACTGCCTACTACGGAATGCCAGTGTTCTGAGCCCGGACATCCTCTCTCCTTTTCCACCTATTACAGGACTCCACCAGCTAAAGAATGCCAGTGGACTAAGCCATAACATCCTCATCCCTTGTCCACCTAACCCATGATACTGCCTACTACGGAATGCCAGTGTTCTAAGCCCCGATATTCTCATCCCTTGTCCACCTAACCCATGACACTGCCTACTACGGAATGCCAGTGTTCTAAGTCCAGACATCCTCGCTCCTTGTCCACCTACCCCAGGGAACTGCCAGCTACAGTATATATTTAACTACTAGGGGTAAAACAAGATCCATACCGTAACAACATCTATATTTATCAAAAGCTTTCACCTTTTAATAAATAACAAAAAGAAACACGCCATCAATTAATACTGAACACAGACTTAACTCACTCCCTGTACTATTAGTTGGGCAAAATGGTTAATGTCTATTTTATTCATTATTGGGAACAATCTGTTACAGTCAGAGTCTGCGTTAAAGTGAATAATTTGTGATTTTGTGGTTATAATGCAATATGGTTTGTGTGTTAAGGGCAAGTGGCACAGAGCAGCTGTAACCCAGTTCATGCTCTCTCTTTTGCTGGCATTACGCCTCACTGACCCAGTGCGGTCTGGACAGACATAGCCTCTCGCAGGAGACAAACATGAGAAACAGCTTGGAAAATAAGGCTCAGTGTGCCGGAAACAGGAGAATCCCCAGTGTGTGGCGTTGATTCACAACGAATAAGCGCCATCCTTTAGCTGTTAATTTACATGAAGATACAGAATACCAAGTCCTTAAAATCATCTGCAAGATAAACATGCATCTGCTAAATGAACAATGCGTCACTTATTGTGGACTGTAACAGATGTAAAACCCAGGTACATTTGGATGCCTGGAACTTGCCAGGATCATCAGAAAAAAATGATGTTGGTTATAATTCATCATGTCTTAGCATCAAGGGGCATTAAATCCCTCCAAAAACTGGGAGTTTTACATGTTTGGGGGAAGATGAATAATTATTCCTTACTCTGCTCTAACGCCAAGATAGCTGTAAACTCAATGAAACTCTTAATTGGTGAATTGGCCCAGTTCCCAGTGGGCTCCCATGCACCCAGTAGACCCACTTTCTAGTTCTGTAGAATCTTAGTCCCTATTATTCAGAGTGTGTGACTCATTGGGCATCGTATTCCCCTCTCCCTTCTTCTCAGTCTGGTGGAGGTTGGGTACCCACGTTCTGTGTATTTGATGATCCGCGATGCAGAATCCCCTACTCCAAAGACGGTGATGGGAGTGAGCTGGACCTCGTAACTCTGCTGGATCCTGAGACCGGTGATGAGATATTCCTGAAGAAACCCTTTCTCATTGCTCTGGGCTTGGATCATTTTGCTGAATGCACTTCTTGGATTTTTCTGCAATTATAGATTACGTAAAACAAGTCAGCAAGGCTCACCATGCCTACAAACCTCATGCTCAATACTTCCTTAGTATTTATGAGTTAATTAAAGAAACTCTACCCATCAGGCAGATTCATGGCTTCCCATAGCCACGTTACACAGTCCTGGCAAAAAGGATAAGAACGATGGAAGGATTGCAAAGTGTCCGTTTAATGCCATTAACACATCCTTATCCCCCTTACCAGAATCATTAAACTGCCAGAGTTTGAGGACTCCCTTAATTAATGCTTAATAAAACAATTAGCATTTTGCATTAATGAAAGATATATTAATTGATACCATGACATGGTACATGTTATACCTCTACTGCTGCCAGATCTCGATTTAAATGAAATATCCTATAAAAATGCTCATATTTTAACCAACACAGCTAAACGGTATGCATTTTATTGTAAAAGGAGGAGTACTTTTTTAACCCCTTAAGGACACATGACGTGTGTGACATGTCATGATTCCCTTTTATTCCAGAAGTTTGGTCCTTAAGGGGTTAAAGAATGATTTTTTTTTTTTTATAATAAGGAATGAAAATCTCTGGGGATGGGCATCCATTCCTGTTACCTGTCCATTAAATTCCTGACACGGCATTCCATTGAGTAGAACCTCCCACCACTGGACATTGAATAGAACACATCGTGCTGTCAGGGGTGCTCCCAAAATGCACCTGGCCTAAATGTGGTTATCTGGCTAAATGTGTGTTTCTTTTGCTCTCGAATAGTGGTTCCCAAACCAGTCCTCACCAACAATCTAAAATGTATGTATTTCCCTATTTTATTTCAATGGAGATACTGACAAAACCTGGACCGTTGGTGGGTCTTGAGGACTGGTTTGGGAAACACTACTTTAGAACATACTGCAATGGCCTCCACATCCTAATTGGAAGAGATACTCATTTTACTCTCGTGCTTAGAACAAAATGCTCATTGTCTGTACTTCCTGAGGGATTTGTGTTTCTTTTAGACCGTTATATTACTGGCTTCTGTTTCTGATTAATGTTTATGCATTTCTGAGATCCTTCTAACATGTAATAACGGATGCAGGATTAATGTTTGCTAGCTGCCCAACGTACCCCTTATATAATCAGTTTCACAGAGAGTTAGATGGCATGTACCCATCATTTCACAAAAAGCCTGATTAAGGGACTGGGGAGATGTAGTTAAATACAAAGTGGGGGGTTTAACGTACCAGAATACGCCAGTTTTATAGAGTCCTGTTATTATACATCCAAGAAAACTATTAACTATTTCATCAAGTTCATAGCAAGTCTCTAATCTGCTCTTACACATTCCCATAAACCTGCAATGTATTGGGGGGGGGGGGGGGGTCGATTATGCATTCAGTTTGACTTCTTTGGCCTACAATGTTAAATTCATTTTTAAATCTCCCTTTACTGAATGTAAGTCTGTGAACTTCACTGCTGTATAGGATTATATAAATACATATCTCAATGCGGAATTCCAATTTAATTGGTGATAACAAATATATTTCAAGACTCAAAATACTTCAGTCATTAACACAAAAAGGGAAAAAAACTCAATTACGATCGGTTTATGATACCAGGAATCAATAACACAGGCCTGGGACACTGAATTTAATGAATGTCTTTCCATATGGAACAGTATGGATCTGTGACAAGACTCTCTGGCCGATGTCTCCCTGAGTAATCACTGCTCCAAAACCCATATACAGGTTGGTAGAGGTTAATGTGACTCACCTACTATAACATTCCATGTGTCCGGTGAAAGGTATCCAAAGCCTGTGCACACAGGAAAGAAACCCTTCTAGGTGAAGCTCCGTAAAAACTGTCTGAATCTGAACACCATAACAGGCAGCTAACATTACAGTTTGCAATGAAGCCTGTTCCCATCTCATGGATATTTTGATACAATCCACCAGTGTATACAAAATTA
The DNA here is from genome assembly GCF_036172605.1 of Pelobates fuscus. Taxonomy (NCBI): domain Eukaryota; kingdom Metazoa; phylum Chordata; class Amphibia; order Anura; family Pelobatidae; genus Pelobates; species Pelobates fuscus. The sequence continues at coordinate 441,111,248 of NC_086318.1, forward strand.
CAACATTATTACTTTTTTCACTTCAAATCACATCCATAAATGGAGTGTTCCATATCGATCGGTTCATCCGGCTCCGAGCCTAATAAATCTACCTTGCATCCTGGTGTTCCCCTCGGCCAAGCCAGGCCATAAAAAAGATGTAGTAGGGAACCAATAAAAGCCAAAAATTTATTGGCAAAGAAATCCTTGTAACTCAGCAGAATTAGATGGAATGTAACCAGGTCTATAAGAAGCCCCTTGCGGTCAAACAAGCAAGGCCGGAGAATGATTAGTGTTCGTTGGCCCATCATCAACCAGCATGTTCTGCGCAAAGATTTAACCCGAAACCATTCATTTTCAGGAATATGCACTTGGTAAAACCAGAACGAGAGAAACAGAATGGGTTTATAGCCGAGATAAATCAACCGTAATGGGAAAGAGGTATAAAAATGCCACGAGGTCAAATTTGAAGCAACGGCGACAAAATTAGCATCTGCACATCTGCATGAAATAATTAGAACTGCAATAAAGAACGAGTGTCCCAGCTAATGGACACTAAAATAGAAACGCAGCGTGATTAATGGAGAGATGTTTTAAAGAATTGTTTTCGATGTACAGTAGGGAGGCTTTTGTAGCACTATATCTGTCCTGTCATTGCTGCAGTGCAAACCATTCTATGATTTTGATGTTCAAGTTTGAGAGCAATGAAATGCATACAGAGTGTTCGGTTATTGCTGTACACATGCACTCGATTCAGCTTAATTCCGTGTCTCTGAAACACTATACGGACATATAAAATGGCAAACATTCCGTATTCAGCGTCCCACCAGTGACACCAGAAAGAGATGGTTATTGGCTAGGGATCCAACACTACATCTTGATTTTAACCCCTTAAGGACCACATTTCTGGAATAAAAGGGAATCATGACATGTCAAACATGCCATGTGTCCTTAAGGGGTTAATCACGATTCATATCAAGTGAAAAGGGATTAAAATAAGGAAAAACCGGAGTAGAAGTAAAACTATCTATATTTCTAGATTATATACTTGATAAATATACAGAATATATAAATAGAGATCCCCCTTTTCCCTCTATCGGTCACTTCATTAGTGAATCAATTAGTTGGAAAATGCACTGAGTGTACTGTGAAATATACACGTCCCACGTATACTATGTATATGTTTTGCAGTACATTGATTGACCTGTTTTCACGCACCCTTTTGGTTTGTATGAATGTTTATATTTCACCTGAACTTCTTTCATTAGTCAATTTATTTCAGACTAAATGGCTTCGGACTTTCTATTTAGACTAATGGAGTGCCGTTATCATTCAGTGGTTAAGAAATCGATAAGCCCCTAATTTGGGATTGCTATATTTAATGGTGAACCATGGAGCTGTGTTTAGTAGGTTGCTCACAATGTCGGTATACTCATGAATGCCAAACACATATAAGGATACCAAATTAGGGAGCTATCTATTAAGCATGTGAACCATCCAAATTGAGAAAAGACCCGATCAACTAAACACAGCTCCCTAATGTGGCAGTGGTACCATTAAATATGGTAATCTCACATAAGGGTACCCATTCTATGAATTATTTACTAAAGAAAGAACCAAATAAACATTTTAGTTTACTGCAATTTTTTCGTTAGTTTATTCTTTCATTGTGCCATTCAGAATTCAGATGAATGGGTGAAAAAGTCGATTTTCATCTAGATTGACATTTTTCTGAAAACCAATGCCCACGTCTGTTGTATAGACGGAAGCTTTGCAGAAAATCGTTTCTGTATATCTGCCATAGTAAGTACGGTACATAGTGAGAATAAAAATAGGCCTGGTTAATTTTGCTACTATTTTTAAGAGAAAAAAGTTCTATTTTTCCCTTTTTTCCCTCAAAAAGAAACATAACCACAATTGAAATGTTGTTTACGGTAATTTTTCTTGTATCAGCTCTCAGCTTCACAGCGCGATTTGTACAGGCTCCTTCCCACACCATCTTTCTAAAACTCCCCATAAAGGCAAAAGTCACTTTCAGAGTATCTCTAGAAGGGAGTCCTGCAGCAAAATAACAAACAGTGCGAGACAATCATTGCTATGTGTGCTTTAATCATGCAAAGGTTTTATGTTGCTCAAACTACACTGCAGGTGTTGGGGCGCAGCAGAGTATTATGCTGGTTGTTACCAATAATATGCACAACAAAAATAAAGAATTATAAAAAATAAAATGAGAACAATGGGTGTTATTATTCAAAGTTGTGAAAAGTGATGGATATGTTCTGTCATTATTTTGATCATAGTTATTAAAATGGTTTAAAGTGATCAGAAATGTGACAGTTTCATTTTTAGTAAATTCACTGTGTTTTCATAAAAACATATTTTTCAGAAGACCGCCAATTTTAGAATGGCGGCAAAAAGAGAAGGGAAACAGAATACTTTTCTATCTGAAAAAGTGGGGGAAGTTGTTAAATCATTGCCAAAAATTGTGTATATTTAACCCCTTAAGGACACACGACATGTGTGACATGTCACGATTCCCTTTTATTCCAGAACTTTGGTCCTTAAGGGGACAGGGTGAAAAAAAATAAACATCTAACAGATTTAATAATTGCACCAAAAAATAACATAAGAAGATGAAAAAGTGTCAGAAACAAAAAAATAAACAGTTAAATCTCCCCCAGTATCTTCTAATCTGAAATGTGGGTTATTCAGTAAACTCAGAACAAATTTAATGCAAATGTCAAATGTGAGGCTACAATAACCAAGCTGTGACTATAGCAACGTTGGAGAGGTTTTGCCTAAAGTTCAGATCTCAGTGAATACAATAACCGTGTATATTTTCTTTAGGCGGAGAAAGCCAAAGAGTCTCTTAAGGTCTCTTAAACCTCCAAAACTATAACAATATCAACCACCATTAACGCTATGATATGAACTGAACATAAGTTGAAACATTTCGCCCTAACGAATGAATCGCTGTGTACGTATGAATGAATGACAGAATGAATGAATGAATGACTGTGCTAGTTTGCACGTAGTGGTACGCAGGGAGTGAAAGGTGTGCTACATCGTGTTATACTAAATGAGCGTGATTTATTACTGAATATGACCCCAGGTAATAAGGCTGTGAGTATATTATCACATTACTGGACTAATTAGACTTTATGTGCACACAGTAAATTGGATTTTTTTTTAACACAGTCATATTGAGTGGTATTTTGTTAACCTTTTACAGTCAGATTACAGGCCTTCCAATTGTCGCAAATTACAGCAGGGACCTGTCCCCAAAAAGTGTACTACAATCACATCAGTAGAGGCCCTTGTGCTATACTCTGGGCACTAAGACTCTGCAGCCAACTCTAAAACAATACTCCCCCACGGTCTGCCCTCAGTGGTCTAGTCTGCTTGATTGACACCAAACTCACCTGCCAGGAATTTGGCCATTACCACCCCCATTTTAGCTGGACCTTCACCCTGGATGGTGCCAGGTGACACAATTTCCGTCAATGATCTGTCCCTTTCACCCCTCTGCCACCGGCGTCCCGCTTCACAGGACACTGGTGTTGGGAGCTATGGAATTATCGTTTAAGCTGAGACAATGTGGAGAGTTTGGGTGTAAAAGGGTTAATAACAACATAGGATGGAATTATTTAAAATGTTTTCCTTGCAGGTGCAAAGAAGCCGTTAAGTCCTTTCCTCTACCCCTTCAATCACTGCGTCCTCCAACCTATTATTACATCAGCATTTACCAAAGCTACTCCGTCCCAGGTCTTGCCAAATATCTTTAAATTATACATTTCCAATTTAATAAAAAGCTACATAATATATATTCAGTAATGTGCTATAAAAAGCTCCCTCCAAAAGCTGAGAGTTCAATTAGGGCACAATGCCAGATTCATTTATAATTTAATCAGAATAAAATATCTCACACTGCCTTTAAATAGAAAATACACATTAAACATATACACAGATACAATATAGAGTATTAACACGCTATATATGTATATATATATATATATATATATACACACACACACACACACCATGTATATGGGGAATCCCAGTAATATTTATATACACTGTATACATTCCATCAGGAACACTTGAAACTATAGAACACAGAATCGTTTCTGCTAGTTTTGGTGTAATCTGATAAAAGACGGCTCAGTGTGAACATTTATGACATTGTGAACCAGGCGACACAATGCCTGGCAGTCTCTGACTGTCTCTCTGCTATTTCTAACTGGATGGCGGCTCACTTCCTTAACCCCTTCCCGACCAATGAAGTACCAGGTACGTCCGCCCAAAAAAGGTTGTTAATGACTGCGGACATACCTGGTACCTCATTTAGTAAATCTCTGGCGATCACGATCCTGGGGTCTGCCTGGGAGCTCAGGCAGACCCCACTGCCCGATCCAGCACTCCCGGCCCATGTGATCGCGGGGTCCTCGCGATCACATGGCCGGAATAGCCAGCTTGTGCAGTGCCTGCATGGGGCCTGCCTGAGCTCTCACTCAAGCCCCCTAGTGTCTGACAAAAAGGTTCAAAAGTAAAAAAAAGTTAAATAAACGTTTATAAAGAACATAAAAAGTACTTAGATCATATATATTTATATCTCAAGTCCCCCTGAAGTCTATTCGCGGTTTTGGTCCATGGGAACGGCCGCCAGTGAGCTAGCGTTCGGTTCTATGGAAACCAGGGGGAATAAAAGATGGGTCTTTATAGTTGCTGACCTGACCCATAGTCCTGAGGTAAGAGGCTGGCAAGCAGGCCCCTTCAAGAACACGTGACAAGGCTCAGTTCGTCACATATTTATATATATACACGTCCGAGGCAAATAGAAGTCCTGGACTTACCTGGAACAGCGATCCGCGGCGATCACGGTCGGGGGAGACTACCCGAGACCCCAGCAGTCTCCCAGCAGCAGCTCCAGCCACCCCGGCCCTCCAGGGCCATGTGATCACCATGATCACATGGCCGCAATGGGAGTCTATGGAGCTGCCAGCAGGGGGACTGTCTGAGCTGCTAAAAAGTAAAAAAAAATAATAATAAATAAATATATTATATGTGTGTGTATATTATCTATATACACATATATATATATATATATATATATATATATATACAAACACACACGTATTATATATATATATATTTACACACACACATATATATATATATATATGGAGAAATAAGAGATGCACTCTCAGGTCTTTACAAAAAATTAGTTGGTATTTATTAAATAAAAAAGTTAAATCATCTGACCAATGTTTAGATCCTACAGGGTCTTCCTCAAGATCTTAGATCTTGAGGAAGATCCTGTTGGGTCAAAACGTCGGTCAGATGATGTAACTTTTCTATTGAATAAATACCAACAGATTTTTGATAAATGCTTGCAAATAACATGCATAAAATGGTGCAGACAAGCTAACTTAAACCGCATTTACCGTTGTTATACAGTTTTGTATAATTTTGATGTTTAATGCTGACAGCTGTTCATGTCAATTATACATGCACTGCCAAAATAAAGAATTAAAAAAAAAAAAAATCTTGTCACCCAGTTAGTCTTCTCCACGAGTCTGTCAATGTGGTCTACAGTAGAATTAATGATAGTTGCTGTTGATGTTTCGACTACTTCCCTGTGCAATTGTCATCTGTCCACTCTGAACTCAATAGGTCTTCATGGCTTTGAAAAATGTTTTATCCTCTTGTTTAGTTTTTTGTCTGGCTTTGTTTTTGTAATATGCAATACTTTAGTTCTGTTTCCACAGTGAATAGTTCCAGAATTATTGTGCATGCTACATTTTGTCTTCATACGCCTAATGTTCCTTTACTGTCAAACTGTTCCTGGTATTTGCCATGTTGTTACTACTATGGGATGGTTACTTTTGTATGCACTTACTTATATTGAATAAAATCATTATACAAAATAAAAAGTTTCAGGAATTTGCCATAAAAGCTTTAAGCAAACCAGTGAAATTCAGGGTGTTTATGAAAATACCTGGTTCACCCTTCTAGTCTATGTGGGTCAATTTAAAGGGACACTCTAGGCATTAAAACAACTTTACCTTAATGAAGTAGTTTTGGTGTATAGATCATACCCCTGCAGTTTCACTGCTCAATTCTCTGCCATTTAGGAGTTAAATAACTTTGTTTATGCAGCCCTAGTCATGCCTCTCTTCATGTGACTTGCACAGCCTTCCTAAACACTTCCTGAAAAAAGGTCAGGGGAGATGTGATTAGGGCTGCATAAGAAGACACAAAAGTGAATTAACACCTAAAAAGCAGAGATTTGAGCAGTGAGACTGCAGGGTCATAATCATTACACCAAAACTGCTTCATTACGCTAAAGTTGTTTTGGTGCTTAGAGTGTCCCTTTAGGGAGTTGGAGAAAAAGCATAACCAAAACAGAAAGCCTAGGTGAAAAGAGGCAATAATATCTAAGTAATGATGTACGGAATGTTATCGCATTTAACATTCACACACATAACAAACAGTCATCAAATGATGCTGGCAACAGAAGACGGAGGTTGAGTTATCACAATGATTCTGCTCCGTGTGGAATCCAGAACGGTTCAAGATTCCGTCTGTGTATCAGTCATTCCGGTTTACACAGAGGAGAATACACTGAGCATTAAATCAGGGTCTGATGGTAAAAACACCTTTGAGTGGGTATTGATTTAGGCTGAAGTCGCTCCAGGCTGCTGCGATACGGGCTGCGTAATCCAACAGGCGGAGCCGTTTAGTGTGAGAGCAGAGCCCGTGGAGATGGAGCATCTCATCTGGTGTAATGTTGCATTTTTAGTTAAATAATAAAAAAATCAATGTTACAAATTTCCACATCATTACCGGATAGACTTCAACACCAAAAGGATTTCTAAATGCAAGTTAATCATTCACAGTAACACATTCACACACGCACACATACATACATATATATATAATTTCAGAAGTGGCTCTCCTCTACCTCCCCATTAACCCCTCACTGCTACACTCTCCCCTTCTCTAATCTCAAGCCCTGCACTTATTCTCTGCTCTCTTATTCCTACCCCCAATCGATCTCATCTAAGACTCCATCCATATAAAACCCACACACATCTCCTGTCATGATCTCTCCTCCTGCTTCTATCAGTTGGCGATGTCTCTCCCAACCTAGGGCCATTCACCGCCTAATCCACTATTCAATAAACCACTATTCTGTAATGCAGCATTTTATAATCCCCACTATTGAGTAATCCATTATTCTATAAACCACTATTCTATAATCCACTATTCTATAATCCACCATGTTATAATCCACTATTGAGTGTACAGCGCTACGGAATCTGATGGTGCTATATAAATAATAAACTAATAATAATAAGAATCTATTATTCTATAACCCGCTATTCTGTAATCCACTATTCTGTAATCCACTATTCTATAATCCACTATTCTGTAATCCACTATTCTGTAATCCACTATTCTGTAATCCACTATTCTATAATCCGCTATTCTGTAATCCACTATTCTGTAATCCACTATTCTATAATCCACTATTCTGTAATCCACTATTCTATAATCCACTATTCTGTAATCCACTATTCTGTAATCCACTATTCTATAATCCACTATTCGGTAATCCACTATTCTGTAATCCACTATTCTATAATCCACTATTCTGTAATCCGCTATTCTGTAATCCGCTATTCTGTAATCCACTATTCGGTAATCCACTATTCTGTAATCCACTATTCTGTAATCCACTATTCTGTAATCCACTATTCGGTAATCCAATATTCTATAATCCACTATTCGGTAATCCACTATTCTGTAATCCACTATTCTGTAATCCACTATTCGGTA